>NC_132907.1:77475139-77792282 GCF_047675955.1 Chlorocebus sabaeus | reverse complement strand
TAGCCATTTGTATCGCTATGCTAGTAGCGATATGGAAAGTGAAGACCAGGCTGATGAAGTTTCAGGTGGAAATGAGGATCTTACTGGGAACTGGAGCAAAGGTCACTTTTACTATGCCTTAAGCAAGGCAACTGGCTGCATTGTGTCCCTGCCCTGTGAAACTCTGAACTTAAGAGTGATGATTTAGGGTATCTGGTGAAAGAAATTTCTAAGCAGCAAGGCGTTCAAGATGCAGCCTGGCTGCTTCTAAAAACCAATGCTCATATGTGTGAGCAAAGAAATGATGTGTAACTGGAACTTACATTTAAAAGGAAAACAGACCCAAAAAGTTTGAAAAATTTACAGCCTGGCCATGTGGTAGAAAAGAAAAGCCCATTTTTTAGGGGAGGAATTCAAGCAGGCTGCAGATATTTGCAGAAGTAAAAAGGAGCCAAGTGCAAATAGCCAAGTCAACAGGGAAAAAGCCCCATTGTCGGCCGGGCGCGGTGGCTCAAGCCTGTAATCTCAGCACTTTGGGAGGCCAAGACGGGCGGATCACGAGGTCAGGAGATCGAGACCATCCTGGCTAACACGGTGAAACCCTGTCTCTACTAAAAAATACAAAAAACTAGCCGGGCGAGGTGGCGGGCGTCTGTGGTCCCAGCTACTCGGGAGGCTGAGGCAGGAGAATGGCGTGAACCCGGGAGGCGGAGCTTGCAGTGAGCTGAGATCTGGCCACTGCACTCCAGCCTGGGCGACACAGCAAGACTCTCCCTCAAAAAAAAAAAAAAAAAAAAAAGCCCCATTGTCAAATGCATTTCAAAGACCATCTAGCAACCCCTCCAATCACAGGCCCAGAGGCCTAGGAGGACAGAATGGTTTTTGTGGGCCAGGCCCAGGCCACCTCTGCCCTGAACAGCCTTGGGACACTGCTCCCTACATCCCAGTCATTCTGGTTCCAACTATGGCTCAAAGAGGCCCAGGTACAGCTTGGGCTGCTGCTTCAGAGGGTGCAAGCCATAAGCCTTGGTGGCTTCCATGTGGTGTTAAGCCTGTAGGTGCACAGAGTGCAAGAGTTGAGGCTTGGCAGCTTCTGCCTGGATTTCAGAGGATGTATGGAAAAGCCTGGGTGTTCAGGCAGAGGCCTGCTGCAAGGGGGCACCCTCAAGGAGAATCTCTACTAAGGCAATGGAGAGGAGAAACATATGGTTGGAGCCCCCATATGAAGTCCCCACTGGGGCACTGCCTAGTGCAGCTGTGAGAAGGGGCTACCATTCTCCAGACTCCAGAATGATAAGTCTACCAGCAGCTTGCACCCTCAGGCTGGAAAAGTCACAGGCACTCAGCACCAGTCCATGAGAGCAGCTGCAGGGGCTGAACCCTGGAAAGCCACAGGGCAGAGATGCCCACCCATCCTTCACACAAGTGTGCCCTGCATATGTCACAGAGAGTCAAAGGAGATTATTTGGGAGCTTTAAGATTTAATGACTGACCAGCCAGGTTTCAAACTTGCATGGGACTTTTCGCCTCCTTAGTTTTGACCAATTTCTCCCATTTGGAACAGGAATATTTACCCAATGCCTGTACCCCATTGTATCTTGGAAGTAACTAACTTGTTTTTTATTTTACAGGCTCATGGGGGTAAGGGACTAACCTTGTCTCAGGTGGAACTCTGTACTTTTGACTTTTGAGTTAATGCTGGAATAAGTTAAGGTTTTGGGGAGACTATTTGGAAGCATGATCGTATTTTGAAATGTGAGAAGCACATGAGATTTGGGGAGCCAGGGGCCAAATGATATGCTTTGGATCTGTGTCCCTGCCCAAATCTCATGTTGAATTGTAATCCCCAGTGTTTGGGGTGGGGCCTAGTGGGAAGTGATTGGATCACACGGTCCAATTTCTCATGAATGGCTTAGTGCTATGAAATACCTGAGACTGGATAATTTATAAAGAAAAGCAGTTTAACTGGCTTACAGTTCTGCAGGCTGTACAAGAAGCACAGCAGCTACTGCTTGCTATATATTAAAAATACCTTCTATATAACAGAAGGGATCAACTCAGAATTCTGTTATGAATCAACTCATTAGCAAATGAAATTAATGTTCTTGTAACCATTTATGCTAAAGAATGTAGGGCTATAGTAATACACAAATCACAGTAGCATGGCCACCACAGATGATACTGGGAGGCCATTTGGGGGTCTGACTAATCCACATGAGGAATCTGGGTTTCTCTGCTTGTAAAATAAGGAGCTGAATGTTAACCTTTTTTGGATCATGGCCCTCTTTGAAATATCTGTAGATCCTTATGGCTGCAATCTTCACTGATGTTATCTTTCCTTAGCAAAGCCAGTAAAATATAGAACTAGAAATTCTGTGTTTAATCAAAGCAAGGATCTCTGATTTCACTGGAAACAAAAATGGGGGTTAAAACGCAAAGGCAAATTTATGAGAAACAATGGTTGTTGCTACATGTCAGGGCCTAATTGTTGCTGCTACATGTCAGGGCCTAATTACCTGGCAGTAATTAAATCTTCCTTTCTCATTTTCATCATGGGGCTTAACAAGGCTGTTATAACCTGTCCTTATATATTGCAAATAATGGTCACTTCCAAGCTACTTTTTAAATATCAGATAGCATCCTCCTTCCCTTATTTAGAATGGTATAGATTAGTTATTAATTTCAAAGCATATTAAAGAGAGACTGGTATTTGAGTCAGGTGTGACAAGACAAAAATTTTTTAAAAAGAGATGGTATGGCCAGGCACAGTGGCTCACACCTGTAATCCCAGCACTTTGGGAGGCTGAGGCAGGCAGATCATGAGATCAGGAGATCAAGACCATCCTGGCTAATGGTGAAACCTCGTCTCTACTAAAAATACAAAAAATTAGCTGGGTGTGGTGGTGGGCGCCTGTACTCCCAGCTACTTGGGAGGCTGAGGCAGAAGAATGGCATGAAACCAGGACGCAGAGCTTGCAGTGAGCCAAGATCACGCCACTGCACCCCAGTCTGGGTGACAGAGCAAGACTCCGTCTAAAAAAAAGGGGGGGATGGTAGGAATATTCTTAGACTCAGGGTGTAAGTTGAGTGCTGACTGGGGACTAACAAACCTAGCAGTCCACCACTGTGGTATTCGATTCAATCCAATAAATCTTCACTTAGGTGTGGGGACTCAGGGGGTTATCAAATTGCCAATTGATTTAGGGCTTCAAACAAATTGATGTATTAGGCATGTTTCCAGTTTTATTTATTTAAAAAAGGAGCAAGAATTTAATGATAGAAGTCAAATCCAAGTAAAGGATCATTCTAAACTTTTCTGCTCAACCCCCACAAACCTTTTTAGTTTTGTCCACACTTTAAAAAAAAAAAAAAGAAGTAGCATTAGCAACTTGCTCCTACTCTCTCCAATGCATTTAACTTAATTTTCACAAACAGCTATATGTATTAAAATATAGGTTTTCCCATCATATCAAATGTCAAAGCAACAGTGGTCTAAATAAGAGACGAGTTCATTTCTCCCCTATGTCACAGCAGAGCACAGAGGTCCCAGGCTGATATGGGACATCCATAATGTTGGAGACCCAGGCCCTTTCCATCTCATTGCTCAGACACTGTCAAATCACACTGCCACCCCATGAACCTTCCCCCATCCACACTGCCACCAGCAGGAAGGGGTAAAAAGAAGCCAAGATAAGTCCCTTTTATCTTTAAAGTCATGGCCTACAAGTTGCCTGTGCAACTTCCATTCTCCTCCCACTGGCTGGAACATAGAAACATGGTCATGCCTACTTGTAAGAAAGTCTAGGAAACATAGTTCAATTGCTGGTGGCCACCACCCAGCTGAAACTTAGAATTCCACTACCCAGAAAAGAAAGGGAAGCTGGGTATTTTGGAACAACCAACAGAATCTGCCACAACAATTCTCTTTTTGATCCCTTATTTCATCAGTTTACATAATTTTATGCAATTACAATGGAAACAATGGGCACAAAGAGATTTGAGAATAAACACAACGGATTCAGCAAGCACACAACTCAAATGGTAGAAGCCGTGAGATACAGAGTAGGAGTAGGCAAACATTTTCTGTAAAGGGACAGATAGTAGGTATTTTTGGCTTTGTTGGCTATACAACTCTGCCACTGTAGCAAGAAGGCAGCCATAGACAATATGAAATGAAATAACATGGTTGTGATCCAATAACTTCATATACAAAAATCAGGCTGCAGGGTGGATTTGGGCCCAGGCACAGGAATCTACTAGTTCAGGGTGTCATAGGTTCAGACACATGGCTATACAAAGGTGATGAAAATCACTAATTCCACAAGCTACTAGGAACTATTAAGAGAGCTTCTACTCTAATAGCACCTCCCATTTATTGAGCACACACCAAGTGCTAGGCATGACATTAGGAGCTTTATTATTATCTCTAATCCTCACAACAATCTGACGAAGTGGGTAAAATGCCTCCATTTTCCAGATAAGAAAGCAGACACAGCCAAGAAGATGCAACCAGGATCAGAACCCAGTCTTTCCAGCCTCAATCCACCAGCCTCCAACGCCCGTTCTCTTCCAGATGAAACAAGTTCTTCTATGGAAGTTGGATGAAAAATTTTCCTTGGGCCGGGCGCGGTGGCTCAAGCCTGTAATCCCAGCACTTTGGGAGGCCGAGACGGGTGGATCACGAGGTCAGGAGATCGAGACCATCCTGGCTAACACGGTGAAACCCCGTCTCTACTAAAAAATACAAAAAACTAGCCGGGCGAGGTGGCGGGCGCCTGTAGTCCCAGCTACTCGGGAGGCTGAGGCAGGAGAATGGCGTGAACCCGGGAGGTGGAGCTTGCAGTGAGCTGAGATCCGGCCACTGCACTCCAGCCTGGGCGACAGAGCGAGACTCCGTCTCAAAAAAAAAAAAAAAAAAGAAAAATTTTCCTTTGGCTAGCAATAAGTGAAATAAATGCACACAATTTCTTGTCACACTACTGGCAAACCTGCTATGTCAGATTTGACATGTAAAGTATTACAATGACAAAGGCTTTCCTCTGATCTTAAAATAGCCCCTGCCTAGCAGTTAACCCAGGCTTTAGCAGGGAGGCACCTAACCTTCAGATTTTCCTGGGTAAAGTTGCCAAGGTCATAAGCTTCACAACATTGGTAACTAATAGGGGTGGGGGGGATAAAAGTCAAGGTCCCATCAACATCACTGACCACATATAAGGTCTTTGAAAGTTTATCTAAATAAAGAGAAGGATTATCACCCTCTGTCCTCATCTCAGGATAGGCATGTACCATTCCACCATTGCCATGCATGGCAGACCACACTAATGTGTCATCGTACTCTTTCCAGAAAATTCCCAACAAGGCCTCATGATCCTATTAGAGCTCCAGGCACCATTTCCAGTTTACAGGAGTTGGCATGAGAGAATGAAGTCATCAAACCCTCAACACTTGCCTTATGGGACACAACAGCTTCCAATTTTCCCCTCAACTGTGCCTAAAAAAAAGGAATTATCAGTTACCTCCTTTATCATCAGTGCCAATGTTTGCTGTACCTTAGTTTATTGAGCAAATCTCTTCTTGTTTCAGCAAGCAAGTCAATTCATTCGTGGTTTATGATTTCTCTATGCATTCATCTTATAATAAAGTCTATCTCAAAGCCTTCCTGAGCACAAACAAATATGCTTCCAAAAGGAAGTTTTCACAATATTTCAGAATGCAGAAACTATGACTACAGTCACGCATCGTTTACCAATGGGGATATGTTCTAAGAAATGCATCATTAGGCTATCCTGTCACTGTGTGAACACCACAGAGTGTACTGACACAAACCTGGATGGGCTAGCCTACTACACACCGAGGCTATAGGGTACAGCCTATTGCTTCCAGGCTACAAACCTGTACAGCACACTGCTGTACTGAATACTGCAGGCAATTATAACACAATGGTAAGTATCTGTGCATCTAAACATAGAAAAGGTATAATAAAAATATAGAATAAAAGATTTTTAAAAATGGGGTTGGCGCAGTAGTTCACGCCTATAATCCCAATACTTTGGGAAGTCGAGGCAAATGGATTGCTTGAGTTCAAGAGTTCAAGACCAGCCTGGACAACATGGCAAAACCCAATCTCTATAAAAAAATACAAAGATTAGCTGGCATGGTGGTGCATGCCTGTAGCTGCAGCTACTCAGGAGGCCGAGGCAGGAGGATCACTTGAGCCCAGGAGGTCGAGGCTGCAGTGAGCCAAGATCGTGCCAATGCACTCCAGCCTGGGCAACACAGCGAGACCCTGTCTCAAAAAAAAAAAAAAAGAAAAAAAAATGATGCACCTATATAATGTACTTACCACGGATGGAGCTTGTGGGACTAGAACTTTCTCTGGGTGAGTCAGTGAGTGATGAGTGAATGTGAAGGCCTAGGACATTACGGTGCACTACTGTAGACTTTACAAACGCTGTACACTTACTGAGTTAAATTCTTTAAATTTTTCTTTCATAATTGTCTTAGCTTACGATAACTTTTTTACTGAATAAACTTAACTTTTTTAAGTTTTTGACTCTTGTAATAACGCTTAGCCTAAAACACATTGTATAGCTGTACAAAAACATTTTCTTTCTTTTTATCTTTGTTTTAGAAGCTTTTTACTATTTTTAATTTTTTTTTTTCTTACTTTTTAAACATTTTTGTTAAAAACTAAGGCACAGACACACACGTTAGCCTTGGCCTACCCAGGGACAGGATGATGAAGACATCACCAGGCAACAGGGACTTTTCCACTCCAGTGTAATCTTCCGGAACCACTGTCACATACACGGCCATGTCTTTATGTGGCGCATGACTGTATTTAGAATTAACGTTCGGTTTACTTCAATCATGGAGGCTACCCCAGTCACTTTGGAGGAAAAGTTACCCACCACTAATGTTATAAGCTACTCCAGAAACATATATGTGCCATATAACTTGTGATTCCTGGAGAGAATGTTCAAAGCAATAGAAACTAGTAATTTCTAAGAAACATAAGCACACTTTTAACCCCTTTACCTAATCTAAAATAGAGTTTATAATTTTTAGAGGTATCATATTAAGATTCTGCACCGATAGATGGGTTTGTTTTCTTTTCAAAATGAAGCACTTGCTTACAATTCAACCTAACCATCACCATGCGATGTCACTTCCTGAGTCAGAGTATTATTTGTGCGCAGCTCCTTCTGTTTTGTTTACATGGCTAGCAAGGAGGCCATTCCTGATGGTAATTACCATGTGACACTCATTCACCACCACCAGCATCCTGTGTGGGTGTCTGCGCACCTCTGGGAATGCCAGGCTTCACCAATAAAACACTTGCATGTTGAGGACATAGCAACCCTTCATAAATCACTGTTACTAGTAAGAGAACATTCTGGGCTTCAACCCTTTCCCTCAACTGTTCCCATATCAGGCACTCACAACCACAATCCTCCCTTCCAAAGTAAAGAATCTGCAGTCTGGTAATTCCCCGCTGTCCCCAATGACACAACTAAGGGCCACAGAGCAATCTTTTATACCCTCCATGGTATTTACCCAGCGGGTAACAATTACACCTAGGGCAGGTCAACTCTGCAAAAATGAGGCTGAAGCAGGACAGAGGTTGTGGCCTGGCCTGAAAGACCATGGAAGCCTCCCTTTAAAGACGGTCATTTCTTCCATCTCCCTAATGAGAGGATGAGCTTGTCCATATGAAGTGGAGCAACACAACTGTCCTCTTGACATATGCACAGAGCCCATGGGCTTCTCCCAGGACAGCTGGGACATTCCCTACACCACCGTTGCCCAACTTCTGCCTCGGGATACTTTGTGATCTACATGAATTGCAATGCATTGCTACATCCAGGTTTTGCCTTGTGACTTTATCAATTTGGGATTCAGTGACAGCAGGTGCCATGGTTTTAAGAAGGCAGTTCACTGGTGTGATGGTACAAGGAGAGCAAAGAGAGAGATGAGAGAATGGGTGAATGAGAGATTGTGAGGCTAAAGAACATGAAGGGAAGAAGAAGAAGGAGGTCATGTGAAAGAAGACCATACAGGAGTGCATTCCAGAGGGTTCTACACACTTGCTAGAGGAGAGCTGAAATTTTACCTCTGAACCTCCAAATGGCTCAATCAGAAATGGAAATAGGACCAGTCAGAAGATGCAGAGTGCTCAAAAGACTAAAGCAAACCAATTGCACAAAAGACATATGCATGCCCCGAGCCTGAAATTCGCTGTGTGGGTACTCATCTCTCTATAAGATGCACTGGGCAGACATCCTTGCTTTCCCCCTAAAGAGTAAATACTTTCACTCAGCACGGTCCATGGCATAAGATCAATGTTCACATGTGCTAGAACAATCCTAGGAAGGGTCAAAACAAGATGAACCAACCACAAAGAGCCCACAGACCCTCTGGACCAGACTGAGCAGGAATGCACTCTGGAGCTGTTTGGGGAGTTGGAGCTTCTTCTAAAAAAGGGGCCCAGGTAACTTTGCACACCCCCTAGAGGAGACTACTACCTAGAGAGAGTGGGTAGACCACACAGTAAGGACCTGCCCTATATATTATGTCTGGCAATCGGGATTTTCTCTAGGGGTAAACCACAGATGGTTTGAGATGTTTTCACTCAATGTGACCCATTTTGTATTGCTTAAGGAAATGTATAACTATGTATCATTATTATTACTGTTAACAACTACTTCTGAGGACTTAATGAGCCATTCACTAAAGTGAATAGTTAACGTGGCTTACCATATTTAATCTATAGAACAAACCTATAAAGTAGGTATTATTATCCCCATTTTGCAGATGACAAAATGAAATTCAGAGAGGTTAAGTAGCTTACCCCAGGTCACCCAGCTAGTACCTGGTGAGGCTGAGATTTGCAGCCAGTAGTAAAAACAGCATTGCATCATTCTAAAACCCATGTTCATAGTCACCCAGCAGAATGGTTACAACGGTTAAAATCGTTCAGTGTTTACACTTTAAAATACAAGCTTCAATTAACTGGAAAGTTATTCCACGTAGAAGAGCTTATTCATCAAGCGACTACGCATCATTCTGTTAGGGAAAGAGGTCGTTGGCCTGCAATTTTTTTTTTTTTTTTTTTTGACACAAAGTCTCTCTCTGTTGCCCAGGTTGGAGTGCAGTGGTGTGATCTCAGCTCACTGCAACCTCTGCCTCCCAGGTTCAAGCAATTCTCCTGCCTCAGCCTCCCAAGTATCTGAGACTACAGGCATGTGCCACCACGCCTGGCTAAACTTTTTGTATTTTTAGTAGAGACAAGGTTTCACCATGTTGGTCAGGCTGGTTTCGAACTCATGACCTCAAATGATCCACCTGCCTCAGCCTCCCAAAATGCTGGGATTACAACGTGAGACACCGTGCCCAGCCTGGCCCGCATTTTTTTAAGAGCACAGAGAGCACCAGATGGCAAGTACTACCAGAGATATCCTTTCCACTAACAAATGATAAAATTTCATAGTCATAAATATTAAGTAAGCATTTTTTTCTCTTTCAGTTAGTTGTAAATTAAAGCCCACTTTCTTTGGCATTCTTCCCAAGGGAAAAGTGAGTTCTATGTCCCTTCCCCTCTAATCAGGGCCCTTGGGCTGCCTGACCAATTGAATATGGTGGGAATGATGCTGTCCCAGCTTCTGGGCCCAGGCCATAAGAAACAGGCAACAATAAAGGTGGGTTAATCCAAAGGATAGGATATTTTTGCAGGCATTTAAAAATGCTTCCAATATGGCTAGATGCCACTGAGAAATGCTGGTGAGAGAAAAAAAAGCAGCAGACAAAATTGTACATATGAGATACTTATTATAACTTTGCCAAGAAAATATATTCAGTAAGAACCAGAAGACAGTATAACAGTATTTTTTCGGGCATTAAGATTATAGTTGATCTCTTTGCCATTATATTTTTTTCCCAATACTATTTTTATCTTCCCAAATGAACAGCTATAACATCCTTTAGTGGGAAAATTGTTTAAAGAGACATTGTTTTTAAAATATACAAATAGTAGTGTATCAGGCTTGCTCTCAGACAAGACTTCATGTCCACATAGTTTCTGCAGGACCCAGATTAGCCCACTGTGGAGAAGCAGCAAGATGCTCTAATGTATTTAGACACAGATTTGTCATAAAGAGACAAGAGGCGGGGAATAAAGGGAAGCCCACACAATTAGGCTTTTGTCCTGTCAGTCACCAGGGACAGACCCTCCCCATGGCCACCCATAGCAGCTGCAGCCCTCCTTGGGTATGGTAAACCAGAGAAAACTTCATCACATTTTACGAACAGCAGAAAAGAATTAGTCACTCTGTGTTTAGAAAACAGAAATCAGCTTTCACAGGGGTGTGATTACAGGAAATTCACTGGGGCACTGCAAGGTTTAGGAAGCACACCACTTATTAACTGGTGATTCAGATATCTCACGCAAAACAAATTCAACAAACTCTCTTGCATCAAAAAGATTGCATTGTTCTACATGTTCTTAATCAATTTTAAATATTAGCCCAGCTGGGACAAATAGAATTTCAAAAGTGGTACACATTTCCCATATCTAAGAGACATTTTCCATGACTATCATAGAAGAGTGGAAGAAAAATAAATAATTTCATAGGCCAGGTGCGGTGGCTCACACCTGTAATCCTAGCACTTTGGGAGCCTGAGGTGGGTGGATCACGAGGTCAGGAGTTCAAGACCAGCCTGGCCAAGATGGTGAAACCCCCATCTCTACTAAAAATACAAAAAAATTAGCTGGGCGTGGTGGCGGGCACCTGTAATACCAGCTCCTCGGGAGGCTGAGGGGGAGAATTGCTTGAACCCGGGAGGCGGAGGTTGCAGTAAGTCAAGATCGCACCACTGTACTCCAGACTGGGTGACAGAGCGAGACTCCGTCTCAAAAAAAAAAAAAAAAAAAATACAAAAAGAAAACTAAATCATTCCTTCTACAAACTTTTGCTGAATGTCTATTATACCTTAGGGATATATAAATGAAGGAGCCACAGCACAGTTAGAATTAAATGCTCACTCTTGTGTTGGCCCACAATCAGTGGTGTATTGGGACTGACCTCCGCAGGCTCATGAGGGCCAATATTTTGATTCTCTTTCCAGCTCTACTGTTTTTTTCTTTTAATTTTTATTTTAAGTTCTGAGGTACATGTACAGGATGTGCAGGTTTGTTACACAGGTAAATGTGTGCCATGGTGGTTTGCTGCACCTATCAACCCATCACCTAGAATTAAGCCCAGTATGCATTAGCTATTTTTCCTAATGCTCTCCCTCCCCCCAACCCATCCCCCAACAGGCCCCAGTGTGTGTTGTTCCCCTCCCGGTATCCACGTGTTCTCACTGTTCAGCTCCCACTTACAAGTGAGAACACATGGTGTTTGATTTTGTGTTCCTGCATTAGTTTGCTGAGGATAATGGCTTCCAGCTCCATCCATGTCCCTGCAAAGGACACAATCTTATTCCCTTTTATGGCTATATAGTATTCCATGGTGTATAGGTACCACATTTTCTTTATCCAGTCTATCGTGGATGGGCATTTGGGTTGATTCCATGTCTTTGCTATTGTGAATAGTTCCAGCTCCACTTTTAGTGACCTCACGTGGTGATGTGAAATCAACCGCGGTGGGAGTATTCACATGACAGGAATCGGCAGATGCTAAAAATCAGGCGTTCTCTACCACAGAGAGCAGATTCCATGGCATTCACCATCACCCCACTGCCTGCACGGCCCAGTGAAGGGCTCTTACATCCCTCTCCCACTTCAGCCACTCTCCTTTCTCCTTGGGTGCCAACCCTACTGACCTTTCTGTGCCCACACTGCCCTTCTTTCTAAGTGCTAAACACATCCAGGGCATTGCAACCACATAACAGCTATAGATGTGTCTAACTGCACAGGCTCCTCAGGAATCAACCACTTGCCTTCAAATCACAACGTCCTCACTTCACAGCTGTGTGAACTTTGTTTACTTCACCTCTGTGTACCTGTTTCAAAACCAAAGGCCACATATGACCTTTGTAAACATACAAAAGATGAAATACGCTGGCTCATAAGAATCCCAGCTGCACCCTGGTCAGGCTCCTGTGCCAGGCTTTTCTCCTCTTCACCCGAGTTTTGAAAGAAATGGTATTATCAATGATAGGCTTTGTCAATGTAAAATTAAGCCTAAAATCTGGCTAATCTGAATTATTAAAACATCTGGATTGCAGAATATATTTAAGTCAATTTCTTTTAAACTTCCAAGAATAAAATTCAGTGCAATTATCAATGACGTTTTGGCTTTAAAAGTGCTTTGGTGGTCTTCAACACAATAGCCTTCATGTGTCCAGAACACAAATGTATGGCAACCCTACCGCTCCAGCAGTCACAAGAGGCCTGTGAGCAGCCAAAACTGGTATTACTAAGTTCCAGTTGTGTGGACTCAGTGGCCTTTGCAGACAAACTTTTCAGTCCTTACTGTACGACAAGTCCAGTAGGATGTTTCACAGGGGCCTGGATTAGCAGGTGACATTCTGCTGTTAATCCCCTCCCCCAGCCTGCACGCCAGGTACTCTCCCACATGACCATTTTAAGTTTTCATTTCCTCAGCCCCTATTATCTGAAATACTCTTGCTGACTTATTTTTCACCTTGGGGTCTGTCTCCACACCTGGGCTGTGTGCTCCGTGACAGCAGGGGCCTGACGTCACCCTAGCTCCTGGCACTGCAGCTGGCTGACATTGGGAGCACCATAAAGTCCTACCAAGTGAAGCAATGAACGTGTGAACACAATTATCTGGGAAGTTATCCGGAAAGCGCTTCCACAAGAAGATGCATGAAGAGCTCCATCTTGATGCCTAGAGTCCCCCTCCCTTCAGGACAGCTGGAACAGGGACCATCCCCCTTTCCATACCCCTCAGCCCAGGCTGCTTGCTGAAGGCATCAGAGGCCCTCCCAGGCCCCGGCTCCAAGGTGGGGCCAAGGAACCATTGCAGAGCCAGGCCTCTGGCCAGGGTACATGTTCCCTCCTATTTCTTGACCTTGTCTGCTGCCCTAGTCGCTGCCCCCATTATTCTTTCCTTCTTCTCTGGCCCCTGAGGCTCCCTGTTTGGGCTTCTGCCTTCCTCACCTGCTTCAGAGTGGCACTCAGGTTCACCCTCTCCCCTCGTCTCTTGACCTTGGAAAAGAGCATGGAGTCTCCAGAGGCTCCTACTAAGACCACATATTGCTGACAAAAGATAAACCACAAGGAGGGGGGTCTCTCCTGGACCTGCCCCCTCTCAGGCCGTTGGTTCACCAAGTCCATTTGGTGAATATCGAATGGTGCCCTGGGGCCATGAGACCAGGTCACACACAGCAGTTTGCCCTACACCGGATACACTTAAGAAGCTGCTGAGCATTTGGCTTCCACTGATTTTTTAAAAACCAAACTGAGATTTAGCTCACTGATGGTTCCAGAGCAATGTAGGACATCAAGTGCCAAAATGGGACTAAAGCCCCATGAAAAAGCCTCAGTGTGAGACTCAACTAGAACCTGCTGCAATCAAGCTCTAAGAATGCACTTTGTCCATAGATAAACAACTTCCAACAGTTATTTCTCTTTCAGACAAGGCACCAAAAGACTTGTCCAATGGCATTTCATCTCAAAGGTAGCAAAAGTCAAATTCCTTTTCCACTGCAATCTTTTTATTTATTTATTATTATTATTATTATTATTATTATTATTATTTTGAGACAGGGTCTTACTCTGTCACCCAGGTTGGAGTACAGTGGTCTGATCATGGCTCACTGCAATCTCCACCTTCTGGACTCAGGTGATCCACCTCAACCCCCCTGGTGCACACACTTGGCTAATTTTTTGTATTTTTTTCTACAGACAGAGTCTCCCTATGTTGCCCAGGCTGGTCTCAAACTCTTGGACCCAAGGGATCCTCCTGCCTTGGCCTTCCAAAGTGCTGGGATTACAGGTATGAGCCACAGCACCTGGCCAGTTGTAATCTTTTATTCCTAGCCTAGCTCTAAACGTTCCCCCTGTATGGGTTGCCCCTTCTTTCTGCACAGATAGAGGAAAAAACAAATGTATGAAGACAAAGTATATTGTATAGAAAACCACCAATGGGTAAAAGCTTAAAGTTATCAAAATTAAAACTACAAGTAGCGGGGGAGGTGGCACAGGAATATGCTACCTCAATGGAGGAGTCGTCTCCCATTTTCAATCCAATACATTACTAATCCTTGGTAATAATAATCATTATATGTGTGTACAATATATAGTCATGTGTGTATAGCTGTATAATATCTATATACTCTTATCTATTTACCACTGTTAACCAGCATTCTTAGAAAAATTTCTTATGTTTGTTTAGTATATATCACAAACAGTTGGTTCAAAATATTTATCAATAATTACTACTTAATTGTGAAAATATCGCATTTCATTAAAGCAACCCTAATCACATTTCTGCCAAATCTCTCCCTTCTTTCAACCTCTAAAATGAGTAGGCCCCAGAAATATGTACTGCACATATCAAATAGCTTATCAATACATTTCATTCTACAAGTATGTGTTCAAAATGCCTATTCTGTGCAAAATTCTATGCAGAGAGCTGGTGGGAGTGCCTAGGTGCCAAGAGGAAAATAAAAGTCCTGCTGCCAGAAATGTGAAAATGTCTTGAAGGGGATACATGCAAGGAAACTAACCCATCGTCTGGAAACTGAACCTGACATTTACACTTCTCTGGAAATGTTTCCTTAACCAGCTGGCTAACCCATATCCCACTCTAAGCATTTCTATAAATGTCATCTTCAAGTACTTGATTTACTGTGTCATTTTATGTCGAAAGCTGTTTCATTGTTCAATTAAATGTCCACAGAATGTTAATGTACTAGGAAGGAATTTGTAAGAAAAGAGAAACTAGAAAACTAGAGAAAAGTAGCTTTTACAGACTCTCTTACAACCGAGTATAATTACCACACACACAAACATGCCCCATATACCCATGGCTGAAAGGGGATGCTTGTCTTTAATACAATGACAAAAATATATTTTGGTGCCCTTGTTCCTAGAGAGTTACCAGTTTCCACTTTCTTGGGCAAGAAAATTGTCCCACTCCTTTTCTTGTTTAATAATTTTCTGTCTATTTCATATCCGAATTTCAATGGCCCCAATTAGAATTCCAACGAAGGCATCTAACTGACTCATACAAAAGTTGTTCACAGCAATGGGGCTAAAATGCAGACTTTTTCACTCTAGGCACAGTTACGCTCATATGAGCAGGAATTAATTGCCTGCTTCCTTTCCCTCCTCTTGATCTCCCCTTTCTTAGAGTTAGATATTAATATAAATAGTGATACAATTAATGTACTCCCTGTAAAGGGAGCCCAAGTGATCACATTTTCAACAATAAGAACTGTGGTTTTAAAGTTTTACAATATCAGAATGGTATGTTGGTCCAATGTTTAACCTTTAGAAATGCTTAACAAATCTTTAAAATGCGAAAGGTTTTTAAAAATGTTCAACAGCTTAGATTTCCAACAACTATCATCTAATGTTAAAAATCCAACATGAAAACATTCAAGTAGATTCTACATGATGTGCTGGGAAACACTTTTTTAAAAAATTTCTGGCCATCACTTTCTGATTCAAGAAAAGCACTTATTGGTATGTTTTTAAGAGTACATTAAGTTATTTGTCTCTCTTGAGTTCGTGCCAAAGAAAATTATGTTTTCTGAAATTAAAGGGTTGCATTCTTAATATTTTTACGTTTTAAACTCCTTTTTAAATTAGTCATAATATTTTTAAAAAGATAACTAGCCAACGAAACAGACTGAAGAATAAGTTAGTACGTAGATATCACAATTACCTTTTGCCTGGTCCAAAGTCTTCACCTTCAGGCATTTCTGCCCTTTAAAAATAACAGTGGCGAAGGCTGCAGCACCTGCTAACCGCAGCTAATGGGGCCAAACAATAGTTTCTTTTCTACTCTAATGTTGAATATCAGGAGGAAAAAAACCCAGTAGAGACGTTCTTTCCTTTTTGGAAAAAAAGTGCTCCTCCCTTACTCAGAAAGTCGCTGTTTACAAACTTCCAAAGCGCCTGCCTGCCTTGAATGAAGCTAGGAGCTGGGTTATTATCACTGCCCCCTTCTAAAAATAAATAGGTCACCTCTTACTCCCAGTACCGTGACAGGCAGCTGGAATTGAGCCCTGCCCAGCTGCCCCGCATTCTCTCTCCAGTCGTGTGAGAAGGTGTCCCTGCTCAGCCAGTAACCTTCATTGGATGACTTCACTTAGGCCCGCCTGCCCTTTCTCTTCCCCCAGCTTTTTTTTTTTTTTTTTCCTGACATGACTAGGCACCCACCTAAGGGTGGAGTGGCCACAGGAGGTTGAAACCTCACCCTGGGCTATCAAATCTCCTCCTCCGAGTCACAGGAGGGAGGTGGAGAGCAGACAGCAAAACGGGCTGTACCTGTGAGAGTTGGGGGGTTTGTCTGGAGAACGCCTAGCCACTCAGCAAGAAGATCCCTTACTCAAAAAAGTTTCAAACAAAAGCCATTATGCAATAGGGTTTTGAGGGATATTGTTTTCCAAGAAAATCTTTCTTCGGGTCATCTGGATTTCTCAACTCACCGGAAGCATGCACACGAATGTTGAGTTCATGTGTTCATCCGGGCAAAATGCTTTCTCCCCAGGACTTCCCTGTCCTCAGGGGTGGCCTGACACTGGCACAGGAAGGACTGTGGGTCTAGATGTTTTCATAGCTTGGCCTGTCACTGAAGAGGAGCTATCCCTCATTTGCTTTTTTAAAAGAGTACAACAAAAATCCCTTCAAATCTTGCTCTCAAAAAGGCCAGAAGAAATATTACTGAAATTTCTATAGGAATATATCCTGAAAGCTTTGGACAAAAAGTTGAAGCCATTTTTTTTTCTTGAGTAGGAATATTAGCGATGGCAGAAAGCAAGATCTAATTATTAAGAAACAACATTCTTTTCAAAATGTGTTGCCAGGTGCGTGGCTCACGCCTGTAATCCCAGCACTGTGGGAAAGCTGAGAGAGGAGGATCACTTGAGCCCAGGAGTTCAAGACCAGCCTGGGCAACACAGTGAGACCCCATCTCTACAAAAATAAAATTAGCTGGGCCTAATGGGATGCTCTTGTGGTCTCAGATACTCAGGAGGCTGGAGTGAGAGAATTGCTTGAGCCCCAGAGGTGGAGGCTGCAGTGAGCCAAGATCGTGCCACTGCACTCCAGTCTGGGTGACAGAGGAAGACCTTGTTTCTTTAAAAAACTAACAATAAAATAAATTTTAAAAATAAAAAAATAAAAATCTGTGTATTCTGTTGTTATGTTATAGCTAATCTTAGGAGAAAGAAAAGGTAAATTTAAATAACTGAAAAGTTGAAATGCTGAAAATATTATCAATGACAATATTGTGGCACTTGTATAAAACCTTACCAGCTGGGCGCAGTGGCTCACACCTGTAATTCCCAGCACTTTGGGAGGCCGAGGCAAGCAGATCACCTGAGGTTAGGAGTTCAAGACCAGCCTGGCCAATATAGTGAAACCCTGTCTCTACTAAAAATACAAAAATTAGCCAGGCGTGGTGGTGCGTGCCTGTAATCCCAGCTACTCAGGAGGCTGAGGAAGGAGAATCACTTGAGCCTGGGAGGCGGAGGTTGCTGTGAGCCTAGATCGCGCCACTGCACTCCAGTCTAGGCAACAGAGTGAGACCCTGTCTCGAGAAAACAACAACAACAACAACAAAAACCCTAATCAATACAAAAGGCTAATTCTCTTATCTAACTTTCTGCTCTGATTATTCTTTCCCATGAAATTTACCTTTTCTTTCTCCTAAGCTTCTAGCTTACTATATCTTGAATACCTGAACATGACTGTTGTTGATCTTAATTGCTGGTTACCACAGAACTGAATATATCCCTGAGATCTGCCTCTCAATTGTAAGGGATGATGAACTGATTCAGTGCTATCACAGATGGATTCACTGTTACCAACAGGAAATAGTTACCATTACAGACAGTCCCCAACTTAAGATGGCTCAACTTAACAACTGTTTGACTTCACAGTGGTGCAAAAGCAATACTCTTTCAGCAGAAACTGGGAATCAAATTTTAAATTTTGATCTTTCTCTGGGCTAGCGACATGCGGTAGGGTACTCTCTTGTGAAGCTGGGCAGCAGCCGTGAGCCGCAGCTCCCAGTCAGCCTCGCAGTCACGAGGGTGAATAGCCGGTACTCTGCAGTGAACTGTGTTGCCAGTTGATTCTACCCAACCATAGGCTGATGTAAGTGTTCTGAGTACAAGGTAGGCTAGATTACGCTTTGATGTTCAGTAGGCTAGATGGACTAAATGTATTTTCAACCTACAATATTTTCAACTTAGGATGGGTTTCTCAGGCTGTAAGCCCATGGTAGGTCAAGGAGCACCAGTACTTTGTTTTAGCGTCCCTTCATGCGTGTTAAAATTGCTTGTTCTAACCAGGGAGTCCCCTTCAGGTATATTTGTGGTAATTCCCAAAATTCACAGGAACAAGGAGGGTGTATTAGTCCAGCCTCGTATTACTATAAAGAAATACCTGAGACTGGGTAATTTATAAAGAAAAGAGGTTTCATTGGTTTAAATGGATCTGCAGGCTGTACAGGAAGCTTGGCTGGCATCTGCTCAGCTTCTGGGGCGGCCTCAGGAAATTTACAATCATGGTGGAAGGGGAAGGGAGAGCAGGCACATCACATGGCCAGAGTTGGAGCAAGAAAGAGTATGAAGGGGGGATGGTGCTAAACCATTCATGAGAACTCCACCCCCATGAGCCCCCATCACCCCCCAGCAGGCCCCACTTCCAACACTGGGGATCACAATTCTGTATGAGATTTAGCAGGGACACAGATCCAAACCCTATCGGAGGGAAAACAAGGACAGTACAGACAACAGATCCCGAGTGTAGCTACATAATCGACAAGTGTCCCCCCACTGAAGGCCTAAAATGGCTTCTTCACCCAGATGGCACCTTTCACCCTGCTGGGAACTAAGGTGCTTAGGGTTTCCTCACTGACCTGAAACCTACTAGACATTCAGAACTTAAGGACTCACAGAATTCAGATGTGGGAGAGACCCTGAGTGCCACTGAAGTGATCACCAAGGTTCTTAGATGCTGAAACTGTGGCACAGCAAAATCAGGTGACTTGCGGGTGATAGAGCCAGGAGTCGCCTCCAGGTCACTATGCCTTGGCTGGGTGTCCTTCCACTCCAGCAGAGCCCACACATGCTGCAGAAGCCCAAGGGACCAGATACCTCCACATTTTTAATTTTCCTGTATACACTCTCTTTCCAAACGTATGTCCATTTAATATTAGCAATATACTTTAAATGAGCATTTTTATTCTCCTTTGCAATTTCATCATATAGTATGCCCTAGAAAATCATGGCCACTTCAAAGCCAAACATTTACCTTTCTTGACACCTTTTTCCCCATCACATAACCATCAGTCTGAGTTTTGCTTTGTTTCTATCTCCTCTACAGCTGCTTTGATTAAAGCTCTGGAACTTTCTACTGAGACACTAGGAGAGACCCTCCCTCTCTTGGATGTTATAGGAAAATATTAGCAGTGAATGGCCAAATGCAGATGCCAGTGTGAAGACAGGTTGTCTCTTCATATCCCTTCCCAACTTTAGTAGGTAATAGAAACCTCAGTTTTTAGCTGCACGCATGGCCTTCACAGAATAAAAACTACCTTTCTCAGCCTTGTTGGAGCCAAATGAGGCCTTTTGTGATTGTTCTGGTTGAGGAGATGTTACTAGAAACACCAGGCCACTCCAGGTGTCAGAAATGGGATTCAAAGTAGACCTCTAGTGAGTCCCAGAAACACCGAGAGACCAAGCGAAGGTAACTGCCAGGGCCCACTGTGCCCAATGATCTCTCGCAGCAACTGGGGTCACGGTTGAGTTCTCTCTTGGATTCTGAGCTCTGTGAATTTGTGTTTTGGGCTCTCTGAGTACCTTTGAGCACTTTGTTTGATGCAGATTGGGTTCAGAAGTCATGACAGAAACAGGGCTGGGTCTGTAGGGAGGCCTCAGGTGTCTGACTGGGTCAAATTAGAAACTGGACTGGGTTCAGTAGGTAGGTAAGATTACTAGAAGACAGGGAATCATGGGCTTATCTGGATCTGAGGAGTTTAGAACTCAACTGTCTAGAACTCCAGCCAATGTCATGTAAAAGAACTTTGGATCCAGAACCTGTGCTTTTCTAAAGAAATGTTATGACCCTTAGCAAAGGGAACATAGAGTTACAGCAGCCACAGCAGTGGGGAAACTCCTTACAAAAGGCAAACAGACACATGTCTTTAGAGCCACAACAGCTACAAGGACCAAGGGGACCTCCTTGCACACATTTTAAACCAAAACCAAGGAGTCCCAAACTAAAGAACTCCATGCCCCAGTATCTGCCTTTATTGTAAATGGCCAGGCCATTGGAAAAGACATTGTCCATTTTTACACCAGCCGTCTGATGGACCAGCTCTTTTTGGTTTGGACTGTTTCTTCACTACAGGAAGCCCCAAAGGCTCACTCTTAAGACAATAATGAACTAGTCTCTCAGACAGAAGAAAGAATATCTCCACAGTGGGCATTTCAAGGACCATTTTCAGAAAAACATTTGTAAGAATGAGTCCTGTTCTCTTTGTTCGATGCTCCTTCTCCCATGGGAGCCTCTCAGTTGACTGAAACCCCTGTTCTCAAACCCCTGACTCTGTGCTCTGCCACCTCTGTCCACTTCTTCCTTGTCATGATCTTTGATGAGACAATTTATTTTACGCTGACTGGCAACTCTATTCTGACTGCACTTTTTTTAATAATTCATATTGTGTTTAATATCTATGACAGACTAAACATATAATTTAAGTTAACTTTAACGCATAATTTTAAATATGATTAAAATCAATCTTTTTAAGATATGGCTGAATTAACTTTGGTCAAAACACAAAAATTATTTATATACTGCTATTAAGGAATTTGTCGCTCTCATTCTGAGTTAAAACTTAATTTAAAAGCTGGGTTTGGGGAGAGTAGATTGTGGGTGCTTTTGCTTGATTTATGGGGAGGAGATGAGTAACCTAGAGCTCATGCTCTCCAAGAGCCATCTCCCTCCCACATTCTTATTTTTAACCTAGAAGGAATCAAGTGTTGAATCTTCTGCAAATATGGGAAAGCCCAAAGGTCCTGCTTTCTACTTGTGGGATCTGTAACCAGAAACTTGGCCCAAATAAGGCCTGCTGGTTCTCAGCACCACCTCATGCCACCTGCGTGAAGTTGGTACAGATACTTTCATTTTAGAATCTGTGTTTTTGCCTTGTTTCACTTTTATCTTCAGTATATTCAGTGTTATTTTTTCATTCATTAGATATTTAATGTTTCTCTTATTTTGAAATGTTTTAGCTTAGTTTTTTTTATTTCAATCGTTTTTCATGGATAAGTTCTTAGTGGTGATTTCTGAGATTTTGGGATACCCATCACCCAAGCAGTTTATACTGTACCCAGTGTGTAGTCTTTTATCCCTCACCCTCCTCCCACCACTCTCCCTGAGTCCCCAAAGTCCACTGTATCATTCCTATGCCTCTGTGTCCTCATAGCTTAGTTCCCACTCATAAGTGAGAACATATGATGTTTGGTTTTCCATTCCTGAGTTACTTCACATAGAATAATGGTCTCCAACTCCACCCAGGTTGCTGCAAATGCCATTATTTCACTCCTTTTTATGGCTGAGTAGTATTCCATGACATACATATATATATTTCTTTATCCACTCGTTGACTGATGGGTATTTGGGTTGGTTCCGTATTTTTGCAATTGTGAATTGTGCTGCTATAAACATGCATATGCAAGTGTCTTTTTCATATAATGGCTTCTTTTCCTCTAGGTAGACACCCAGTGGTGGGATTGCTGGCTCATATGGTCGATCTACTTTTAGTTCTTTAAGGAATCTCCACACTGTTTTCCATAGTGGTTTTGCTAGTTTACATTCCTATCAGCAGCGTAGAAGTGTTCCTGGAACCTGAAAGCCCCACAGGTATCTCCAAGAAATAAGTGCAAAGAACCCATCACCTTTATGAAACTTGCTCCTCCTTTATCCTTGTCTATTTCTTCTCTTAAAGAAATGTAATAAATACTTCATGTCTTTCTCATAATCTCCTTATTCCAATGTGCTTTCTTCATATAACTTGGCAATATCTCAATTTGTCTATTTTTGGTCACAGAATTTTTTTTAGTTTTAATCCTCATACGTTTCACATTATAGAACTGTATACAACACTAACACAACTGGGGGAGACAATGGTTTGCAAATCAAGAGAAATGATTTCTAGCAATATCTCACTTGTCATGAGGTCACAACCACGACAACTGCAGTTAAGCATCAGGAGGCAAGTAAGAAGGTAGTTGAGCCACTAAAATCATGTCACCACGTCAACGCAGCAAAGGACATCCATTTTATTGCTAGAACAGCTTCTCAAAAACTCATTCAAATCCTCTTCACTGTTACTCTACATACAGTCCGCAGTCACATGATTTCCCAGCCCCAGGGCAAATTAGAAAGCTCCTAGAGGCAGGCACAGTAATGCGAGAGAGAAATAACAGATAACAGTAAGGGAAAAGAAAAACTCTAACAACCATGGCAGATGCAAACAGCGAACACATTTGAGGCTATTCGATGCTAGGGCTTTAACAAACCTAATTCAGACCTGAAAGAATGAAAAACATATGATGACCCTGAAAAGATTTAACTATCTTCAGTAGATTGTGTTTGCAAAAGAAGAGAAACATACTAAACAGTTCCATGTAAATGGCTGAAATAAAGCAAAAAAAAAAAGTGCAACTTAAAGGAATAACCTTCAGTTGTCTATACCATGCACCCCAAATGTCTGGTAAATGGGATAGTCGTACATTTATACTACTTATAAAATACACAAAGTAGTTCATATAAAAAGAATACAGCATCTTTTTCATCCATATATGATTGAAACTATAAAAGACCCCTTCCAGGTAGAGATAGCTTAAGTCGCCTTCTCTCTGCATAAGAATTTTATATTGTGTCCTGAGTGATCAGCTGGAGTGATCAGCTGTATTGATCAGTCAGCCCAAGTGACTGAAAAATCTTCTTAAATGACAGCAAGACACAGAGATCAGAAACACCTCCTCTAAATTGGTCTTTCTAAAAATGTTGTCTGTAGAACAGCACAACCAAATCTCCCGGAGAACTTGCTTCAAAATGCAGATCCTGAGTTCCGGCCGAAATTCCAAGAATCAGAATCGCTGGGGGAAGGGCCTGAGGACCCGCGTCTTAGCACACTTCCCCCAAACATTTCTGATACAAGTGAAGTCTGAGAATCGCGGGGTAAATTATCACCTTGAAGCCAGGAGGAGACTGGCCAGGTCTGTGAATTCACCTTCTCCCACTCATGCCTCTGAGTGTGCCCAATCAGGCAGTATTCCTGGTTTTGACATTTCTTAAACTACACAGTAGAGAATAAAGTTAAACATGGACTTCTAAATGTTTTTGCACAAGACATACAACAACAACAACAAAAATCTAATAAGCCTGAATTAATTCCAAAAAGATCCTAAGAGGCCAGGTGCAGTGTCTCATGCCTGTAATCTCAGAACCTTGGGAGGCAGAGTTGGGAGAATCGCCTCAGACCAGAAGTTCAAGACCAACCTGATCAACACTGTGAAATCCCCATCTCAAAAAAAAAGTAAACAAAAAAAAAATCGTAAGATTTCTTAATCATATATGTGAAGCTTGAAGCAACACATGCCTGCAGGGGGGAAAATACTGAATGAGGAAAAGTAATCCCTGGGGAGCACTGAGGACTGAGGAGGAAGATACATCTAATAGGCATGTTGGAAGGAGGAGGAAGATATATCTAATAGGCATCTTGGAAGGATGAGGAAGATATATCTAACAGGAGTCTTGGAATGAGGAGGAAGATATAGCTAATAGGAATCTTGGAGAAGAGGCAGAACGCAGTTTACATCCAGAAAACAGAAACACAAATCCATTCCAAATCGGCCAGGATGTGTAGGCCTGACCTGAACACCCTTGAATCAGACGCTAGAAACTTGTTTTATTGTTCACGTGTTTGTTATCTGAATCCCCCACCTCACTGGAATTTAAGGCAGGGATGTTCTTGTTTAATACTGTATCTCAGCAATAGTACAAAGCATGATGGAGCTGACTCCTAGGATACAGCACATTAATATTATTTTTAGGTTATCTTATTAGTTGAAATTAATTACATAATCAAGTGAAGAAATGGTCAACTGAGGAAGAAACATGGAAGCTATACTCAATTCTTCCCTCTCCCTCACCAGACAATCACCAAGTCCCATCAACCCTACCTTATAGAGCTACACTTCAATCCACCTCAGACTCCATGCTGCGGTTACTGTCTTAGTTCCATTCATCATCTGTTGCCTAGGTTAGAGGCAGCCACATGTTTTTGATCAAGCACCCCTAGCAGCACACAGCCCCCAAATACATTGAGCAATTACAAATTACATGCATACACGTTTATAATGTACATGTATTACTTGTAAACATATTATGGACTTCACAAATCATACACACAAAATTTAAAATTTAGAGATAAAATAAATATAAGCATTCTTTGTAACAGCCAATAAGTGAAAACGACCTAGAGGTCTATCAGTAAGAGGTTAAATTGTATGATTCAATGAAATCCTATGCTGCCATTAAAAAGGATGACATTGTTAGGAAAGTCTTTACCTAATATAGTTAACAAAGAGAGAGAGAGAGAAAGAACAGAAATCAAAATATATAATATTTCATTCATGTGAAATATACATTTATGTATTTATATATTGATCTATATACTATGTATATTTATATATAATCAATATATTTACATGTAATTGATTTGTACATATTGATTATATATTTTGTACATATTGATATGTTTATATATGTATAAATATATGTATTTATATAATATATAATATATAATCAATATGTAAATATAGTTATTACACATGTAATACATGTAAATATATATTTATATATTATATATGTAAATATCTTGATTATGTATTCATATATTATATATGTAAATATCTTGATTATGTATTCATATATTGATTTATATATTTAGATATACATTTATATATTAAAGAAAATATCTGGAAAGCTACGTACAAAGAAGGAAAGGCAAACTAGAAGGACAAGGCAAGGAGGAGGAGGAGGCGATGGGTGAAGGGAAGGGAGGAGAGGAGAAAAAGGGAGAAAGAAAAAGCATTCAAGGACCTACACCATAGTTTTCTTCTGTGGCTTATGGAAATAATGAGTATTTTCCTTTTGCCTGTTTTTTTTCCCAGCAACAATACTCTTATGATATGAAAAAATAGTTTTTAAAATATAAAAAAGAAAAAAGATTACTTTTAAATGAAAAGGGGGTTGTAAGGGGACTTTCCAGGGTTCCCTGTCCCTACAGGGAAGAAATGCCCACTCACTTGGGACACAGGCCTTCAGGAGCCGCTTTCCAGTCAGTCTCTACAGTTTCAGGATTTTTGCTCAAGTCAAAGCACTGAGTCCCTGCCTTTGAGAAGCTGACTGTTTGGTAAAAGACATGTGTTGGCTGAAAGAATACAAGAAAGAAAATTGAGGCAAACCCTCCACTCAGTGACTCAAGAGTCTAAGAATTCCCCATCTTCACTCTTCCATAGCCCACCAAAGACTTCTAATGTCACCAATACAGAATTTGTTGCCTGTGAAAAGTCCGAGTATGTATTATGCACTTTGCCAAAGTAAAATAAGAGTATGGAACTAGCATCAAACACAGGATATTTCTGGAACAAAGTGGAAGAGGACATTTTTCTCCTTAGATCAAACTGACAAAAAAGAAAACACCCAAACAAAAATCAAAGGATCAAATGAGCATCTACACACGTGGTGTAAATGATGCTATCAGTAATGACAATCTGATGAATAATGACCATGTGCACCCCGCTGCTGAGGGAGAGATGGTGCCCCTCTCTCTTGCTGCTTGGTGGGTGGAATCACACTGAGACTTGTCCTAGATCAGTGGCTTTCAAAGCAATACAAACATTTTTCTCCAAAATACTATGTTATAGCAAATCTTAATAAGTAAAAGATACAACAACCAAACCAACAAGAGTGCCCCAGGTTTAAATGGGGGCAGGTCACTGACATGTGGTCTCAATTTCTGCAAAGACAGTCCCTGACTCAGGTCCTTGGAAACCCAGAGTTGCTCAGGATACAGTTGCAAGCAGTGTCCTGCCTCAACTGGACAGGCGGCAGGAGAAAGCAGAACCTTTTCCTCAGTCTCTTCTCATAATAATGAGATCAGACTTAACCCAGTTACCCTTTTATCTTTTTAAGTCTTTTTAAGCTTAGCACATGGAGTGTTTTCCTCAAAGCTCCTTTCAGCCCAAAATAGCCAGGACACTCAAACCAACACCCCGAGCCTCTGAAGCTTCCTGCCCCTGAGCTCTCCTGTGGACTGCCTCCATCCTTGTTCTGGAAGTATCACTGTAGTCACCGTTTTTCTCAGTCTACCGCGGACACTGCCCAGCTGCACCTCTTGTCCGGGTATAACTATTAACAGGCCCCTCTCTGTGTCTCTGGATAGGCCACAAATTGTAGGGTCATGCAACGTATCACTATTTCCTTATCCTGAATAGTCAGAACTTCCATTTTGTTCATTTGTTTGTTATGGTCTCAGTTGGGACCAACCACTGGAACCACGTCTTTGTCAGGGATCATCACTTTGGCCAGCGAGAGCTTCTCACCCCTTTCCTGTCCAGTCCGTGCCACCCCTACTGCCTGACCCTGTTATGGGTTGGACTGTGCCTCCCAAAAGGGTATGCTGAGGCCGAGCTGTCTGGAAAGCATGGCTTGGACAGAGCAGACGGTAGCCATCCAAGGGCTGCTGGAGGACAGGCCAGCCGGTGGGAGAGAAGGCCAGGAGAGCAGGACATGGACTTGCAAAGGTCATGATGGGGAGGGGGTGAGGAAAGACAGAAACACGGGCGAAGAGTCGGAGCCTGCAAGGGTGGTGTCCTGCCCCAGTCCTATTTTGTCCTGCTGATCTCTATGGTGGTAGGCTTAATGTCCTTTCTAATCAATAGGTTTTTTGGTCTGTTGTTGTTGTTGTTTGAGATGGAGGCTTGCTCTTGTCACCCAGGATGCAGTGCATTGGCATCATCTCGGCTCACTGCAACCTCCGCCTCCCGGGTTCAAGTGATTCTCCTTCCTCAGCCTCCTGAGTAGCTGGGATTACAGGCACCTGCCACCACACTTGGCTACGGGGTTTCTCCATGTTGGCCAGGCTGGTCTCGATCTTCTGACCTTGTGATCCTCCTGCCTCGGACTCCAAAAGTGCTGGGATTACAGGCGTGAGCCACTGTGCCTGGCCAATAGTTTTTTTAAGAAAAGTTCATTGACTGCTGCTATTAGTATGGTGCAAATGTAATTGTGGTTTCTGCCATTAAAAGTAATTTAAATTAACTTAAAATAATTTTTAAGTTGTGATATTTAGTGGTTAACGACCATTTGGAAACATGATGCAAAGTGTAAAGTCTGTGAGAACCCATTTGCCCCCCATTTTCAGCTTCACTCCAGGAAGGGTGGGGTGATGGCAGGTGGAGAAGAGGAGTAGGAGGTGGCAGGGAATTCAGAGGACAGGAGTAGCCTCGGGAAACACGGAGAGGGACAGGGGGCAGCTTGGTGACAGCTTAGGAAGGCCAGAGAAATAACTACAGGAAACAGGGCAGGGCTCAGACCTCACACTTCACCCAGGGCCACTGACTTGTTCTGCATTGAGTCCTGTGTTTACTGAGGCTCCTTTCATTGCACTGAACATGGTCTTTATAAATTCTGGTTTGTGACTCCCTCTCAGAAGTCCTGTGGGCCACCTGGAACTGGTTTTATTCCTACTTATTTCCTCATTCCTCTTCTCCTTAAAACATCATTGCTATGCCTCTGATACGAAGCCATTTTCTTTCTCTCTTTCTCCTCCTTCCCATTCTTCTGCCCTCCCATCCTACCTCCCAAATCCCTCAGAACTTCTCTAAAACCCTCTGCCCCAGTTTAAACTCCTGTAAAAACCAAATTCCCTAGGGGGTTAGTACTGCCTCTGGTTCAAGCTGCCCTCCACAGAACTCCCCTGTTCCTGAAGGACCTTCCTGCATGCTTTCTTATTTAAAGCTCTCTTCTAAGGCGATATGGCATGTGCATTTCAGGGGTGAGGTTCCTTGACAAAGAATCTTTGGTTCCGAGAAATTTAGAACAAATCGTCAGAGCAGCAGAAGAGCTCTGGCTCAAGTCTCACTGCTCTTAGCAAACATAAGTGAGTGGAAATTTTCAAAGTCCACACACCACAGAGACAGAGGTCTTTGTGGATAGTTGAGACAGGAGTGAATCAACAAGGGTGGCCCTCAGCTCAAAACAAACCTTATCTCCTGAGTTTAAAAGCACAATGCAACACAGAAGCAAATACATGGAACCTTCTGTTTAACTATGGGTTCTGTTACATGTCGATCTTCCTTATTGCACTCTGCTGATGTCAGGTTTAAATGATTTCAGTCCTTAAATAGCAACTGATAAGATGCTTCTTGGTTATCCATTTACCCAGTAGTTTTTGGAGAAGCCAAATTGAAAGGAGACTTTGCAGCTTGACAGCTCTGGAAGTAAATCATTATTTCCATATTCGCTGTGGGGCATGGGACAGGGGACCAGAGCACCTCCACTGGGCACTCCTTGCCATGTACCATCTGACGGCCTTGTGGTCTTGGCTGCATGAGCTTCGCCTGCTGACCCAGCCTTGAAGGGGGATGAGAGATTGCCTCAGACACTGAAAGGACTTCTCCTCCAAGCAATGGGGCTTGGAAAATGTGTTTCTGGGCCACCAACCTGTGGCGTCCAGGCATTTTCCAAGAGGAACCAGCTCCTGGAGAAGCATTTGCTACAAGAAAAGCTGAGCACCACGCTGATCTTGATACGTGGGAAAAAAAAAAAAAGACCTTGATTTTGAGATCTCAGAACTGCTTCTTAGGAAGGGCAGATTCCTCCAGTAATCTAATGGGCTTTCATTTCCTCATTGCCTCAGTCGCCGTCTGGAGATAACCCATGTGTCTGAGAGGCACAGTTTATCATATGTCCTCTCAGAAACATGGGGTTATCTCCTACAGGCCACCTCAGGGTTCCACATGATATAGCAACCTGAAGGTGTCCAGTAAGTGGCTTCACTTCTGGGGTGAGAGCGAAACACCTTCAATGACTAGAAAAACTCATGAGCTTTAAAAATAGAGTAAAACAAACCCAAAACTTGAATCTGAAAGACTCTGAGAAGAGAAACTGGATCCAATAAGACTCTGATGGTGTTAATCCCCAATCTCCTGTCTCCACGATAATTCCTCAGGAGGGGGTTCCTCCAGCATCCAGCCCCCTCTCCTATGGCCATACACAAACTTTATTTTATTTTAATAATTTTTTTGAAATAATATTGGTGCCAGGTGCAGTGGCTCACGTCTGTAATCCCAACATTTTGAGAGGCTAAGGTAGGAGGATCGTTTGAGCCCAGAAGCTCAAGACCAGCCTGGGCAACATAGTGGGACCCTGTCTCTACAAAAATTTTAAAAAGTTAGCTGAGCATGGTGGCACAAGCCTGCAATCCTAGCTGTTCGGGAGGCTAATGGGGGAGGATCACCTGCACTCAGGAAGCTGAGGCTACAGTGAGCTGTTATTGCACCACTACACTCCAGCCTGGGCAATGCTGTCTCCAAATAAAAAAAGAAGAAAGAAAAGAAAGAAAGAGACAGAGAGAGGGAAGGAGGGAGGGAAAGAAGGAAACAACGTTGGATTTACAGAAGAGTTACAAAGAGAGCTCCTAATCTCTCTCACCCAGTTTTCCCCATGTTAATAGTTTACGTTACCACAGCGCATTTGTAGAAACTACAAACCATCGGTACGATACTATGAACCAAATTCCAGACTTTGTTTGTACTTTGCTGGGTTTTTGGTTTTTTTTTCCTTCATCCCTTGCAGGATGCCCAGATACCGTCCAGGGCACTACGCCACATTCAGTCTTGATATCAACTTGGTCTCTTGTGGTCTATGAGAATGGTCTGGACTTTCTTCAGTTATCATGACCTGGACAGATCTGAGAAGTGTTTTGTAAAGATGCACCAGTTTGAAGTTGTCTGATGTTTTTCTCATCATTAGGCTGAGATTTTGGGTTTGGGGGAGTGCACCCCTCTCATCACATCATACTGGGGGGCTCATGATGTCCAAATGGCATATCACTGGTGTTGTTAACTTGATCACTTGGATAAAGTAGTTTGCCAAGTTTGCAACTGTAAAGTTATTATTTTTCCCTTTCCATCCTCTATTCTTCGAAAGCAAGTCACTAAATCCAATCCATGCTCAAAGAGGGAGGGAGTGTAGTGCAAGGGACAGGACTCTAACTCCTGAGCGGGGGAGTATCAACGTGCAGTATTTGGTGGCTTACAAGGAAGACCTGCCTTTCGCCTCCCCCCGGTTTATTAATACTTGTTTGTCCAATCATTTGTTTCCATCAGTGAGGACTCATGTGTTTACCGTATACTTTGGGTAGTAATCCAGTGCTCTGTGATTTTGATGCTCATGTTGTTCCAGCCACAAACTTGTTCTTGCCTCCCCTTTCTGTTGATTCCTCCTCTAACCCCAGGCGATCTGAAGGAGCCACCTCTCTGCTTCAGTGCCCTTCTCTGCCCTCTCAGCAGGACTCCCCTCAGCTTGTCCAACCCTGCCCCACCTTCCAGCTGGGCTCAGCCTTAACCACAGAGCAATCAGTCCCCTCGAAGACGATGGCACTTCCTTCCCACCCAGCATCAGCCCCAGCCAACAGGCAACACCAGCAACGAACCCTGAGTCTGAGCTGAGCCGACCAACAGGGCAACATCTGTGCCCCACTGTGCATCTCCACCAACACGTGTGAGACAAGGCGACACATGTGCTCCTGGATGCTGTGACTGTCTCCACTGCAGTGAGCTGTGTGAACCATTTCCAATGTGCTCCTATGAAAGCCATGAACGACAGCCTGCCATTTCCCCCCTCACTCTGATAAAATCTCCAAAACTTAAACCACGTCCAGATTTCCTTTCCATGTGTGCCACTAGTCCTTACCTTCCATGTTTCTTTCCTATTTTGACTACTAGAGGAAGTCCAAGGTTTAAAAACAGAAAGAGGACTTGGCTTTTTTACATCCATCTACTTTTAGCATCAAACCATGGCAACGTCATACACACAATTCATCATAAATTTTCATGGTGGATTCACACTGCCAGACGCTGCTTTCGGCCTGCTTATTTATAACCAAGGAGAATTTGTTTCTGTCAAACGTGGTTTTATATTACTTTTAACAGGACAATGAAATCACAAGTTGTGTTGAACACTGTAGAGGGCAGTGGCTGTTTGACACTCCTGCTACTCCAGCTTCTGTGTCCTTCCCAAGCAGTTAAAATCTAAACATCATCCAATCCTAAAAGTAAGTGAAGAGGAAGGGACATGCTGTGTCAGAAGCCGTATGAGAGGCCAGGAAACAACATGTGCTTGCACACCCCTGCAGGTGGATGTGCGCAGGGGACACTGCTGACCTGCGTCCTCCGGGCCCTGCAGGTGGATGTGCGCAGGGGACACTGCTGACCTGCGTCCTCCAGCCCCTGCAGGTGGATGTGCGCGGGGGACACTGTGCTGACCTGCATCCTCCGAGATGCTCAAGTCCCTTTCTCCCTTCCCCCCACCACGAAAGTGGAGCTGGCCTCAAGTGAGGAGACGGACAGGGAGGCCCTACCAACAATGGGGAACAACTGTTCCTAGGTTCCTCACAGTGAACAGAGTTACACACCCCAAAGGCACAAGCAAGGCTCCTCTTGAGCAAGTCAGCTGGGAAACAGGCTGAATCGGATGAAACGGTATCTTTCTCTGCCCTGCCTGGAAGTCCTGGGCCCACATCTACAGGAACCCAGGCAAACATAACGGCAATTTAAGCAAAACTGGGGGATCAAGTTAAGCAAAACTGGGGGATAGAGACTCAGCAGACACTGGGTTCCTAGGTGTATTAGTCAGGGTTCTTTGGGAAAAGAGAACAAATAGGCTGTGTGTGTGTGTATATATATATATATAGAAAAAGAGAGAGAGAGATTTATTTTACGGAAATGGCTCACATGACTGTGACAGCCTGAAATCTACAGGGTAGGCCAACGAGCTGAAAATTCCATCTTGTGGATGTAAAGAAGCAGAAGTTGCCATCTTGAGTCTGAGGGCAGTCTGCAGACAGAATTCCTCCCTCTTCAAGGGACCTGGGTCTTTGCTTTTAAGGCCTTCAATTAATTGGATGAGGTTCATTCACACTGCAGAAGGTAATCTGCCCTACTCAAACTGCTCTGATTTGACCACATTGATCACATCTAAAAAATACCTTTGCATCTACACTGGTGTGTGACCAAATAACAAGGCACCAGAGCCTGGGCAAGTTGACATGAATTTAACCATCATGCTAGGGAGATATCCCAATGACCATGGAGGGCCACTACTGTGGGTATCAAATTGCTCAGGGAGATGCTGTAGAGAAATATTTTGTTTCCAAGAAAAATCAATCAGTCTTGATCCACAGGCATGCCACTGAGCAGATAAGAAAATCTCCAGTCTCCTTTGTTCATTCATCACATGCTTACTGGGGGCTTATTCTGTGCAATCACATGTGGCTAACAAGTCACACGACCAGTGTCAACTGCCCTAGTTACAAGGCAGGGCTAAAGCAGGAAAGAGGCTTTGAGACCCTATTCCCAGAGGCTTCCCCCGTGCATTACATGGGAAAATGTAGACTCCAAAAGAGATTGTCCAAGAATAACTATAAAGACCCTTAGTCAGGAGTGAAACTGGCATATTCCAGAACTAGGGTCTGGAACTTAATAAGGTAGTAGCATAATTAAGAAGACAGTGACAGGAGGAGATGAGTAAGGCCCAAGGTTTTAATTTTGTTTAACAAATACATGTCAGTTACTGTGAGTCCGACACTGTTCTAACACTTCTACATACCTTAATCGATGATAATCATCCATATCAGAATATTAGAAATATTCAATATTTCTAATTCTATTTCTAATTGAATATTCAAATATTAAATATCGCAATATTAGAAAGAGACTGGTATCACTCCCGTGGTGGGTTCTATGATGCACACCACCAGGTCCCCCTTAGGGAATGAAGGGCTTACTCCTCCAGTTGCAGGAGTGCTACAGAGGATGCCACACAGCTGTTAGTCCTTTTGGGGTACCGTCTTTGCTGCAGACAACTAACACTCCCAATGCTGCACTTCCTCCTAGCGTGAGCCAAAGACTGATCAGCACAGGGGTGCAAGAGACTGGCCTCCTCGTGGCAATTCGGGACAACTCTGCAAGGTGTGGGCTGAGGCCTTCGTTGGGCCTGCATCACAGTTCAGCTTCTCCCTCGTCCAGTGCTGCTTCCTTTACCTTCCCTCCCCAGTGGTGATTCCAAGAGCATCCCCTGTTAAATTCAGCGACCTCCAACTCAGAATTTGCTTCCTGGAAAAACCTTAGAGATGAGGTCAAAGCACCTAAGTCACTTAGCCAAAATCACAAAGCTGGTAAGTTGGGGACCGGGATTTGAACCTAGGCCATCTGGCTCCAGGGTGGAGCTCTAAACCACCAAGTCAGCCTGCTCCTCCAGACCGACTGGGCCACACTGGGCAGGGCTTTACAGGGCTGTGTGCGATTGAAATTTCACCTTATATATCTGAACACAAGGCAAAGTTTTCCTTCACTTTACCTAAAATTATCTCTGAAAAACAGGATGTAGCCATGTGTTTGTGATCTCACAAAATACCAGAGCTAAACATTCTATCTATTTTGAATTTAGAGGTTCTGGGGAAGGAAGAATGGCAGAAATGGCATCAATGCTAGTTTGGAGTCTTTTAGATGTCACAGAAGTTGCCTGATAGAATTGATAAAAATCATAATAATAACAATAATAATCAAAAAAGAAGAAGAAAGTTTATTACAGATCTCATAATTCTTTCTGGGGGTGTGACCTCACAATTGAAAAGGCTAAGTGTCATTGTAAATAGCCTTGCAAAAGTTTCTTCTAAAAGTTTTAACAATATAGTAAGTGGTTGTGTGATGAAGACTGATCAAAATAGCTGTCCATAGCTTAGTACAATTTCTAGGGACTCTAATTTTTAAACATGCGCTATTACAGCTTAGTAGTGAAGACAACTTGTTCTGGAAAATGTGTTAGATTCAAAAAGTGGCCTTAGTGTCAATAAACCTGGCATAAAGAGAAAGCAGGAAAAGCAGAATTTCAAAATTAACATATTATGTAAATAAGATGTGATTTTTACATATATTAACATAACTAAATCAACAGTGATTTTACAGAGAGTACAATTCAAATGAGTAAAAAATATGACTCTTTAAATTTATATTCCTGGAAGCCTATACTGACCAGCTTTACCTGGACCTTGGCAATGAAAAGGCGACAGTCATCCCAGGTTCAAGGTCGCCTTGTGATGGGTATATATTCCACCTGCCTGGGACAGGAGTCAGTTCTGGATGGCGTGGGGGCCAGCCTCTTCAGGGGCAAAAGAAATATTAGGGGGCCAGGGAGGAGTGAGATCTGGCCCAGGTCTCAGGTGAGAGTAGGGGGGTCTGGGACACCTCTGGAGACAGAGCCAAGAGGGTTTCCCAGCAGACGGGATGTGTGCAAGAAGGGACAAGGTAAAGTCAAATGTAACTTTGATCCACTCACGTGAACACTATGCCATCCTTCAAAGCACATGTCTGAAGACGATCTGATGGCATGGACTGCTTGACATATTAAAACGGGGATAGAGAAACTTTTCTGTAAAGGGCTAGACAGGAACTCTGTTCAGCTTTGTGGGCCATACAGTGCCTGTCACAAATACTCAATCCTACGATTGTGGCATCAAAGCAGCCATAGGCAGTAAGCAGACAGATGAGTGTGGGCCATAATTTGCCAACTGCTGTATTTTACACACCCTCACCCACACATACACACATACCATACAAGTTATAAAAGAATATGTTACATATTTTGAAACTGAGTAAAACAAACAAACAAAATCTGGAAGGAACTACATACCCCAAGAGTAACAATGATTATCTCTATGATTCTTACTTCAAGTATTTTCAAAAATTCTCCCACCTATGTATTCCCTTTTATAATCAAATAAAACCTACAGATAAAAAAGTATGGGATTCTATCTTTCAAAATCTACAAATGCAAATAAAGCCTGGGATTCTGTATTTTTGTGCCTATCAGAGATCACACATTTTTACTGAGACTATTTAATTTAAAAATACTTATTACAAAAGATCATCAGTAAATCATTTCTAAATCAGTAGTTGACCAAAAAATAAGCTATAGTTTATTTCCTAGACCTGGCGAGGGTCTGTCTGAGGAATGGGGAACGTTGCTTTTTACCACATTGGCTAAGTTTCTGGAAAAGATTGCATCTTGAATTAGCAGCTTGGCTGTTTGCTGTCCAGATAAATATTGTGTTGCTAGGACTGAAATTGCCCTGCCACGTGGATCGCCCTGTCATATAATTAGCTTCTTATCATATCAGGTGCAAATCAAACCAGCAGCACTTGCTGTTAATGTGGTAATTTAACAAATCAGAAACACTGTTTACATGTGTCAACATCTGATTTCGTATGATCACTATCCCACCGAAGGCAGGCTGGGGTAATTTTTGCATCACTGTTCAACAGCAAGCTTAGCCTTAGTTGAGTTCTTAGCTACATCAGCTGGTTTTGTTAACCTTTTTACATCCTTAATTGCACTGGTGTGTGTTTTGTTAGTCCAACCCAGCGTGGAATGGGAGTAGAAAGTGAAATTTAACCCTAGGTGTCCTTTTGGTATGTAAGTACCACGCTCAGGCTCTCCCATTTGGGTTCATCCTGCACAGTGGTCATCAGATTAGTTTTCTTCTCTGTTTCAATAAGCAGCAATTCAAGTCTAAGCAGAGCCTGATGGAGCCTGACCTGCTTCCGAAGAGCTGCACCCTTTACTCTCCACACTGTTGAAGAATGATTCTCCCAACCCCAGGAGGCCAGACCACATCGTAGCTCCATTTCCCCCCTCTTCACTCTTATACCTGCTCATCCCTTCCCAGATGTTTATCCCAATAAACGCCTTGCATGCTCATCTCCATCTCATAGTCCACTTTCGGGGAAACTAACCTGGCTATAGGCCTCTTGTCTGTTTCCAAGTTGTATTCACTTCTCCATGCGATTGTAACTCTTTGCCTGAATAGCCAACTGCTAAAGGGCAGTGTTTCTGGTGTCAAGTCCTCTCACCATGCTGGGCACATACTTGTGCTCCCAGGGGCATTTCTGCCAAGCAACCCCTGGTGCCAGCCTGCCTGGGTGCTCATGCTCGTTCTATCACCTACTGGCTGTTTAATCTTAGGCAACTTACTTAACCTCTCTGTGCTTGTTTCCTGATCAGTAAAAATGAGATGATAATTATATATCATATAGTGGTTGTGGAGATTTAATATATCTGTAAGTGTGTATTAAGTGGTTTAAATAGACGATCTGATGAGAATGCAAAACACTGAGACCAGTGCTTGGCATGCTGACTATCTTACTGAAGTGTCTGCTTTTTAAAAACACCTGAGGGCCGGGCACGGTGGCTCACGCCTATAATCCCAGCACTTTGGGAGACCGAGATGGGTGGATCACATCACCTGAGATCAGGAGTTCGAGACCAGCATGGCTAACACAGCGAAACCCCATCTCTACTAAAAATACAAAAATTAGCTGGGTGTGGAGGCATGCACTTGTAATCCCAGCTACTTGGGAGGCTGAGGCAGGAGAACTGATTGAACCCAGGAAGCGGAGGTTGCAGTGACCCACTGCACTCCAGCCTGGGAGACAGAGTAAGACTCTGTCTCAAAAAAAAAAAAAAAAAAAAAAAAACTCCAAAATAAGATTTAATCACACATTTTCCTTGTTGCTGTCTGCAGTTACAATGATCACTCCTTTCTCTGACTTTCAGCAGAATTTCAACGTAAGGAAGAAATGGATGAATGAAAAAGGGGAGAAGAAGGAAGGAGGAAGGGAGGTAGACAGGAAACACTTCTTAGATGTCCTATTCTTTCATTTTAATCCCTCACTACTTCTGGCCAGTTCATCCCTTGATGAAAGATAACAGCAGTAGCTAAGGTGTGCTTACTATTCACCCAGTCATTTGTGTTCTTGTTTTATATAATCTTTATAATGTCTTGAGGAAAGTATTCTTATCCCATAACACAGATACAAAGACTGAGGTTGAGGGAGGCAAAGTATGAACCTTGCCCAAGGTGACAGAGTTCATAAATGGCTGAGCCAGGGCTATGTTTTTCTTCTCTCGAATCACTCAGTGCTCACAGCACAGTTCTAGACTCATCATAGATGCTTATTAATTCATAGTTTGGTGAAATGACAGATGCATTTAGCAACTGTTTACTGTTGCCAATTGCAGGCCAGGCATCGGGAGAGCAAAGATCAGAAACGATCCCTCTCATCACCAAGCTGAAGTCTGGTGGAGAACACAGACAAGTAAACAAGCAGCGACAGAGCAATGTGATGCAGGCTATTAACAGAGGAAAGTACAGAGTGAGACAGAAATCCACAGAATGAGCACAGGAGACAGCCTTGGAGGTCTGGGGGGGTGGCAGAAAAGGCCTCCCAGGGGAGGGGTGCCTCCATTACATTAAAGGATACATTGGGCTTAGAATGGAGGAGAATTCCAGGCAGAAGCAAGACACGCATGGCACATCTGAGGACCTGAGAAGTGGGTGGCTAGACAGAGCGGAGGGGAGCAGGAGGCTCTGCTCACCAACCATCAAACAGGAGATTCCTTTAACAAATTAGGCTGTGACCATCACCGAGTTTGGCTGCTCTTTCTCAACACATGCAGTGAGCAAACTAATTTTGCTCCACGTATCCTGACTCTAATTGCAAGGTTCTTTTACACCAGTATGAGTTGGGAGAGCATCCCCGAGCATGGCCTGGCCCATACAGTGCTGTGTCCACACTAAGGTGCATACATTGCTGGGATAGAGAAAATGGAAATGGACCCATTATCTCCTTGACCTTGGAAACCTTCCTTAACTGACAGACAAAGGAAGGCACACTTTGAGATAAAACAATAGTTCCTGATATCCAGTGAAGACCCAATGCATCACATCTTAGTAGCCTGTTTGCCACTCAAGTATTTTAAGGATAAGGGCATGATATGCAGTGTTCTAGAACATCAGAAGTCTCATCATAACTTAGCTGCTAGTGTTCAAAAAGTTTTCCTGGGCTGGATGTGGTGGCTCATGCCTGTAATCCCAACACTTTGGGAGGCTAAAATGGGTGGATCACAAGGTCAGGAGTTCAAGACCAGCCTGACCAACCTGGTGAAACCCCGTCTCTACTAAAAATACAAAATTTGCTGGGCATGGTGGCGCGCACCTGTAATCCCAGTTACTCAGGAGGCTGAGGCAGGAGAATCACTTGAACCCGGGAGGCGGAGATTATAGTGAGCCGAGATTGCACCACTGCACTCCAGCTAACATTATGTTAGCTCTCCATGCAGACAATAAAGGGAAAAATTAAGGCAATTACCTAGATGTCACTTTTTATTTTGACAAAGTATGCCCCTATTATCTGCATATTTGTGAAGAAACTTTCACAATTTATCTGCACATGTCAGATAATTGTGTGAATTCTTGACAGGAAGTTAAAGTCTAAGTGAGCACAATGTAAGTCAGTCTTGGGAAAGCAAGCTAGGTTCCTTCATTGTTTATTAGTATCTTTGTTTTATAAACTATTCCAACTCATGTAACATAGCTCATGTAAAAGACTGGTGAAATGTAAAAGAATAACAACAACAACTTTGAAGATAGATAATTTAGAAGAATTATTTCATCCCACAAATAAATTGCAAATCCCAACACAGATGCAAACATGAATTTATATAATATGCTACCTGGATTCATTACATGTGACACTTCAGAAAGATCCGAAGAAAATCCTTTCAGGTAAATGCTCTTCTTGGGTTCTAGGTTTTAGAGTTGAATGGAATTTGCAAAGGACTAAAATGCATACTTTAGTAGTTGATCATGTGAGTTTTTTTTTTTTTTTTTTGAGATGGAGTCTCACTCTGTCGCCCAGGCTGGAGTGCAGTGGCGCTATCTCGGCTCACTGCAAGCTCCGCCTCCCGGGTTCACGCCATTCTCCTGCCTCAGCCTCCCGAGTAGCTGGGACTCCAGGCGCCCACCACCATACCCGGCTAATTTTTTGTATTTTAGTAGAGACAGGGTTTCACTGTGTTAGCCAGGATGGTCTCGATCTCCTGACCTTGTGATCCACCCACCTCGGCCTCCCAAAGTGCTGGGATTACAGGCGTGAGCCACCACACCTGGTTGATAATATGAACTTATAAGTCTTAATGATTTAAAATTCTCCTAACTGCTTAAACCAAGAACCTAATGACCACCCCCATCTTTCCCCATCTCCCAGGAGAAATGCCAAAGTGGGAAGGAAATATGTCCAAAGGCAGACCAACCTAGCAGTCTCTTGACCTAACCCTTTCTCAAGTGATGCTCAGGAATGAAGAAGAACTTTCTACGGTAACCAACAGAGGTCCCAAAGGGAGCCCCAAGGTGATTATGTTGACAATTCACACCCCCATGGGCTCTAGAGCTTGAGTGACCCACAGTACCCACCAGGGTTCCTGGTGGCAAATCAGACTGACGCTGGCTGGTTCAAGCAGAAAAGGAATTCACAAAAGCATGGCCCACATTGTCTCCAGAACACAAGTGGGTCATAAATGTTACCCAAATCACACCACAGAACTTTACCAGAAAGACCAGTAGAAGTGCCTGCTGCAGCCCCAGATGGCTGGGCAGCCTAGAGCCTTCACCACTGCTATTTTGGAAAGTGGATGTATCGACCACTGTCCTTGCCAGAATAGATCGCTTTAAGCCTGCTTCTTTCATTGCCAGCTTCTAATGCAAAGTGTAGCAAGAACACATCTGGTTGGTGGAGTGTGAGGTCAGAAGTCTACACCCCAGCTTCCAGGGAGGCTGGGGACTGAGCTCAGCTTCTACTGTGGAAAGGCATAGAATTGTAAGTCAGAAAATTCTCCTTCATTGGAAAGTCCTTTGAGAGGTCTGAGAAACCAAAAAAATAACACATTTTCCCTACATCCACAATTTACAATGACGAACATTTCACCAACCAAAAAAACCTGGCCGGGCATGGTGGCTCACACCTGCAATCCCAGCATTTTGGGAGGCCGAGTTGGGAGCTATCATCACGCCACTGCACTCCAACCTGGGTGACAGAGCGAGACCCTGTCACTAAAAACCAAACAACGAACCAACCTAGCATCAGAGTATGTTCAGAGTAGCTAAGGCTTTGACTGTTTGAACTGTACCGTCTACATGTACTCTAAGAACGGAGATGCAAGTTACCCATCCCACTGCCTGCAGCAGTGTGCACCGGCCAGACAGGATGCTCCCAAGGTTATCATCCTGAAGTGCAGAGGGCTCCACACTCATCTAGCCTTGCTGGAGAGCGGGGACATATAGAGTGGGTGGAGAGGAGAGATTACCATGCTTATTTCAGCTGACATGATCGAGGCCAAGGCAATCATGTGATAATGTGTGAATGAATCAGAAGGGGTAGCCCAGATATTTCTGTACTCATATCAACATTCACACTTCAGTCCCAGCCAGCTGCCATGTTCCTTTTCTGAGTTTTCACTAGCCACTTTCCACGTACGACTCATCACCTTTATCTTATTAATCTGCTAAGAGTAGAAGCCCCCTCAAAATTATACTTAGTACCCGAGATTGCTTCATGGACAGTATATCCCTGCCAAACTTCTGAAAGGAAGTGTCTCCGCTGCCATTTTTCTTCTTCTGTAAATAATGATCTCTTTAATAGAAACCAAATCACTCATTCATTCATCAAGCATTTTTACTGAGCATTTATTAAGTGACAGGCACAGAGGCAGGCCCTGGTGGTCCAGGGATAGATAAGAGAAACATGCTGTCTGCCTCATGGAGCTTCCAGAGTGGTGGAGAAGCTGAACATTAAACAAGTGAAGATATAAATCAATACTTACAGACCCATTTTCCTAAGAGCAATGAGAAGCCGCTATGAGAAGCCGGAATTCTAATAAATTAGATTTCAATCCAGAATGCTTATATCACTTGTTTTCTCTCTCTCAAAGATATTTATATTTTATGCTGTATATTTTATAAACATACAGATTTTCCATCAGCTCACTCCCAGGCTGTTCAGTTGGGGTCAATTCTTGCAAACTCTGAGTTCACTCACTCATTTCCAGGATACCACAAGTGAAGAGAGCCTTTCACGAAGTGGGAGCTGGGGTTCCTGCGTGCACGCTGCCTTCACAAAGTGGGAGCTGGAGCTACTGCGTGTACCCCACCTTCACAAAGTGGGAGCTGGAGCTACTGCATGTACCCCGCCTTCACATAGTGGGAGCTGGAGCTACTGCGTGCACCCCACCTTCACATAGTGGGAGCTGGAGCTACTGCGTGCACCCCACCTTCACATAGTGGGAGCTGGAGCTACTGCGTGCACCCCACCTTCACAGAGTGGGAGCTGGAATTCCTGTGTGCACGCTGCCTTCACAGAGTGGAAGCTGGGGTTCCTGTGTGCACGCTGCCCTCACAAAGTGGGAGCTGGAGCTACTGTGTGCACGCTGCCCTCACAAAGTGGGAGCTGGAGCTACTGTGTGCACGCTGCCTTGGGTTGGCAGAGGAGACACCTGCCACATGCACCTGCCTGATCTAATCTCATACAGTAACACAGAAAGCAAGAATCTGACCAGTCCTTTTATCTCCTTGGGAAAACATCTCCACTCCCACCCCAAGAAAGGAGGAGATAAACTCCCACCTACTTCACTTCTCTGGTTTGGCATGGACCATCCAAATATGCTAGGACTGACCAGAATTTCCAGGCCAGCTTTTACAAAGAAAGAACGCTGCCTCTTCCCAGAGGTGGCCTTAAAAGCAGGAAGCCCACACTGATTCATTCCCAGAGAGAAGCTCTCACAATAATGCTCTGAAGCTGGACGGTGTTGATAAAAACCCAAACTTTACGTCTGTGAATATGAGGAATCTGATCAGTCACAGCAGCAAGGAGAGTGACAGGACCACTGGTCAGCAAAAGCAGATCACCTCACCAAGCAGGAATCGCCAGCCTGGTTCACCCCTGGACCCCGACATGCCAACACGTCAACACACTCTAACTCCTCGCCCAAAGAGACACCAAGAGATACCAGCACGCAGGACAAACATGCATCTCCCATTTCATTTTCTCAACATGCTGACATTTATCCCCTCATCCCATCCAACAGGAAATACCAACTCCACAGATGTGCCAGATTGTTTCAAATGGAAAAATCACAAATTATCATGGAGTGGGAACCTTTTCTGCCAAAAGACTGAAAATCAGCGCAAGGTGTCAGTGGCACCAAAGTCAACGGATGCCTGAGATCTCAGACTCCTGTTTTGCAGGAGCATTCTGGCAGATTAAAAGGATGTTTTTCCAACATGAATTTTCTTGGTGGCTGCCAGAGATGAGGTCTCTGAGTCGGGAAGACATACTCCAAGGCCGAGGATGGCTCTTCACCATGCCTCACGCCAACAGAGTCCCAGGATGTCAAGAGCTCCCATCGTCAGAGAGGTTGCACAAACGGTCCAGTGTCAGCTGACTTCCCTTCTCTACTCTTCCCCTGATCAGCCCATGCCAATCTTGCCCTGCCTGCCTCCTCCCTGACCAAGATGAGGGTCTGTGTGCATCAGCTGTGCGATCAAAGAGCTGCTTTCTTCTCAGAGCCCTGACCAAGGGCCAGGCCCTGCACCAAGCCCATGATAGGTTTCTGTATGCTTTAATCCACACTGCAAACTCCCAGTTAAATTGCATTTTTCATGTATTAAAAGTGGAGAAATGAGGCGTTGAAGGTAACTTGCCCCAGGCCAGGTACCTGTTTAGAAACAGAACTGGGTTGAAACCGCAGGCGTGAGGCTCAGAACCGACCTGGGAACGACTCCTCTCCACTGCTTGGAGATCCTGCCGAGGCTCAGCACAGCTGCCAGCAGCAAACATCTGCAGCAGCTAAAAGCCAGAGCGCTGGGAACGTGTGGTGTGTGGATTTGGCCACAATTCCAACAAGGGTGTTCGTTCTTTAAAGGAAAGGATGCCAGTCTGGCCAACATAGCGAAACCCTGTCTCTACTAAAAATATAAAAATTAACTGGGTGTGATGGTGGGCCTCTGCAATCCCAGCTACTTGGGAGACTAAGCCACGAGAATCACTTGAATCCAGGAGGCAGAAGTTGCAGTGAGCCAAGTTCGCACCACTGCACTCCCGCCTGGGGACAGAGCAAGCCTCTGCCCCCATCCAAAACAAAGGAAAGGATGAAGTGAGGCGTGGATGTCGCGGTGGCAGGAGAAAGAGGGTCAGCACCATGCAGCAGGCAGCACAGCACCATTCTCAGATGCAGTGCCCCTCACTCACAGGTGAACAGTGGCATCCCTGCCTGGGACCAGGCTCGCCCTGCAGGCAGGCTCCACGGCTTTGGGAGTGAGTACCCGGCAAAGAAAGCCCACTTGGTACAGGAATTCTCAGCTCTGCAGTATAGTCACAGAGTCAGAGTTTCAGAGGCAGAAGGAACTCAGGATCAGCTTAGCTCAGTCCCTTCATTGTATTGTGACCTGCAGAAGAGAAATGATGTCTGCAAAGTCAAACACTGAAGTCAAGCAGGGTTCCCAATCAGACCAAGATTTCCAGAGCTGCAGTGCAGCCCTCAGTCTTGGAAGAGACTCCGAAATCTAACTCCCCACTGCACCCCACCCGCCACAGCTAAATCGGGGAGCAGATGACGCCTGGCTCCGACTCTGAAGACCAAGCCGGTCAACCTCAGGGGGAAAAATGAAGAGACGGCTTTGGACAAAAGGTGCCTGTGATGTGACTGCTCTGGGCAGCTGCAGGATTAGTCCTCGCTCCTGGCTCCCCTTGGAAGTAGCTTCAAATCGGGGGCTCTTTGACTTCTCAAACAAAATGAAGATAACAGATAATAATGATGATCGCTAAAGTGAACGGAATGCAGCCCGCGTGTCCGAGACTGTATTAAATGCTACACATTCATGATCTCATTTAGTCCTCCCCAAAGCTCTGCATGATGCTTCTGTTACTACACCCATTTTAAAGATGAGCGCGCAGGAAGGCACACAGATTCGAACTCAAGTCTGCCTTAACCACGACGTCCCTGCCTCTCAGTGTAACCACAGACCTACTGAGACACCATGTACCTTGCCAGTGGAGTCACAGACATAACCTTAGCATTAAGAAGAACAAACGCATTCTTATTTTTATTTATTTATTATTTATTTAGTTATTTAGTTATTTATTTTTCGAGACAGAGTCTCACTCTGTCACCCAGGCGGGAGTGCAGTGGTGCGATCTCAGCTCACTGCAAGCTGCGCCTTCCAGGTTCACGCCGTTCTCCTGCCTCAGCCTCCCGAGTAGCTGGGACTACAGGCGCCCGCCGCCACACCCAGCTAATTTTTAATTGTTAGTAGAGACGGGGTTTCACCGTGTTAGCCAGAATGGTCTCAATCTCCTGACCTCGTGATCCACCCACCTTGGCCTCCCAGAGTGCTGGGATGCATTCAAAGTAAAACTGAGGCTGGGCTGTTGGAATCTGTTAGACTCACTCTGCATTCCAAGATTTTTCAGGTGACTGAAGTCATCTCTCCAGACATGAAGCTCAGACATCAGTAAAAGGCACCTCTAAGAGCTCTGATTTAGAGACCACTTCCCTGTGAAAGGCCAGAGTGTTCCATTTCCACACGGGGAGGTACATCCATAAAGGGGGGCACCTGAGGGAGGAAGGAGGGCCTGCATTTATGGCCTGTTCAGAGGAGCCTGGAGGAAATAAACAAGTTATTTTGCTCCTCCACTCATGTGCTCTGACCCAAAGCCAGCAGGGAAAGTCCTTAGAATTCAGTGACTAATCAGATGATGGGCCATGAAACACACCCCTGAATGTCATCAGAGTCCAGGCATTTGCACCGGGAATCCAGAAATAAGCTGTCACCAGAGGGACGTGTGCCCTCTGGAAATAATTTCCAGAACATGTTTCGCAATCCCGTGCCCGGTCAGTCGGAGCGAGCCAGGAGACAAGGAAAGGTCAAAACGCAGCCCCTGATCCCACCTTGCCCAGCCTCATCTCCTCCTGCTCTGCACTCTCCTCCCGCCTGGCTCCCTGCACAAGCTGTCCCACGCTTGCTGCTGCATCTGAGCTTCCCAGTCCTTTCCAATCAACCACCAGGAAAACCAACTGTCCCCGTACCGGGGCCCTGATGTGACTTCACTATTGCTAAGGGCAGATCTCACGCCTCTGTCAGGAGACACTGTCATTACTTCCTTGACTAGCACTGAACATGTTTTGAGAAACTGTCAAAAATTAAAGAGTAGTTTATTCACCAGATGTTTAGATGTCAAATAATGCTGGGACTCAATTCTGCACTTATCAAATATAACTGAATTGAATGACATGTTTTAAAATAACTTTTCTTTTTAAATATTGTCTTGGTGTAGAAAATGGAAATGACATTTTTAAGTGAACAGATAAGAATTCCTCCTGAAGGAAGTGCATGTTAAAATAATCTTCTGAAATATAAAGCTTACCATGATTTTATTTATATTCTTGAGTGCTTTCTGGTTAGGACAAAGGGTTTGGCTACTGATAGGAATACAGACACTCAGTGAGTAGATTTCTCAAAATCAGTACTTTTGGAACCCTTTTTGATGGAGATCTAGGAATCCAAAGTGAATTTCTTTTTTTTTTTTTTGAGATGGAGTTTCGCTCTTGTTGCCCAGGCTGGAGTGCAATGGCACAATCTTGGCTCACTGCAACCTCCACCTCCCGGGTTCAAGCGATTCTCCTGTCTTGGCCTCCCAAGTAGCTGGGAGCGTACAGGCATACACCACCACGCCCAGCTAATTTTGTATTTTTAGGGGAGATGGGGTTTCTCCTTGTTGGTCAGGCTGGTCTCAAACTCCCAAGCTCAGGTAATCCACCCACCTTGGCCTCCCAAAGTGCTGGGATTACAGACGTGAGCCACCACGTCTGGCCAAAGTGAATTTCTTAATCCAAGCCTGGATTCCCCAGCTAAAAACTACCAATAAAACAAGCTTTTATACAGCAGTTGTATTTCCTATGGCAATGATCTCTATTCTATTGATGCAGTTGAAGGACTTGTAAATTGCCTAACAGCAAATCAATTATCCTTATTAGCCTTGTTTATTGAGCAGAATCATTGATCAAGTCAATAACTAATAAAGCGACGAGTGGGGTAATGTCACACAGGAATATACCCCTTCTGCAAACACAGGGCAGGGCTAAGCAATGGATTCCTTTCCACCATGAATTCAATTCTTACAGAAAGGATCTTAAAAACTGTGAAACTCAAACTCTCTGATTCTGAAAATTCACACATATACCAGTGAATGATTCACTTCACCACTGTAAAGAAAATCCAATCTGGGAAAAATGTAGACTTGGTAGTGAGTAATTTGGAATGAACAGATGATTATATAAAAGGGACAGGAAGGAGCAAGAGAACACGGTGCCTGTTCCATCCCAACACGGGTGCTGGGCGCTCCACATGCATCCGCTCACCCATCCCAGAAGAACCAAACAGGAAATGACAGGTCTGCCTCACACCAGCCACAGGCCTCCTAAGGACCTAAGCACCGAAGGCAGCAAGAAGAGGAGAGACAGACATATCACGAAGACGTGTTCAGTGGCTGGCTAATTTCTCCCATGCATCTTTTCCACTATGTCTATGTTAATCATGGGGACTGGGGAGTAGAATAGTTGCTTAATGGGTTATTCAGGCCAACCAGAGAGGGGAAAAGCATGGATTCAGTCAACTGACAGGTAAACAAGTACTTATTATGTACCAGCACCGTCACTATGCTTGAGAGATTCCAGAAGGAATCCCACCTTGGTCACCACACTGCCCCAGACCTTACTCATTTCAGGAAACACAACAAATAACCACACTTTTTGTCATATTTAACTAGTACTATGGTCTGAATGTATGTGTCCCTACAAAATTCATGTTAGAACTGAATATCCAATGTGTTAGCACCAAAAGACAGGGTCTTTGGGGAAGTGATTCAATCATGAGGGCAGAATCTGCAACTGACTGTCAGTGCCTTGATCTTGGATTTCCCAGCCTCCAGAACAGTGAGCAATAGATTTGCATTGTTTGTAAATTACCCAGTCTAAGGTATCTTGTTACTGCAGCCCAAACGGACTAAGATAATTCACTAAAACAAACTGCCTCAATTTCACATTTGACTTTGCTCTTAGAAATACAGATAGAAGACGGGTGCAGTGGCTCATGCCTGTAATCTCAGCACTTTGGGAGGCAGAGAGGCAGGCGGATCACAAGGTCAGGAGTTCGAGACCAGTCTGGCCAATATGGTGAAACCCTGTCTCTACTAAAAATACAAAAATTAGCTGGGCGCAGTGGCGGGCACCTGTAATCCCAGCTACTCAGGAGGCTGAGGCAGGAGAATCCCTTGAATCCAGGAGGCAAAGGTTACAGTGAGCTGAGATCATGCCACTGAACTTTAGCCTGGGCAACAGAGTGAGACTCCACCTCAAAAAAAAAAAAAAAAGAAAGAAAGAAAAAAATACAGATAGAAAGAAAGAACATCCAGGTTTAAAATAAAACCTAATCTCTACATCTATGGTTGAAACAACTAAATGAGAGGTTTTAGTCTTGTTTCCTAAGAGAAATTACACAGGAGGCAATAATGTGATTGTTTTATTAATACCTGTGTTCAGGGGCCACTATGTTCTAAGGCTGAGGGCAGAAAGGCATGGAGTCTGAAAAATAACTTTATTTCGGTAGATGTGATAGAGAATAAACTGTCTACATTTAAAGCAGGAAAGTTGGTGAATTTTGAAAGATATTTACACCCTTAAAACCACCACCACAACTAAGATGTGGAATATTTCCAACAGACACTATAAATATACCCGCTCACCCTCCTCATCTCAGGCCCCTCTGCAGCCCCAGGCCACCACTGCTCTCTCTGTCACCACAGATTAGTAAAGGCAGGAACTTTTAAGGTGGGGTTTTCTAGGGAAAAACAAAAACAACATCCCACCTGACTTCTGCCTGAAGGCTTCTCAGCTGAGGGGAGGTTACAGCATGTATATGTGTCATTTGCTTATCTGTATACAACAGTAGCAAGTGACAGGGCTTCTGATAGTCATAGACCTGTTTTCCTCCAACCAACCACAGACAACAGAACCTGTTTTCCTCCAACCAACCACCCCACTGCAGTCTCTGTTTTTATGACATACAAACAATGCAGCCCAGAGCCATCCCTAAGTAAACACAGCTCATAATCCAGGTCTACATTTGTCCATCTGTGTATCAGGAATGGATAAGGCATCTTTAAAGAAAAATTAAATATATCAATGTAATACATTACCCTCAAAAGTCAAAGGGGATGTCTCAGCAATGTGAAAGGATGTCAGAACTAGCTCTGGAATTAGCTGCAGATAGTTCCATGAAATGCCTACCGACTTGTTAACAGAACAGCCACTACCTCTATGGTGCTTTCATTCATGTATTAGTGCTGATCACTGGATTTGCTTTTATTTTAAACAGCTTTATTGATGTATAACTGACCTACAACAAACCGTGCATAAGGTTTAACGTTTGATAACTTTTGACATTGGTATACAGCCATGAATCCAGCACAAAATCAATATAACTAACACCACCATCACCTCCCATAGTTTGCTGGTACCCCTTTTAATGCTTCTCTGCATCACTCCTTCCCTTCCAAGACAAGAACTGGTCTGCTTTGTCGCTGTAGATTAGTTTGCACTTTTAGAATTTCATACAAACGGAATCATACAGGATGCACCCTTTTTTGTCTGGCTTCTTTTATCCAGCATAATTATCTTGAGGTTCTTTCATGTTATTTGATTTGTATCAATAATTCACTCGCTTTTATTGTTGAGCAATATTCTACCATATGGATATACCACAATTTATTTATGCACTCACACCCGCTGACAGATAGTTTTGGCTATTACAAATAAAGCTGCTGTGAACATGTACATGTGGACATGTTTTCATTTCTCTTAGCTAAGTATCTAAGAGAGGAAGTTGTTAAATCACATGGTAGTTGTATATTTATCTTTTTTAAAAAACTTCCAAACTGGCTCATGACTATAATCCCAGCACTTTGGGAGGCCGAGGCGGGCTGATCACTTAAGGTGAGGAGTTCCAGACCAGCCTAGCCAACAAGGTGAAACCCCATCTCTACTAAAAATACAAAAATTAGCTGGGTGTGGTGGTACACACCTGTAATCCCAGCTACTTGGGAGGCTGAGGCAGGAGAATCAAACCCAGGAGGCAGAGGTTGCAGTGAACTGAGATCGCGCCATTGCACTCCAGCCTAGGCGACAGGGTGAGACAGTATCTCAAAAAAAATAATAAATAAACTGCTCAACTGTTTGAGAAAATGGTTATACCATTTGATATTCATTCTCTCCAGCAATATATAAGAAGAGTTCCAATCACTCCACATCCTCACTAACACACTTGGTATGGCCAGATTTTTTTCCATTTCATCCATTCAAATAGGCTTAGTGGTATCTTATTGTGGTTATAATTTGCCACTTATACTGACTAATGATGTTAAGCATCTTTTTATGTGTTTATTTTCTTTGTTGAAGGGTATGTTTAAATCTTTTGGACTTTTTATGGGTTTATTCCCAAGTTGGTTGTTTCTTGAGACAGAGTCTCGCTCTGTCACCCAGACTGGAGTGCAGTGGCGCCATCTTGGCTCACTGCAACCTCCACCTCCTGGGTTCAAGAGATTCTCCTGCCTCAGCCTCCTGAGTAGCTGGGATTACAGGCGCCCACCACCACACCTGGCTAATTTTTGTACTTTTAGTAGAGACGGGGTTTTGCCATGTTGGCCAGGCTGGTCTCAAATTCCTGACCTCAAGTAATCTGCCTGCATTGGCTTCCCAAAGTGCCGGGATCACAGGCGTGAGCCACCACACCCACCCTATTGCCAAGTGTTAATAGTTCTTTACACATTCTGGAAAAAAAGTCTTTTATTGGATATATGATTTGCAAATATTTTCTCCCAATCTGTGCCTTGACTTTTCATTCCCTTAGCTATGTCAGTTAAACAGCAAAGGTTTTTCATCTTGATCAAGTCCAACCTATCAAATTTTTCTTTTGTGGATCATCACAACCATACTGTATCTAAGAAATCTTTCCCCAACCTGGGGTTATGAAGACTTTCAGCTGTGTTTTCTCCCAGGAGTTTATGGATTTAGGTTTACATTTAGGCCCATGTTCCCTTTTGAGTTAATTTCTGCATGTGGTACAAGGGATGGAGCAAAGTTCATATTTTTGTATACAGGTATTTAATTTTCCTAGAACTATTAGTTGGAAAGGTGATCCATCCTTTTACCAATGAGCTGCCTTTGAACCTTTGTTGGAAATTAGCTGTCATGCATGCATGTGCCTATTTCTGGACTCTCTACTTTGTTCCACTGATCTATTTACTGCACTGTCTTGATGACCACAGCTTTATAATAAGCCTACTCACTTTGTTTTAGCCAATAAGCAAAATGAGGCCTAGAACACTGAACTGCTTTGTTCAGACTCCAAAGTTTCTTCCACTGGGGCCACATTATCTCCTAAGGTTTTACTCTTTTACAAGTAGGAACAAAACGTATGCCAAGAAAACAATTAGCTTATGTGACAACATATGAAAATATATTTTACTAAAAATACAGCCTTATTTTTTGCGAGGAAAGCAAGCTTCAAATCAATTAAAAATAAGTTTTGAACAACAGCAAAGCAACACATTTCAGTTGCAAAAGCACAGCTCTCCTCTCCAGTAGGTGGAGAGTCCTGGGAATCAGGGCTACTTCCAGCTCGGGTTCCCCCACGAGCTCTGCCAGCTCCAGTCCTCAAATACTGAGGACACCAACATTCTGCGTGCTTCCCCATTCTAGCAATGTGATGAAAACATTTTTAAATTCTTGTTTCAAATTCCTAACCATACCTTTATTTTCCTAAGTATTGTTTAAGAGCTGTTTAACTGTTTAGAGTATTTAAGAGCTAAATACTGTTTAAGAAGCTACGAGCTGGGGAAAGATACGTCCTGTCTGATACGGGATATGGTAGAATGCTGAGGTGAAGACCATTGGTGTTAGAGGGGAGACAGGCAGGAGTGAAACCCATCAGCCTGGCCAAGTCCCTTAAGAAAGCTTTGGTGTCCTTGTCTTTGAAAGGGGGCTGCTAATTCCTGCCTCATGGAATTGTCTTGAGGATAAATTAGGTAATACGCAGAAAGCCTTCAGCACAGTGTCTGGCAAATACTAAGCACTAAGAGAGGACAGTTAATTCACAGCTTATCAGCAGCAGCAGCAGCATTGTCCACTATCTTCCCCTTCCCTGGGTGCCCCTCACTTGACTCCAAGTTCCTTGTCAGCTTCCTTTGATTCCTGGGAGGCTTTAAGTTGCTTCTGTTCCTAGGAACATCTTAGTTCCTGTTCCTAGCATTTCTTTCTCTCAGGTTCCAGAAGATGCCCCAAGTCCAAATAATAATCCCTCCTTTATTTATGCTAGACCGAGGGCGTTTCTGTCTGTTGTCAGCACAGAAGCTTCCTCAGAAAGAAGAGTAAATGAGCTCGTCAGAGTCACCGTTCCATGTGTCCAGGATGCTTCTCCTCTAGGGCACTGAGCACAGTCACTCCGGGTAGCCAGGGAAGGAGAAGGCGTGCTGGACGGGAGGCAGTGCTGGGTTACAAGAGGCAGCATGCCGTGCAGATGTGAGCTAAACCCCTTCTCCTTCTGTGAGAGAATCCCAATTTTATGCCTGCACCAGTCATAAAAAGCAAAGAGGTGAGATACAATGATTGAAATCCCAAGAAAGAAACAAATACGAAAAAGAAAACAATTTCCTTTGGTAAATCTGTTTTTCCACTGCACAAATCTTGAAATTTTATATTCTTTTTTTTTTTTTTTTTTCCTTATACAGGGTCTCTCTGTATTGCCTAGGCTGGAGTACACTGACACGAACACAGATCACTGCAGCCTCAGATTCCTGGGCTTGAGTGATCCTCCCACCTCAGCCTCCCAAGCAGCTGGAACCACAGGCGTGCTGCACCACCATGCCCAGCTAATTTTTCATTTTTTGTAGCGACTTGGTCTTGTTATGTTGCCCAGGCTGGTCTGGGACTCCTGGCCTCAAGCCATCCTCCTGCCTTGGCCTCCCAATGTGCTGGGATTACAGGCATGAGCCAATGCACTGGGTCAAAATTTTATATTCTTGAGATAAACATGTGACTTTAGAAAAGAGGAAGTCATTAGAAGCAACATGTTGCCCCAAAGAGTATAAATAGGAGACACTATACTTATAACAGGTGGTTAGAAAACAGGAATAAAATAGGGTGCTGATTCAATACAAATAAAAATTGGTGTCAGATTCCAATTTTGAAATACTAATCAGTGTGTACAAAATAAGTGCGGTGGCCTTCTTCAGCCATCCCTCCCCCTCCTACCTTTTTCTTGCTTTGTCTTAGAACCATCATTTCAACGAGCAAAACAGAAATCGATCTAAATATAACCATGGACTTGTTCCCTTCATGGCCTGATGAACCAATGAAAACTTCAGATGATGATGTAATACTTACAGCTATTTTTATTCTGGTGGCACAGACTCTCTCTTTATGTAGAGCAAATAGCAACAGAATCTCTTTAGAATTACTTTAAAGGTGATTTCCACAGCTTCAAAGCCCAAAAATGGACAACTCTCTTGTTATTTCTACCACCCCTCTGATATCAGAGACCTTTTCCCCATGTTCCGACATCAAGGGAAATACAACAAAATCTTGATGCAATGTGAGGGACCGTGCTACAGGTCTGCCTTCTGCAGACGGGGTGTCTAATAAATGGTGGAAATCTACAGCTCAAGACACCTACAGGGAAGGTGGCCCCAAAGTTTCAGCAGGAATCTAAAATAGCAGTTTTGTCAGAGACCGACAGGGTGACTGTGGAAAATGTCACCTTCTTTCTCAACTCACAACCAAAGTGTTTCATACCATTACAAATATCACAAGAAATTCAAGGGAAGAATTTCAGCGTCAGGCCCAAGATAGGAGCTATTTTATCTGGGGAAAACATAGATGACTAATGAACTCCTGAACAGAAAACAGACGTATTTGGTTTCTTCCAAATAAAAATAAAACCTTTGGTACATTCTACACTCCGTTTCAACATCTTCCCGCAGAGCCTGGAACTGTCGGTGCTCTTAACTTTTGTTGAAAACCATGAGTATTCGTAACAATGAGAATTTAATTGATGATCCAAAACTAAATAACTGATAGTGTTTCAGCAGCATTGATTTAGGCTGCAGAAACAGGTGGGAGATTTTGCCAAAGCATATATCTGATTCTTCCAAGTTCCCCTTTCAATGTGTACAATGAGGCCCTTCTATAAATATAAAGGTACACGATGTGTCCAGAGTCATATAATGGCAGGTTTTACAAACCCCTTTAGCTCTGAATATGTGAACATGCACACATATACCACTTTAACGTCAAATCTGCCAATAATTTTATAATCTGACATTATTAGTGAGTAAAACGGTTTTACCCACATTATTAGTGGGTAAAACTGTTCTGGTTTTGAAAGAGGGAGAAATAATCAGGTATTGAATAAATTCTTTGAAATTAATGCTGGATAAAATTAACAATTATGATAAAAAAAATTCAAGCAACACAAACAAAACACTGAGGGTTAGAAAAAGGTAAAGTAGCCATCTTTAAAAATAAATGGGGAGATTGGACTTACAAGGTTATATCCTATAAGTACATAAATATGTATATCTACACATCAGAAACTCTTCTGAAGAGCTTTGAAAGACACTAAATACAAAATAAAAACACACAACTCTATGAAATAAAGAATTCCTACCTAATAATGTAAAATATTAATATCAGATTAAATTATAAGACTCAGTTCTTTACTCTCTTATAGTAGTGTTAGACGTCCATACCCTCACCATGGCCTTGTGTGGCCAAAGGTATTTTTCCTGTCTTGGCTTTGGACTTGGTCATGTAACTTGCTTAGGCCTCCTGGTTATCAGCAGGCAAAGGCGTAAAATGTGCCTGAGTTACTGGGTTTGTGCTCTTATGCCCCTCCTGCCTTTGTCCATGAGAATAACACACTTTAAGTTGCCTCTGGTTCAATGAGGCTGAAAGACTGTGGAGTAAGCTTGGATGCAGCCCAAATCTTAAAGCCAAGTCCAGCCTAAACTAGCTGAATCCCAGTTGATCCACAGAAACATAAGCAAGAAATAAATGTGCATTGTATGACACTGAGATTTTATGCTTGTTTACTGTAACCCAGACATACCTGGCCATATTCAGTCCTTATGCAATAAAAAGAAAAGTACAACAAATGAGGGAGTCATAATGTACTCATTAATCTGGTTTCTGTTTGGTTTCCCGTGAATAGCTGATTAAGAAAAATGTAAAGGATCTTCAGAATACTGTGTTATAACCGTCTTGACTGAAAATATTTTACACAGGTCCACCTTATTATTTTGTCTGGATCCTCTCCTCCTATAACATAAATGAGGAGCCATAATCAATTGGACACCAAGGTAGTGAGGGGAGGGCGATCAGGACTGCTTAGCAGAATTGTGAGAAATAAATACCTGTCATTTAAGTCACCCAATCTATGGTATTCTGTTATGGCTGCCTGAGCAGACTAAAATCAAGTGAATCCCAGGCCAAGAGGCCATGCAAAATCTAGGTAGTGGGTATCAGCAGTGTTACTGACAGCAGCAGAGCTGAAAATCCTGTCCAAGCAGCCTCATCATTTTCTCACTGGCCTCACCCTATTTCTCAAAACCACTTGCTTACCAGAGAAGAGCTTTTTTTCTATTCCAGAAATCAGTTGGCAGTATTTAAAGGAAAAGCTTTCTCTTGACTTTAGCTACCTTCTTGATGTTGATTAAATTATCAATCCCATATTCTAACCAGTTTGAGGAAATTCATTTATTACAAGCTGTGTATTCCTTCACTGTTGGAGGACTGTCATGCCTTGATTAAAGAACAAGACAAATTTATAAGCAATGTCTAGCTAACTTTCTAAGTGCTCTATACAAAAAGCACAAACAAACTCCTCAAACCAGGATCACTTCCCCCCTACTTCTACTAGGGAAGTAGAAATGGTCCATCTCAATCACCTATGTATTTATTGAACCGATCATATATTAATATAAGTAAAACTGTGGAGAAGGATGGGCTTTTCTACTCTTGTTCAATAAAAACTTGAGATAGTCCTACTTTGACTCCCTAGATCAGTTTCAGATACATTTCTCAATTTAAAAATACAAGTTTCTGTTCCATTTAGACATTCTCTCAATTACTGAGTCTTCATTACATATTCCAAGCATGATACATCCATTAAAAGCCCTTGGAAGCAAGATGATTTCATCCAAACTTAGCCTCAGGGGAAAAAGGTATTGAAATGTGCAATTTCATAAACAGCAGTTCTGACTTGAGGATGTTCAGCTTAATAAGCTATGGAATTCAGTTTTCATTCCACAGCAGATGACTCCTGAGTCATGATTGAAAATATCATTCATTTTAATAAATATTATAATAACTGACCCCCCAAAATAAGGAAAACATCAAAAGCAATCTAGAACATGTATTTTCTGTGTTCGTAAAAATATGATGCAAAATCTGAGGTCTGTAGTCCAGGAGAAGTAAATAGTGAAAGTACTTCCTGGGCTTTAAAGTGACATGAGATGGCTCTGAATGTTATAGTTTAAAAATACTCTCCAAGAATACAAGCCAAATGACTGCAGGATTATAAGTCCTCTCTCCCAGTTGTTCAGGTATTAAAAACAGGCACAAGTAAGAATAGCCTTCAAAAGAACTAATAAACAGCACGTGAGGAATAATGCAATACACCCCAGTGATGATACTACAGCATGTAACTTTTCCTCTTTTTACCAAATACCTCTAAATAATAATGTCAACTTCCTTCCTTCTGCATAGTCCCTCCGCTTTAAAATTTACTTAAAAAAAAAAGTGTCAAAGGAAATATGACTTAAATGTCAAATAAAGGGCACATTCTTGGGTTCCTCCCTTAGAAGCAGTGCTCTCACTGCTGGAGGTACCGATGGTGCCTAGAATTCAACTTCCCCAGCTACCATTCCAGCATTTGCAGTTACTTAATGCTATCTTCAATTTTCCAATAGAGATTTAGGATGGTGAGCCACGCCCCTCATCTGCCCAGTCCACCTGTCCCCCCAGACATAACTCTGCCCCCTTGTGGCAGATCAGACTCTCCTGCAAGCTGCCGGGCTGCATGCAGAAAACACTGCCTGGTGGACAAAAGCCATCCAGCCCTGCTGCATGCTTCTTCCCCTTCACCTACAGAGTCAGCTCTCTCTATTTTGAAAACAAAACCAAACAAGATAAAACCAAACTGCTGCCTACTCAGAATAATCAAAAGACAGGAACAACCTGAAGGTCCATCAACTGATGACAAAGCAAAATGTGGTCTATCCAAACGATGGAATAGTATTCAGCCATGGAAAGGAACGGAGTGCTGATAAGAGCTATAACATGAATCAACCTTGAAGATATTATGCTAAGTCATATGTCATATGATTCCATTTATATGAAATATCCAGAATAGGGCAAATCCATAGAGGGGGAAGCAGTGGTTGTCAGGAGTGGGAGGGAGGAGGATATGGGAATTGACTGCTTAATGGTTACAGGTTTCCTTTTGGGGTAATGGAAATGTTCTGGAACCAGACAGTGGCGATGGTGGCACCACCTTGTGAATGTACAAAACGTTGCTCAGGGTAAATTTTATGTTACATGCATTTTATCACAATTTTAAAAAATAACAACAAAAACCATGCTACTCCTTTTCCCGGTCACTGTTTCATTTTTCTCCATTCATTTACCAGCAATATTTTCCAATCTGTGATTCACATTACCTACCTCCATTTTCTCAGCCCTCATCTCATCCTCAGGCCCTTGAATTTGGTTTTTTACTCCTAAAAAGCTCCTTCCCTCCTCCTCCATACACATAAACAAAAACCATGGAAAACTGTTTATAAAGGCCTCCAAAAACATTTTTATACAATCCAGTGACTTTCCCTAGCGCTCTTAGAACCCAGTGAATGCTGCCTCCTTGTCCCTGGCTTCCAAGCATGGCATCTTCATGACTCTTCTTGACTACCTCGGCCATGTTGGTTACTTCTTCAAACTCTCTTATTTCTACTTGCCCAGTGAGGACATTCTCCCAGGCCCATTCTTGGCTCCCTCCCAAAAATGTCACCACCCCATCTCACTCTAGCCCTCCTTGTTTCAGTATAAGCTCTCCCACAAATCAGGGTCAAACTTCATTCCTTTCACAGATGGAGACACGAGTTGGAAAAACTGCCCTCTACATTTCCAAATCAAAGTTGGTTCTTTCACATCGTAAGAAATACTACATTCTTTTCCTATTCCTGTTGTAACAAATTACAACTTTAGTGTCTGGAAACCACAAAAATTCATCATCTTGCAGTTCTGGTGGCAGACTCTCATCTGGGTTGGCTGGGATGCATTCCTTTCAGAGGCTCTGGGGGAGATGGTGTCTCCTGGCTTCTTCCAGCTTCTAGAGGCCTCCTGTTTTCCTTGACTCGTGGTCCCTTGCTCCACAGTCACAGCCTGCAGCCTCGCATTGTCTCTCTTTGACCTGCCTCCTTCTTCAAAGAACCTTTGTGATGACATGGGGCTACCTGAATACCCCAAGATCATCCATTCACCCATCTCAAGATCCTCGATCCCATCTTCAAAGTCCCTCTGGCCATCTGAGGTCACGTATTCACAGGTTCTGAGTTACCGTATGGACTTCTTTGGTGAGGATGGGATTATCCAGCCTGCCCCAAACACACAATGGTGTGGAAGACATTCTTTAGCAATCACTGCTCTTGTACACTCTTCTAACAAGCAGGAACCTTTGCCCTCAATATTTAATAGGTCAATTTATACCTGGGAACCAACAACTCACTAATACTCCCTCTTTCCACACAATCACTTGCAAATTAAACTATTTTCTAGGATTCACAATTCAAGGTGATTTGGAGTCCTCAAGGAAAGGAAAATACTAAGTCAAAAGACTAAGTCAAAGAGCAAGGGGGGAAGGAAAGACTTTGGAAAGCACACGATAAACAACATCCAAAAGACTTTATATAAGACAGTGAATAGAAACAAACAGTAAAAGGGTCATGAGCTCAAAGTACCATTTAGTTCTTAGAGGCCTCACAGACGCTTAGCTTGTTTGTCAACTAAAAAGCACAACCATTTGTCATTGATTCATGTCATTCATTTGTGAATTTCCTGCCCACCCACACTTTCTCTGCTGTATTCTCCACCGATCCATCCTTCAATCACTTCTCTTAGTTAGTCCCTGTTAATTTTGTTCACTCCCCCTACTACTCTAACAATATATGAGTATCCATGCATACCTGTGCACACAGGTACAGGTACAGAAGTAACCTTTCATTGGACTTTCTTCTTGTAACTAGAACAATACTAATGTTTTTGCCCTGCTGAAATGTGTAGGTACTAATCACACTTTGGAGCCACACGGTTGGGTTTCTGCAATGGCCAAACTATTCTTAGCTTCTCTGAAACAGATGTCCCATCGCTCACACCCCCTCTAGTGGCAGCCAGCCCTAGAACAGGGCTGAGCATGCACAGACTAAAGACAAAAAAACCTCCCAAGAACTCGCAAGAATATTTCCATGCTAGGTGTCACAGCCCATGGATTGGTTTAAATTTTACACAACCTTTCAAATATACAACATTCTGGCTTTGGGAGCTGGTCGCTTTATGCATTAGGCATTCACCTTTTTCCTTTAAATGACCATTTGTACTGCCCTATAGTAAACTCAGAAACAGAAACAGTGGGCACTATGGAAAAAAAATCCAAATTCAGTGAAAGAAGAGCAGATAAATAAGTCGTGATACAGTCACATGATGGAATACTGTACAGCCACAAAAAATGAATGAACCACGACTATACACAGCAACACAACTGATCTTTTTAAAAATGCGTAAAAACAAAAAAAAACCTAGTCCTAGAAGAGCACACAAATATGGTACCATTTTGATATACCTCAAAAACAAAAACTTTACTTAGGGATACATGCATGTGATTTAAATATATAAATATTCATAATTTGTTTAAATATATATTTATATTTTAAGTATATATTTATATTTTGTTCGAATATATAAACATTTATGCCTTGTTTAAATATATAAATATTTAGATTAGATTGTTTAAATATATTTAGATTTTGTTTAAATGTATGAATATTCATATTTCATTTAAATATAAGTGGGGGTTTTTTTTTGAAAAGCAAATGAACGAGGAGCACAAACTTCAGGACCAAGCTTGCTTCTGGCAGGCAGCAGGATGGGGTGGGGGGGGGAAACTGTATCAGTCCTGATTGGATGATAGGTTCATGTATATTCATTTTATTACGTTTTACAACTTACATATATATTATAAATAACATTCAATATATTCAATATGACCACGAACATGTGCCTAAGGAACATATATAGGTAAGCCGACAGACAGACAGACCTGCCCACCAACAGAACCCAGGGATAGGTTGTTGAAAGAGAACACGATATTCTCTCGAATTCTCTCTTGTTCATATTGTCCAAAGACTACAGTTCAGATGACAAGGATAAGATTTAAATCTTATTCTGGATGATACAAAGAGTTTCCAAATCTTGAAACATTTTTGGGTTTACACCTAAGTCACCAGAATACGCATTCAACCCTGTCACTTGTACCTGGAGGCTCGGCTTTGAGCTTGCCTCTGAGCCTCAGAAAGCAAGATTTTAAGAACTTTGATCTCACCTGACCTTGGAAATTAAACATTTTTCTTCACCCCAATCCCGTGAGACTTTGTGTCAAAAGACACTCGGCCAGGCTGGGCCCCACCTGGAATGATGCTGACATTTCTGAGGCTGGAACCTCTCCGTTGAGCCTCGCTTACTTCTCTGGACTTTGTCCACGACCTTGGATTCCTATGACTGGGCCGTGCCAGTCTCTCTCCTGTAACCAGCGCCTGCCTCTCCACAGCAGCTTGGGAGCCAGAGCCCTGGGCACCCAAGGGAACCAAATGCCAGGTGCTCCTGCCTGCGGAGTGCTGAGTGCCACCTCCCCACATTCACCCTTCCTGCGGGAACATGCTCTTTTTCATTGAATGTCTTTTGTTTCCCCTCTTGATAAAAGAATGTTCGTTATAGAAAAATAATGTAATAAGGGTGAACAAAATCAGGAAAATAAAAAACATTTATATTCCTCTCACCCTGAGATAACTACATTTATGTACCAACATACAATTGTGATGTACTGCGCATATAAGTCACCGTGCTTACTTCAAATCTACAATTTTTGAGGCCGGTCACGGTGGCTCATGCCTGTAATCCCAGTACTTTGGGAGGCCGGGGCAGGCGGATCACAAGGTCAGGAGATCGAGACCATCCTGGCTAACACGGTGAAACCCCGTCTCTACTAAAAATACAAAAATTAGCTGGGTGTGGTGGCGGGCACCTTTAGTCCCAGCTACTCGGGAGGCTGGGGCAGGAGAATGGCATGAACCCGGGAGGCCTCAGAACTTGCAGTGAGCCGAGATCATGCCACTGCACTCTAGCCTGGGTAACAGAGCGAGACTCCATCTCCAAAAAAAAAAAAAAAAAAAAAAAAATACAAGGTTTGATACAAAATTAACAATAAAGGATGATCTTTCATGTTCCTATACATTCTTCTACAACATCATCTTTATTGGCTACATAAGATTCCACTGGTCCCAGTCACTACGGCTACATACCACCACCAACAAAATAAAACTTACTGGTATAACACAACGGTCATCCTCACACAAGCCCCGGTCTTGGGGCCTTTGCACTCCCTGTTCCTGCCGCCTTGAAGCTCCTCATACAGATGCGATCTGCAGCCTCACCTCCTTCAAGTTCTTGCTCAAAAATCTTCAGTAACGTCTTTCCTAAGCAGCATATTACAAACTGGACTCTCCCTGGCCCCTCACCACTCCCTACTCCCTCTCCGGCTTTAGTTGCCACTAAACCCAGCTCGCCATCTAACATTATATATTGCAGTAGTTATTTTCTGACTCACTCATTAGAATATAAACTCTACAAGGACAGGGTTGTTTGTCTATTTATTTTTTTCTTTATTTTTATTTTTAAGACAAGAGCCCCGCTCTGTTACCCAGGCTGAAGTGCAGTGGTGCAATCTTGGCTCACTGCAACCTCTATCTCCCGGGCTCAAGCGATTCTCCTGCCTCAGCCTCCCAAGTACCTGGGACTATAGGCGCCCACCACCACGCTGAGCTACGTTTTAGTATTTTAGTAAAGACAGGGTTTCACTGTGTTGGCCAGGCTGGTCTCGAACTCCAGAGCTCAGGCAATCTGCTCGCCTCAGCCTCCCAAAGTGCTGGGAATACAAGCGTGAGCCACCACACCTGGCCTGTTTTTACATTTTTTCCTTTCACAAATCCTCAGAAGATGGTCTGGCAATAAAGGTACTCGATAAATATCTGTTGAAAGGATGGACGAATGAACAAACACGTGTAATTCTACAAAAAGACTACAAGAAAACAAAATTAAAAATTGGAATGTGAGTTTTATTTCTAGGTGATGGGTCTCTAAGTGATTCGGGTATTCTTCTGTGTAATTTCCTTTCTTTTTGATTTCCTAAATTAGCACTGTATTACCTTTACAATTAGGGGAAAATTTAAATTATTTTATAAATGCTACTAGGCAAATATGACTACACGTACCAATGTTTGGGAACTATATATAAATAAATAACAAGAGAGGTAGATTTCTAACCACCTGCAAAATCTTAATTTGTATTCATATAACTGCAACACAGGACAGGAGGAGTTAAGAGAAATGTTAACTACTAATCATTTTTTCTTTTATAATTTAAATTTATTGAAGCAAGTATGCTATTAGGTAACAATTATTCTAGCCTGGTTATTTTACATATTTATACATGAACTTCACTCATTTCAAACCCATAATAACTCAGGATCTGCTAACTAATCAAACCTAATAAACTTAGGGTTATGAGAATTTGAAAACACTGATAAAACCATCAGAGTTTTACCTTTCATTTGTTATCAAGCAGCTGTGTAGGCCCAAGGCACTGCCACGGGAAACACTTTCAATTAAGCAAGGATGAAGTAGCCCCAAAATAATGAAAAATGGGTGATTGAACTCATGTTCAATCGATTGTCATACACTAACTTAAAGGAATGTCAAAACAATCCTAAACAACAAAAGTTATAAATTATAAGAAAATATAACGTTGAGTACCTTTCACTTAGGGAGTCCTGAGTATTAAGTCATTTATAAGTTACCTAATGTCCACTGCTGCCAGACCCACAAAATCCTGCATCCCCGAGTTTTCTATGTTTTGACTCAACAAATCTGAATTGAAGGAGGACCTGTTACCTGTGAAAGGAATACGCAACCAGGAACTGGTCTGAAAATGCATCACCATCGTCAACGGAGCAGCTAGGATATGATATGCACCTCTTGTTTCATTTTATGTATTTATTTTTTTTAGATGGAGCCTCACTCTGTCACCCAGGCTGGAATACAGTGGTACCATCTTGGCTCACTGCAACCTCCGCCTCCTGGGTTCAAGTGATTCTCCTGCCTCAGCCTCCCAAGTAGCTGGGAATATAGGTGCCTGCCACCATGCCTGGCTAATTTTTGTGTTTTTAGTAGAGACAGGGCTTCACCATGTTGCCTAGGCTGGTCTTGAACTCCTGACCTCAGGTGACCTGCCTGCCTCAGCCTCCCATAGTGCTGGCATTACAGGCATAAGCCACTGCGCCCGGCCATCACTTTACTTCTAATGCCTCAAGAAATATATCCGTTGCTGTCCTGAAAATCCACGTCAATTTCCTAGACGGCTCTTCCCTTGAACTTACATTCTAGGCATGTACTTACTTTAGATGGACTCTGAGAGAAAAGAGTGACCCTTAAGTGTTCAGCATGAGACTTTTTTAAAACTCATAATTTTTTATGTAGGTACACCACTGATGGTAAGAAATAATAACTACAGTTCTCTGTATCCTTTTATTCCAAAATGCCTTTAAAACCTACTTCTATTCTCTTGTTTCACACTTGTCTTCGATGGATCTAATTTTCAAAGCACAACTTTAAAAAAATTAACCACAGATTAGAAACTGCATGTAGAACTTAGAGAAACTTTCAGACCAAATCCCAGCAGCTCTGGCTAAGAGCTTGCTATCAGTCAATGAATGGATCTGTTCTTTCTTCTGAGAGAGGAAGAAAAGGGCTTTGACTCTCCATTGTGCAATATATGACTGCAGAATTGTGCTCAATTATTATTTTTGAAAAAGGGAATAAAAGGCCCATTCGGGTTTTGATTTTGGCAGGACACAGACTTTAAAACTGGTGCTTAGCTCCCAGGCTCGCCTAGGCCTCTTCAGCCAAAGATTTACCCAAGCACAGATATGCTTACGTATAATACGTATGTCCAGCATATTCTGAATTTAAGTGATTCTTTTGAGGGATGCTTTTTCATTTAATCTAATTGCTATGGTTTGAACGTCCCCTGCAAAACTCATGTTGAAATTAAATCATGATGATGTTAAGATGTGATTAAGACATGGGGGCTCTGGCTTCACGAATGGATTAATGTTTTTATAGCAGGAGTGGGTTAGTTACCATGACAGTGGGCTTGTTATACAAGTGAGTTTGCGAAAAAACAAAATAAAAAAACGAAAGAAAGAAAACACAAAAAAAGAAGTAAGAAAAAAAAACTGATGAAAAAACTGAAAGTGAGTTTGAGTTGAGTGTGACAGTGCATGGCTGTAGTCTCGGCTACTCAGGGAACTGAGGCAGGAAGACTGCTTGAGTCCAGGAGTTTGAGGCTACAGTGAACTATGATTGCACCACTGCACTCCAGCCTGGGTGACAGAGCGAGACTCTGTCTCTCAAAAAAATAAAACAAACAATAACAAAGCGAATTTGGCCCTTTCTTGCTCTCTCGGGTTCTCCTGCCCTTCCACCTTCACCATGGGATGACATATCAAGAAGGCCCTCAAAGATGCAGCCCCCTTGACCTTGGACTCAGCCTTCAGAAATAGAAGCAATGGATTTCTTTCCTTTACACATTGCCCAGTCTCAGATAATCTGTTACAGCAACACAAAACAGACTAAGAAGACACCAATGTATCCTTCACAGCAAGATTTTCCTTTAGAACTCATGAAGCTGTGGCTCTCTGTCTAAAGCTGTGACTGAACACAAAACTAAAAAATACAGCTTTCAAAAATGATGCCTTATTAACAAGGTTCAAGTCTTACTGCACAAATTACAAGGTCCAGGTACAAGATTATAAAGTGCAAGTTACAAGGTGACTTTAAGACACATTAGAACAAATTCAAACTGTGAAGTCTAGTAGTGACAACACATGAATGTCAGAATTACTGTCACACTTCACATGGAGCGGGATTAAATCTCTTAAGCTATCAGGTAATCATTTAATGCTTTTTATCTGGGAATTCAGATCAGCCGATCTGTGGCCAATCCAGGCAAGTTTGATATAAATAAAGATATGAGTCATAAATACAAAAAATACATTTTTCTCACTAAGTTCCATTCCTCAGAGGAGATGATATAGCACACACTAGACGACTTTCTACTTCTAAAAGTGACATAATGTTGTGTTCAAGGATTTACTGTGTTAGATATCTCCGATTTAAGTGCTCCAATTTGTTCTAGGCCTATAAACTGGGTGAACACCAAGGACTTGGGTTTTACAACCAAAGATTCTTGAATCCTTTCACCCTTCCCACCTCCAACTCCTCCACCTGCTTGAAAGCATACAACCAGCTAGAGCATTTTCACTGACCGTTTTCTGGAAGCCCACAAAACAAAAGAGGATTTCATTGCAAGAATCGGGGCCACATAACTGCTTCTCCTGAGAGTTTGAGAGAGAGACAGGCTGAGGACGCCCACGATCTGATCAAGCTAGAGGCAAAAAAAAAAAAAATCACGACTCCCTTTGCTAATCCCTGCTGGCTCTAGAAAGACTGACCCTGTTGAATCTGTGCTCTGCCTCTCAAGAATCAGCTCAAGGTAAGGCCATCAGATGCAATGGCCTAGCTGCAAGCTTGGAAAACCCATCCACTTCCTGTAGGGAGCGCACTGCTAGAGGCATCTGGATTCCTGGAATATCGATCAGAAAATCCGATAGCTCTCAGCTATAATTTCCAAGTTTCAAGCTTTAGATGCCAAGGAAAAAAATTGCTTTCTTTAAATTGGCACCAAACAATAAAACAAGATTTATGATGAGAATAACTTCTTAATCTGAGTTATAATGTACCAACTATTAAAGAAATTTTGAATGATTTGTTGTGTATAAAGTTATTTCTTTCTAATTTATACATACTTGGAAAAACCTGGCCAAACTGAAAACAATTTTATGTTTTTAAAGGATGCTGTGCATACAGAAAAGGTCACACGCATACTTTCTAATTCGTTAAGAGGACTTTATTTAATCAAATGCTACAGTTTCAAGCAGAAAGGAAACGCTATTATAATAGTATGGATCAGGTTTCAATTCAGTGCTAGGAATGAACCATAAAGATGTCAATTTGGTTCCATTGACAGACAGCTCTATGTAAATCCTGTTCACAGATTGTAGGGTTGGTGTTTATTAAAGAAACAGGTCAAGCATGGGTCCTTCTCAGAACATATCCACTGAGAACCACATTTTCACAAACGAATTTTCCAGGTACAAATATTGACATGTGAATGGCATATGATTAAAATTATCTAATTTTGATTGTTGATGAGGTCATCAGAAATTAGACTCTGGGTTTAACATTATGTTCAGTGTAACATTTGTGAACGTTATGAATACTCTTTAAACATCCAGAAAAACCACACCTGCATAAGTGTACATATCTACTACCATCCTCATGCTAAATTTTGAAGGAAATACTTTAAGCTTAGTGTAGTTGACAAAAGCAATTTTTCCCAAAGAATAAATGATAGCTTGTGAACTACATAATGAGTCATTAAGACTGTAGGGAAGGAAAGGAGAAGTTACTTCTCAATGTAAAAGCTTAACAATGGCACCATGAATGGTGAATGGCTCACTACTTAAACCACTTTTTAAACAGTGAAATTAATGCTAGGAATGCTTCTTAGGTCCTGAAACGCCATGGAAAAAAGGCTTGGTTTATCCTGAGATCTAGCCCGATGCAGAAAGAGGAAAAATTAAGCCTTGTTGGCTAACCTGAGAATCTCAGCTGTGCAGCCAAAGGGCAGTTGGAGGTGATTTCTAGCTCCTGCCATGTGAGAGGGAGGTTTCTGAGCTCAGCACCTGTGAATGTGGAGGTGAAAAAAACCCTAATCCCACGTGGCTCACATGAGCAAAAGAGCACCTCTCTCTGCCTACAAAGATCTACTTATCAGTCACTGTATTTTGTCCTTGAAATAAAGTGGTTTTTAATTTGTCAGTGTTAAAAATATAATCACTACCTAGTGCCAGATGCTAAGAATCACTGCAGACAACGTATCAAATCATCGAAGAAATTCAAGGAATTAGTATTTAATTTCACATCTCCAATGTGGTAAACAGCGTTACACATTGGAAACTGCAGTGGACACACAGAGGAAGGTATCCCTTTGGTGTAACTTGGCGTAAAAAGACAACAATATGAAAGGGACACATAAATCCCTCACATTGCACCATCACACGCTTCTCAGGCTGTGTGGGATACTAGCAACAACTCACTTGCACCTCCCACTAAGCAGATGAAAAGCTGAGGCCAGAAGAGAAGTGAAGTTGGCAGGACCACGAGCTGTAGGATTGGGACCAGGATGAAAGTTAGTTGTACCTGGGTATACACCTAGCCAGTTCTAGAATGAATAAGACCCTCCCTATAAATGCTATTTCCATTAGCCTGCCTTCTCTGGGGCACATGAGCGCTTCCCCACAGCAGAGAAATAGTCTAAGTCTAACAAAAGCCCTAGAATACGGAGCTACTCGCTCTCTGACCAAACCTAACAGTTAGCAAAGTATGTCCTTCGGTTCTGCTGCGCTAATATTTTTCCAAATCATCATTAAACACTCAAACAGCTTCGGTATTAAGAGAAAGCACAGCAGAAATTCTCACATGCAAATTTTAGATGCATTCAGAAGGGTTGTGGGTGCAGGAAAAAAGGGGAGAAAATACCTTGACCAGTCAAACTGAGTCTCGGTAAATCTGAAAGAACCTTGAGTCAAAGAACACAGAGTGCTTTTTCAAATCCATTGAAATTACACTAGCTCAGCTTGTCTAATCTTCTTCCAACCACAATTAGAGAGAAAGCCTCTGATTTCCTCACCTGACAAATGAGGCAATCCAGGCATAAAAAGCTTAAGACACTGCTGGGCACAGTGGCCCACACCTGTAATCCCAGCACTTTGGGAGGCCAAGGCGGGTGGATCACCTGAGGTCGGGAGTTTGAGACCAGCCTCGCCAACATGGAGAAACCCCATCTCTACTAAACAAAATTAGCCAGGCGTGGTGGCGGGTGCCTGTAATCCCAGCTACTCAGGCGGCTGAGGCAGGAGAATGGCTTGAACCTGGGAAGCGGAGGTTGCAGTGAGCTGAGATCACGCCACTGCACTCCAGCCTGGGCAACAACAGCAAAACTCTGTCTCAAAAAAAAATAGAAAGAAAGAAAGCTTAAGACACTTACCCAAGGCAGCCCAGCATATCTGTGGCAGGCAGGACTAAGACACGGGCTCCAAACTGCCAGCCCTGAGATGGGCACATGCCCAGGGCCTGTGTGCCTTAAGGGCACCATCTTCAGCAAACATCCAAATCCCTGGTTCTATTCTCATCAACAGCCTTCAGATCTTAATTCAGTTTCCCCAATAGATTCCCCTGCTTAAGAGAACCAGCTTAGAGACACCGGACAAACAATACTTCAGCCATAACACATGTTGATGGCCTGTACCCTTGATAGGATGATAATGACATTTTACCTCTGAGATTTTTCTCCCAAAACACATACCCCCAATCTAATCATGAGAAAAACATCAGACAAATTTCAAGAGGGGACTTCAATGACTAGTACTCCTTAAAACTGCCCATATCAACCGAAACAAGGGAAGTCTTGAAAACTGGAACAGCTAAGAGGAGCTTAAAGGGACATGACAAATAAATGCAATGTGGGATCCTAGATGGGATCCTGGAACACAAAAGTGACATTAGGTAAGAACTAAGGAAATCAGAATGAAGCATGGACTTTAGTTAATAAGAATAAATTAGCTATTGCTTCATTAATTTTAACAAACGTACCACACCAACGTAGGATGCTATTAATATGCAGGGGGCGGGGGTTGGAACTGTTTCCAGGGGTAGGGGTGTGTATGGAAAGTCTGTACTGTCTTCTCAATTTTCTGTCAGTCTAAAACTGTTATTAAAAATAACGCCTGTGTGAGGGAACCAACTAATGCAAGATTCAAACCCACTGAACAGTTTAATTCCTTAGCAGAGATAGATCCTACCTCTCACTCACACAAATCTTTATCTTAAGAGTTTTAGTTAGCAGGAATCACTCCTCAGAGCCTACACACTTCTGAAGGAACAAAGTAAATGTCTTTAATTTATTTTATGTTATTTTTTAAGACAAGGTCTCGCTCTGTTGCCCAACTGGAGTGCAGCAGTATGATCTCCGCTCACTGCAACCTCTGCCTCCTGGGTTCAAGTGATTCTCCCACCTCAGCCTCCCAACTAGCCCAAATTACATGCATGCGCCACCATCCCCAGCTAATTTTTGTATTTTTTTTTGTAGAGTTAGGGTCTCCCTACATTGCCCAGGCTGGTCTCAAACTCCTGGACTCAAAAGATCTGCCCACCTTGGCCTCCCAAATCTCTGGGATTACAGACGTAAGCCACCGTGCCCGGCCTGTAAATGTCTTTAACATACATGGAGTGAGCAAACAAAAATGAGAGCCATGCTAACCCTATCCCAGTTCCTATCCCCTATCAAATTATTAATTCCTAAATTAACCAATTAGTTTAGGAAGATTTTGTCTTAGAAGATGATCTGTGTGGGTAAAATGTATTTATATTACTAGATAGAAATGTTTTTTATTGAAAAGTTTTTCGAAAATTAATCTTTATTTCTATCAATAAGGCCTAAAAATATAAATCTTTTTTTCATGTATCTCAAACCTTACTTGTTGGGTTAATTAAAATGCTGGAAAAGAAAACAGGAAACTTTCTTAAATGAGTCACTGTATATATTTTATCATGACTGTAGAAATTATGTCATCATATCCATTGACAACACACCTTAAATTTCTGTTTCCAATTACACAAACTATTTTATTATATGAATACAAACTTTTTTGTTATTCATTTTTAAAACTTAAGCAGTATTTCTTGTCTGCTCTATTTATACAACTGTATTTACACATCTGCTGGGTCAGAAATGCACTTTCTGCTTAGGAATCAGATTTTAAATTCTCGGTTTGCTTTTCATTCTCTTCTTTATCCTCCTCTTTACTACTGATAAAACTCTATCAGTAAAGAAAATTATTGCCAGTGCATAATCACAATTTAAAATAATTCTAAAACCTCATACTGGACAAACTATGTATGAAATTCCTTGTCTTCATAGATGTCTTTTACTGATTTCCAACATTACACTGCATAACTCAGATCCTATTTCCAGCTGAGACGTTCTCTTACAGTTTTTGATTTAAATGATTTCCCTAAAAGATGACAATGTAGAAAAAGCACGTGGAGCATGGAAGCCGATAGACAGCAAAACCCAAAACACATTTTAATCCACTCCAAACACATGACTGTTTCCCTATCTCAAAAGAGTAATTTGGAGTTCTCTTTATCTTGACACTCCCACAAGCAAGTTTCTATAAAATAGAAAGAGAACCTTAACCTGCCTGTACACAGCACACAGATCAGAGCACAGGGCAAGACAAATGCCTATCAGAGACTGTGCCAGCTCCTCCCTGGGGCCAGCCCATCCCTCCCAAGCCGACCCCCACCTCTACAAGAAGCACCAGGGATCATGTTTCTCTTCTTATATCCAGTGTCACCCCTCTCTCCTGAGTCTCTTGGCAAGTCTGCGTTGTGCCCATGAAAATTTGGGATTTGAAATGACGGAACAAGCAAGCAGTTGTAAACTGATCATGAAATTAACCCTTCCAGCTGAAATAAGCCTTATTTCCATAAGCACAGCTTCTAAAGGTGCATTATATAAAATACAGGGTGATTTTTAATAAGATTTTTCATGGCATTATTTTGTCCTCCTTTTGCACAATTCATTTCATGATGTCCACTTAGATACAAGTCAGGCTCCTCAGCCATCCCCTTTAAGTAATACAAATATATTTTAAGGCTGAAATTTAAATAATCAATTCCTACAAAAATTCATTTTACTGCAATATTAATTCCCATACTCCCCTCATTTTTCCGCTTCTCATACACCCAGCTGGTGGAGTGCACTGTGGTCCCCTCAATCTACCCCAGCCCTTTCCTTGTCCATTTGGAAACAGCCCCTTTACCATAGGATGGATGAATGGTGGACCTTCCATAAAAAGAGAGCTGAGCTTTGCCTCTGGCGGGGCAACGAGCCCAGTCGTGGTCAGCATCTCCTGCACCCTAACACGACACAGCCTCTCACTCCATCTCTGTGTCTCCCCCACCCCACAGTCCTCTGAACTGACAGCATGGCTAACCCTCGGGAACATCCCAGCAGCCTTCTCCAACTGAGTGCATGCAGCCCTGTTCTCCCAATGCAGCAGTTTTGCTCACATCCCAAAAACGAGTCTGAAAGGAAATCCCAAAAGAAAATGCCTCCCGCCCCTCCCTTCCAAATCCTCACACATTATGATTCTCACAAATTCATGTTGCCCAGTACCATAGCAAGATACACACCGCTTCCTAGAATGAGTCCCAACTGTATCCTTGGCCTCTGTTTGATGGTATTTTTCTTCATTTTCCCACTCTGGTAAATTACTCTTGGATTTAGATTCCTGTCACTAAAATTCTATTTCAGAGCTACATCTTGGTGGCTCAGTCCCCTCCCTCACCCTCCCTCCATTAAGCACAACATGGAAAGAAAGTTCCCTACCTTTCACTGAGGCTTCTCCACAACTGTGCACCTGCAACAGGGAGAAGCAAAATGTGAAACTTAACAGAGGCATTTTTCCCCTGAAATATTTCTCAACTCAGAACCAGTCCAAGCTATTTAAAGTGGAATGCTCAGATCTTTAACACTCAGGACACCATCATGTCATACAGTGTATACTGCTGGCACCATGACTAATTGAGGCAATTCGTCCACATATATTTATTGAGATCCTACTACATGTAAAACACTTGGGTGGGTACCGTGGGAGACAGGACACTCTATAACACATGGACCCTGCCTTGGGGACTTCATTGTCCCCTGGGGCAGACAAAATATGCATCCAAGTAAATATGAACCAAGATAGGTGGTATAGGAACTAACTACACAAGAGGAAGGCACACACCATGTGAGTTCACGGAAGAGAGAAAATGCAGCTGCTCAAAAAGTGCCAATAATAGAAGTGGTATTTAAGGCAAGTCTTGACACGGTGCTGACGAAGGGAAATAAGACAACTGTTATTTGAAAAAAAGGAGATTTTTATCTAGTCATTCTTTAGATGTTTTGACTTTTATCTAGGTGCAAATGAAATCAACATAATACACACACACACACACACACACACATATACATAGGCACACCTAGATCTAACTTGGTTTCTTAATTTTCCAATGAACATCTTTATTTGACTACATCTTGATATTATACTCCCAGCTACCAGCTTTAATGCAGCTCAATGTAAGAAATGACCATGAGGAAGCTTCTGCATTTTCCATCTAACAAAAAGCCAGATGTGTTGTCCCTTATGTTTTTCAATATCCCCTATCAAGATCTATGGGATAAATCCTTCCTAATCTTTACTTCCGAAGTTAGTTTCTCGAAATTGCTTGCTTCATTTTTTTCAGATAATTAGAATTTGTGCAATTGATTGCCTTGGCTGCCAGTAAGCATGAGGATAAATCTGTTGATAATCAATGGTTACCATGTTAGACTCTTGCTCCTCTTCTAGACCTCTTTTGAACAGTTTTGTACTTATGTTCCAAATAAGCTTCTTGAAACATGTTAGAGGAAGGTGGCATATAAAAACAAATGGAGAACTCAAAAGAATGCAGGGGACTGTGAGCAATAGTAAGGTTTCAACTAAAGTTGGAAAGTTGGAAAACATCAACTCAGCTTGTCATTTGACAATTCTCTAACAATCCTGGAGCCAAGAGTGGAGAAAGTATAGATGATGGTATGGGATGGGCATTTGCTTGTTTGTTTTATTATTAAAAAGTAAAGAAATGATAAGGAAACAAGGACCTTTAGAATGGTAAGGACAGCATCTTTGTAATCACTGAGCATGAACCAGGTGGGACCTGAGTAGAGGGAGGAAGACAGTCTAAAGGCAGGGCTGAAGAACAATACAAGTGGCAAGAGATTTAGCAGGGAAAGAGTCCATCCAAGAGTCAAAGAGCTGGTTCAACCGGCACAAAAGGCCAGGGAGGAGTGGAGAGAGAGTGCACTGAGAACTAACTTGCAGACTCTGTAGGTCTTGGAGATACTGTACTTCCAAAGGCCAAGGTCAAAGATGAGGCTACCTGATAGGCAACCAGATCCAGGTCATCTGACAAGCTATCAGAGTACAAGTTGGAATGACCGAGAATAGGGAGTGCACGAGGGACTACAGTTCATGGGCTACAATACCTACTGAGACCACAGTTGATGGCAACCAGGGTGCTGAGGCCAGGCATCAGTGGACAGTGTAGATTTCACAGGACGGAAAGTATAAAGCAGCAGCAGTTGCAGATGCTCCACAGGTAGCTGTGGGGGGCCACAGGGCCAACCACTGAGCCCTCCTCCCACAGCACAGGGCAGTAGCTAGAGAAGATCTTCAAGAGAGCTGGGGGCCAGGCACACTGGCTCACACCTGTAATCCCAGTGCTTTGGGAGGCCAAAGCTGGAGGATCACTTGAGGCCAGGAGTTTAAAAACCAGCCTGGGTAACATAGCAAGACCCCATGTCTACAAAAAATTAAAAAAGAAAATTAGCCAAGTGTGGTGGCATGTACCTGTAGTCCCAGCTACTCAGGAGTCTGAGGTGGAAGGATCATTTCACCCAGGAGCTCGAGGCTGCAGTGAGCTATGATCACATCACCGCACTCCAGCCTGGGCAACAGAGTGAGACCCCAATTCTAAAAAAATAATAAAAATACATAAATAAACAGAAAAGAAAGCTGGGGGCAGAAATGACTGGTTCTATCTCAATGAGAGAGAAGACAGCTAGTCATAGAAAAGTTTCAGGATGCAGGAGGAGTTTTTCAGGCCACAGAAGACTTCCCCAGAGTTCAGACAAATTAATGCAGGGAAGCACACACTCAATGTACATAACAATGAGAGAGAGAGAAATTCATCCCAGCGAGAGGATGTTCACAGGTAATAAAAAACAGACATGGGCTCCCACAGGTTTCACAAAGATTCATTCACAAGATGATATCACTGCCTTTTTTGTTTTTTTTTGAGACAGAGTCTCACTCTGTCACTGAGGCTGGAGTGCAGTGGCGTGATCTCAGCTCTGCAACCTATGCTTCCTGGGTTCAAGTGATTCTCCTGCCTCAGCCTCCCGAGTAGCTGGGATTACAGGTGCCCACCACCACGCCCGGCTAATTTTTTATATTTTTAGTAGAGACAGGGTTTCACCACATTGGCCAGGCTGGTCTCAAACTCCTGACCTCAAGTGATCCGCCCGCCTTGGCCTCCCAAAGTGCTGACATTACCGGCATGAGCCACCATGCCTGGCCTCATCCATCTGTTTCATACTAAGCACATAAGATGGTATCAAAAATTGTAACTGGGAGTTGTCAAAGTCACAGAAGCAGAAAGTAGAATGGTAGTTGCCAGGTGCTGGATGAAGGAACAGGGGAAAGAGGGACTTGGCTGTTCAATGGGAACAGAGTTGCAGTCATCAAAGATGAAAATGCTCTAGGGATCTGCTGTACAACAACACGCACAGGTAACAATACTGCACACTTAAAAATTTTCTGAGAGAATAAAACGAAAATAATAACTGGGGGAGGGGTACAGTTAAACTCAAACTCTCAACAATAAAAGTTTCATATTTTTAGCGAGAAAATGTGGGAAGCAGAGAGGTTGGAAGAGAGGGAAGGAGAGGGGACTGCTGACTTGGTCATCCTTTCATTGCCATTGTCGTTGCTGTAAGCCGGGGCACCTAACAAGCGCAGCTGGCAGTTCTGATTGAAGCCATGGAGTTACCGTAACTGCATCTGGATCTAACGTGAAGCCAAACTGTGCCCTGCAGAGGCTGATTCATCACAGCAGCGCTCTGCGCTAGAAGGCCTGCGGGCTGGGGTTGCTGCCAACTATTCACAGGGCTCCCCAATGGGCCTTTGTCCTAAGAGACTCTACTGAAGGAGGATGAAGCTGGCACCAGGGTTTCTTCAGCACAGACAACAGAGCTCTAGGAAGACAGAGTAATCATTCCCATTTCTTTTTTTTTTTTTTTTTTTTTTTAATTTTCATGCAGTAGAAATGCTACACTCTGAGCAATGTCATCCGGTGAAGACTGAAAGCCTGTCCTTGGGCAAAGGCCTGATCTACAGGATTGCACGAAGGCTCTGCCTGGACAGAGCCCAGCACCCAGGACGGGCCTCAGCACAGAAAGGGGTTCAACATGGACTGATCCAGGAATGCACAAACCCCATGTGGCCCTGATGACATGTCAGCTGGGTGAAGTAGATGGCTACTGTGCTGAATGCCCTTTTATTTCACGCTCTTATCGACCCCTTATAAAGCCCTGTGGTATGAGGAGGGTTTCTGCCATTTTACAGGACAGAGAGGTTCAGATGGTATAGGAGGCTGACCGTAGCTCACAAAGACATCAAGTCGCAATCCCTGGAATCCGTGATTGTCACTTCATGTGGAAAAAGGGTCTCTGCTGATGCGATTAGGTTAACAAATGTGAGATGAGAAAATCATACTGGATTATCTAGGTAGGCCCCAAATGCAATCACAAGTGTACTTACAAGAGGAAGATGGAGAGGTTTGACACAGACAGAAGAGAAGGCCAGGTGAGCATGAAAGCAGAGATCACAGTGATGCGGCTGCAAGCCATGGAATGCCCGCAACCCCCAGGAGCTGCAAGAGGCAAGGAACGGATCCTTCCTTAGAGACTCCAGAGGGAGTCAGCCCTGCCAACGCTTTGATTTGGGCCCAGTGACACTGACTTTGGACTACTGTCCTCTAGAACTTTAAGAGAAGACATTTCTGCTGTTTTGAGACACCAAGTTTGTGGTAATTTATTAAAACAGCCACAGAAACAAATGCAGTCTATCATGGGGCTTCTCCACAGGTAGGAAATGGAATGAACTAGCTCAAAAATGAGGCTCTTTAGGCTGGTGTTCTTTCTACTCTACCACTTTAATTTTTCTAAAGGACTGAATCCTTGCAATGTAAAGGTTTCCTGCAATTTGTGAGCATGAAATTTCCACATCCACATGAATATCAAGCCCATGAGTCGACAGTGGAAACAATCTGTGTGTGAGGGGCCAGGAGTGAGAAAAGGACCATCGTAAAGTCTTTCAGCTTTATCTTTGGCCTCCCACACACGTCTATATTCCTTATAATTTGTGCCCAGAGTAGGGCCAAATTTGAAGCACACTGAAAACATTCAGATGCTCAGTTTGCTTCCTGGGTCCACGTTTAGCTTATCCTACACCAAGCTAAAATGGTTGCAGATAAAATTTATGAGTGGCTTTATCTTCTGAGATTTCCCTGAGGAAGTTCCTAGAGGGTGAAAACATGACAGTCTATTCAGGAAAACAGGCTCTCCTCTATCAGATATTAGTCAAGGCAGACGAATAAGAACCATCACGGACTGATCCACAGACCAACTCTGGCATGAAACCCTAATGTGTGGAGATGCCCCACCTCAAGGCAGCCTTGATACATGTGTGGTGAACAAGTATCACAACAAGTGCCTGTTTGGGCTGAAATTGGGGCATTAGGTGTCTACTCCCTGAAACAGAAAAAAGGAAGGTGAAGATGGAGAGAGAGGGAAAAAAGGGAGAGAAGGAAGATCGTGTTGAAGAATACAACTGAAATCCACAGATTCACGGAAAGCACTAAGGGCACAAAACCATATTTGTTTGCCTTCCCAGAATTCTGGGAAGGAAATATCTTCAAACCTGGAAACATACGAATGTAAAACAATGTAAACATGGTTTACATTATGATTTAGTTTAAAAACTGTAAAGACTTAAAACATAACTGCATTTAAAGCAAATCCTCAGAACACCATGACACTAAATCCGTACCAGCTGACATCCCTGGCTTTTAGTTGCCATCAGGGTGGAGATGGGTGCCTCCCACGGGGCAGGCCTCGATATCCCTGCCAGGACTATAATCCAGGCAGTTCTGATGCACATCAGTCCACACGGACCTCCACCAAAAGCGTCCCTCCATTTGGGGTGCATTTAGTGAAATTAAATGTCTCTTTGTAACCTCCTCAGGGCTATTTCTGATAAAATCTATCTTATTACATTTAGGTTTATGGGGCTTAATTATTCCCAGGAGGGCTTTTTCCAAGTTTATAAAAACTAGCTCAAACATGAGTATAAGAGGCTCCTCCAAGTATGTAAAAGGTTTGAGTCAGATTTGTAATGCAGTTAAATTACACAAAAAGCACCTCAGGCACATTTTTTTTAAACCAAGCTCTTGCTTTTCAACTTAAAGTTAAAATTAATTTATTTTTCATTATCAACTCATTTTTTTTACATGTATTTAACCATCACTTGCTTTTAAACCTTGAATTAGTTGTTTTTCTTCACTGAGGGAGAGAAAATTTTTACATAAACTAGTCCATTTTCCAGTGGCCCAGTTTCATCATGTGAGATGTAATAAATATTTAACTGTTATCCTCACTGCAGCCTACTTAAATAACAAAGCGGTATTTAAAATAGCTCTGAAGGCCAAAAGAAAAACCAGCACACACAAACCTTTTGCCCAGAAGCAGTAGCTGTAAAGACAACATCATCTCAATACATTATCATATTGAAAACAGCTAAGTCAATGCCTATATTTGCTACTGTTGAAAGGACTAATTGGTTAATATGCCTACACAAAGATCAGAAATGCAGGCTCTAGGAAATTGAATACCATATAAATAAAAACTGAGTTTTCTTACCTCTTGTTCTAGACAAAACCATATCCTTTATTATTTGCATAATAACACGCCCCAGTATCATGACGGAAATCAGGTGATACACCCTCCATGGAGTCAATGCAAGGAACCTGCAACAGCGAAACACAAATCAGTATTTCAATTGGAGGATTTTTAACCTTTTTAAATTGGGTTTACTTCCTGCCACACAAACAAAAAATGCATTCAATAATGATTTTTTTTTTTTTTTTTTTTTTTTTGAGACAGTCTCACTCTGTTGCCCAGCCTAGAGTGCAGTGGCGCGATCTCAGCTCACTGCAACCTCAGCCTCCCTGGTTCAAGTGATTCTCCTGCCTCAGCTTCTCAAGCAGCTGGGATTACAGGTGTGTGCCACCATACCAGGCTAATTTTTGTATTTTTAGTAGAGACAGGGTTTCGCCATGTTGGCCAGGTTCATCACGAACTCCTGGCCTCAAGCGATCCACCCACCTCGGCCTCCCACAGTGCTGGGATTACAGGCGCGAGCCACTGCATTCGGCATGATTTCACTTTTTGAAATCACCCCAATGCAGTGTGATTGCATGAAAGCTATTTAATAGGCATCGGGCCAGGAGCAGTAGCTCATGCCTGGAATCCCAGCACTTTCGGAGGCCGAGGCAGGTGGATCATGAGGTCAGGAGATCGAGATCACGGTGAAACCATCTCTACTAAGAATGCAAAAAGATTAGCCAGGAGCCGTGTTGTGCGCCTGTAGTCCCAGCTACTTGGGAGGCTGAGGCAGGAGAATGGCATGAACATAGGAGGTGCAGCTTGCAGTGAGCCGAGATCACGCCACTGCACTCCAGCCTGGGCGACAGAGTGAGACTCTGTCTCAAAAAAAAAAAAAAAAAAACAAAAACAAAAAACGTTATTTAATAGGCATCAAAGTCAGCAAAACGAAAGTACCTGAGCCTGCACTCTTTTGTGCTAAGTTTTCTGCTCTACCCTCTAATTTTAGGCAGAGGATTTGCTATCTCGGGTATGAACCAAAATATTGCTCCCAGTGCTGGGCTTCTCCAATAGCCGATGGAGAATGGAATTGACCTGAAACAGAGTTAGGATGGGCTGTGGAGCCAAGCTGCAGGGCTCTCTAACAGACACCGAGGGGCTGCACTACACAGGCCCTTTACTCACCGTCCTGTCTTATGTTTTCATTTATGCCCTATTCACTTCTCTAACTACTCCCACCCTCGTCTCTTAAAAACAGCAGTTATGGACCGGGCACAGTGGCTCATGTCTGTAATCCCAGCCTTTTGGGAGCCCGAGGCAGGCGGATCACAAGGTCAAGAGATGGAGACCATCCTGGCCAACATGGTGAAACCCCATCTCTACTAAAAATACAAAAATTAGCCAGGTTTGGTGGCATGTGCCTGTAGTCCCAGGTACTCGGAGGCCGAGGCAGGAAAATCGCTTGAACCAGGGAGGCAGGGGTTGCAGTGAGCCAAGATCGCACCACTGCACTCCAGCCTAGTGAAAGAGCAAGACTCCATCTCAAAAAAAATACATATATATATTTGCGTGTGTATATATGTGTATATATGTATATGTATATATGTATACATATGTGTGTGTACATATGTATATGTGTGTGTATAGATACAGCAGTTATTAAAGATCCAGTTTGCTAACTCTAAGATCATGCTCCCCTTTTGCTACCTGTCTACCTCCTCTCTGGAGGGAAACAAACTAAAAATTATTGATCATGAGCAGTACACAAACCCTGTAATGCTTTTTTTTTAGTGTGTTTATAAAGAAGTGAATGGCAAAAAAGTCATGAGGAGTGTTGAGCCTTCACATGAGATTAGAGGTTTGTTTACACAAGTTAATTGGCCAAGCTGACAATGAATATTAACTTTGATAGAATCAGAACTCATAGAAAAATTAATTTAATAAATGTATAAGACTGTTTGCAAGGCTATAAAGAGAAGAACACACGAATACCGCCTTCTGCAAACTTGCTTTCTCATCAGACAAACACAGGCCAAGCTGACAAAGTCCAAGGCAGGCAAGGCTTAGGTGCTGTCACAGAAACGTGCAGAGAACAAGGAGGGGCACAGGGAGAGGGAGAATGGATTCGCTCCAAAGCAGGGAAGGGTTTTTGGGGGTTTTTTTTGTTTTTTTGGGTGGTTTTTTTTTTTTTGAGACAGAGTTTCACTCTTGCTGCCTAGCCTGGAGTGCAGTGGCACAATCTCAGCTCCCTGCAACCTTCTCCTCTCAGGTTCAAGTGGTTCTCCCGCCTCAGCCGCCCGAGTAGCTGGAAATACAGGTGTCCGCCACCACGTCCGGCTAATTCTTTTGTATTTTCAGTAGAGACGGGGTTTCACCATGTTGGCCAGGCTGGTCTCAAACTCCTGACTTCAGGTGATCCACCCGCCTCGGCCTCCCAAAGTGCTGGGATTCCAGGCACAAGCTACAGCGCCCGGCCAGGAAGGTTTTATAGAAGCAGCACTCGAACTTGGTCTGGGGAGATGGATGTAATTCCGATGAAAATAGAGGCTCCTCCAATTAGAGAAAACAACATGAACAGAAGACGAGACTCAGGGAAGGGTGAAGTACCTGTGGCATGTCGAGCAATCTGGGGTGGCCTCAGCAGGAAGAGAAAGCAAAAGGAGAGGGTTGGGAGACTGGCAGAGAGACAAGATTGGGGAGATAGGCTCAGGGAAGACTGTGGCAGGCAGAATGCAGCAGTAAGTCTTATGCTACAAGCAACAGAGAGAAAGCCAAAGGTATACAGCAGGGAAGTGAAATGATGGGTGATTTAGGGAAATGTCTGAAGGCAACAGGAAGGATGTGATGGGGTAAGGAGGAAGCACGGAGTCCAGACCATCTACTAGAAGGTCATGCAGTATGTTTGGTGAAAAGCAGATCAACATGAGATGCTGGGTGACGTGGTGAGTAACGCCCTCCACCAGAAGGTGGTCAACCCAAGCTCTCACTGGTTCAAATGCTGTGTGTATGGCCTGGGCCGGCAAAATGAGCAGGTGGACTAGGTCAGTGTTTCTTAAATAACTGTCTGCGACCGCTGCCAGGTTAGCTGCCTGGAAAACTTGTTAAAATGTAGATTCCCAGGCCCCAGGCTCCTCCTCCCAGGCCCCCTGAAACAGGTGGTATGATTACTAGTATTTGCATCTAATAAATATTTAGTAATTGCCTTCATTGCACCAAGCGCTGTGCTACCAAAAGGGAATGGTGAATTAGGAGCATAGAAAGATGGAACAGACATAAAAGACATAAGTTACAGAATAAAATGCCGCAGTCCATGTCTTCAGCGACAATCATTTGTTCCTCCACTAAATCTATCCCTCCCCTAAGGAGCCACCACTTGCTCTATTTTTTGCAGCTCTTGTTTGTTTTAAGCAAGGTTGCATCCTGGTGTTTGCTTGGTTTGGGGCCAGCCTCCTTACTCTCAGTCCAGGATTCATTTTTGCTGTTGTTCATGTGCTGGGCGCTCCCAGTTTTCCCCACCTCATGGTGAAGTGACAGATTTCACAGTGACCCACAATAAGAAACTCGTTTATATTTACGTACATACAAATGAAAAACAGGTTTTGAAAAACAATATTTTCCTTACAGCTCATAATGCAGTTCAACGTTTTCCATTCAATTCTGTTATGTGTTTAAATGCCGACTGTGAATCACTCGCCTGACTCAGGGCCACTAATGAGCTGTAATGCGCATGCAGCTCACATGGCATGAGACAGAACCTGCAAATGTTCGACCAGCACGCTTCCTTAGAATGGCTTTCTTTGCAGGGTCAGGCAAAGCCCTAGCAGAGACACAAAGCTCCCTCAAGTTTAAAAGTCTTTAGAGCTGGCCAGGAAGCCATTTAAGCATCAAAACCAATGAAATGCAAAACCAACTGAAGCAGTGAAGGCCGTTAGTTATTCTTTTAGTGGAAGTCACAAACTTCCAAGAATAATAAAAAAAGAAAATTAGGTAATGCCAGGACTGCAACCCACAGGCCAGTCTGCCAGACTTCATTTGGAAGGCATTGCCTTAGCAACTCCAAAGAGCACTGGGAATGTCTGTCCATTCTGTGTCCTGGGCAAGGGCCCAGTTGGCATCTTGGCCAAGGTCTTGTTGGTCACTGAGAATCCTCAGTTAGCTGAGAAGACAAGCCCAGCAATTGCTTAGGAAGGTAATGCCAAACTGTATGGGACTAAGTATTCGATTCTTTGGTGGGTTAGTGTCATATAAACATGTTTGAGAAACGAAACCCTAAGAGAATAATCTGTATGTAGAAAAATCTGAGCACTTTTGGTACTTTAATTATTTATAATGTTTAAGATGATTTGTCTCAGGTCTCCACTTCAAAATATGTAGCTGAGTAATTTAGACTTGTGATTGGAAATTAAAATCTTACAAACACTTATGAGTTTTTTCTTGTTTATTCATTTTTCCAGTAGTACTTAATATTTGGGAGGGTTTGGGTTGTTAGACAAAGTAATTTTTAAAAAGTTTTTGTTTTGGTAAACTTCAAAGATACACAAAAAGAGAGGCAGAGTGTAATAAATCCAGTTTCAACAATTCTCCATTCATGGGTAATCTTGTTTCTTCCATATTTCCACCCACCAAGCTCGTCCTTCCCCTGAAATTATTTGAAGCAAATCCCAAACATCATGTAATTTAATCTACAAATACTGCCATTTATCTTTGAAAACAATTTTTTTTTTTTTTGAGACAGAGTCTTCCTCTGTCACCAGGCTGGAGTGCAGGGGCACAATCTTGGCTCACTGCAACCTCCGCCTCCTAGGTTCAAGCAATTCTCCTGCCTCAGCCACTTGAGTAGCTGGGACTACAGACGCACACAACCATGCCCAGCTAGTTTTTGTATTTTTAGTAGAGATGGGGTTTCACCATGTTGGCCAGGATGGTCTCGATCTCCTGACCTCGTAATTCGCCCACCTCCACCTCCCAAAGTGCTGGGATTACAGGCAGGACCACCGCGCCCAGCCAAAAACAAGATATTTTTAACCAAACAACAATACCACTATCACATCTAAAAAATTACTTTAATTCTTAATGTCATATCCTGTCTTAATATGATATTCTGTCAAGGTTCATATTGCCCCACTCATTTTTGTGTGTGCATGCAGACACACACACACATACACACAGACTGAAACAGGATCTGAAAAAGTCATCTGCTGAAATTGGCAGATGTGGATTTTAAGTGTCCTGGACCTTTATAGGTCCCCTGCTGTCTTTTCTTCTTTCTTAATTCTTGAAATTTTTTTGTGGAAGAAACAGGCTCATTTGACCAATAAGGTTTTCCAGATTCTGGGAATCGTCTGTTGTATGTATCCTTGTGGTTTGGTTTAACATTTTCCTTGATCCTTCATGTAGCCTGTAAGTTGGCAGGTGGATCTAGAGGCTTGGTAAGACTTAGGTTCTTTTTTTTTTTTTTTTTTTTTTTCCTGTAAAACCCAAAGATAGGTGGTAGTGCCTGTTTCCATCAAGAGGCAAGTAGACTGGGTGTGTTGGTGGCTACACTTGCACCATTGGCAGCCACAGACAATCCCTGCCTAGTGACCGATTCCTCAGAGGCTACATGGGGTGAGGGCCCTTCACTCCTGCTTCGGGTATTAGCTGGATCACAGCTAGAAAGAGAAACTTCCCCTCATCAAGGTCCAATTACACTGAGAGGTGGAGCTCGTTGGAAAGGCAGCATCAGTTCTTGAGTTCTTCCCTTTATTTTACCAGTTTTTTCAAGGTAGTGAAGCAGTTCCCTAGTGTCCTCTAACGGTGACTGATATGGTGTGGCTGTGTCTCCACCCGGATCTCAACTTGAATTGTAGCTCTCATAATTCCCATGTGTTGTGGGAGGGACCCAGTAGGAGATAATTGAATCATAGGGGCAGTTTCCCACATACTGTTCTTGTGGGAGTGAATAAGTCTCATGAGATCTGACGGTTTTATCAGCGAAACCCCTTTTGCTTGGCTCTCATTCTCTCTTGCCTGCCACGATGCAAGACGTGCCTTTCACCTTCCACCATGATTGTGAGGCCTCCCCAGCCATGTGGAACAGTAAGTCCATTAAACCTCTTTTTCATTATAAATTACCCAGTCTCGAGTATGTCTTTATCAGCAGCGTGAAAACAGACTAATACGTTTTCTTATTCCTTTTTTTCCTGTTATTATGAACTCAAGAGTTTGAACATATTTGACTTGTTTTAATCACTGCAGGGTTATCCTTACTGATGCTCCAGCTACCCCATCTTATTCAGGTCGCCTCTCAGGTCTTTGGCACAATCTTAGTTATTCTGACAATAAAGTACTTTAAAGGGATATAGAAAATACAACATTTACGAATGTATTTTAAAATGTTCAAAGGAATATAACTCAACTAACTCAACTATTTAATAAAACTAACACTTAATAATTAACAATCATTTGTTATTTAATGAAACAGACTCTCTTGAACATGTTTACAATTTGCTAGATTTATAAACAAAATAATGTTTTGTTAGCTAAAACGGAAAGTTCAAAGAAAAGGCGAGCTTTAAATTTCTAATTTTATAAAATCAAAGTTTATTCTTTAAAAAGTAATAGAACAAAATTGTTTCTAACCGATCTTTACATGGAAACTGTCCTATAAGGACATCAAAAAACAATCCCCATCTGCCGGGCGTGGGCGATCCTGACACCAGCACGCTGTGGCATCACTCAGGGAAGGACTGTCACAGAATCACAGAGCTGGAAGGAGCTCAGAGGTCATCTGATTTACTTTCATCTGATCCACAAATCCCCTTAGCTGCAATCAACTACCTCCACTTAAATAGATCTCATGCCAGGAAGCTCAACATTTCTTGCAGCATTCAATTTCCGGCAGCATCCTATTATTACTGGGAGAGGCAGGGAATTCTGTTTTCATTCCATTCACCAGCATCTGTCACACACTGGGCTAGCTGCTGGGAAAACACTGGCGACCCAATCCCAGCCTGCCCCTGCAAAGCCAGGAAAGCAGACAGGTAAATAACTGTGTTTAACCAAAGTGCTATTCGGGATGCATGGGGGCAGAAAACAGAGCCAGTAACTACATAAGGAAGCCAGAGAAAGCTCTAGAGAAGGTGGCATCTAAACTTTGACTTCAAAAGACATCTGATTTGGCCAGGTAGAAAAGAGACCAATGCATTCCAGGCTGGGGAACAGTGTACCCAAAGGGAACTGCAAAAGAGCCACAAGACTAGAGCCTGAATTAGAAAGGTTACCCTTAACCTTTGTCTCCTCCACTCTGAGGCGCTGGTTACAAACTGCAGAACCAAATGCAGGATGAATAGCACAGCTGATGTTCAGTGAGCACAGGACTGTTCTAAGAGACTTATCTGGAGTCACTCATTTAATCCTGTATCCCTTCAGGAAGGGATCGTCATTAAACCTATTTTACAGATGGGCAAAGAGGTTCAGAAACTTGCTCAAGGCCCCAAGACAAAGGAGACGCAGGACAAGGATATGAATCCCGGCAGCCTGGCTTTAAGCCAGCTCTTGCCATTCTGCTAAATGGCTGCTGGACACAAGTGTCTGCCTCTTAATCTGCCTGCTCCCACATGAAAAGAGCTGGAAGAACTGGCACCAATTTACAGTCTTTTCTTTTTTTTACATATTTTAGAGCAGTTTTTAGAGCATTCTATGGGTTTTGACAAATGCATAATGACATATATCCACCATTATAGTATCATACAGAATAGTTTTCTTGCCCTAAAAGTCCCCTGTCCTCCATCTATTCATCCCTCTCTCTCCCAAGCTCTTGGCAACCACTGACCTTTCGACTGTCTTCATAGTTTTGCCTTTTCCAGAATGTTCTATAGTTGTAATCACATAGTATGTAGCTTTTTCCTACTGGTTTCTTTCATTTAGCAAAATGCATTGAAGCTTCCTCTGAGTGTTTTTGTGGCATGATAGCACATTTATTTTGATCACTGAATAATATTCTATTATATGATATACTAAAATTTATCCATTCACCTTTCGAAGGACATCTTGGTTGCTTCCAATTTTTGGCAATTATGAATAAAGCTGCTATAAACATCCATGTACAGGATTTTGCATGGACATAAGTTTTCAACTCATTTTGGCATGGCCTTTTAAAAAATTTTAACAGTTCCATCAGCATGCTGGCTGAAGTCGAATTCACAGGCAGTTACAACTCCCAAGGGTTCTAATTTTCAGATACCATTTTTGAATCTAAATATGTCCTATGCAGTTTGTTCTTGTTTGACACGTCCCACATTCAAACCTATGGACTTTCGTGGTGACATCAATCACATCTGTTCTCTGGCCCAGCTTCAGGACACCATGCGTGTTCTATCTGGACATCATCAGTCCTCATCCACACTACCGATCAAAGATATTGATCAGTACTGGAGTCCTGTCACTCTCCATTAGCAGAGTGACCTAGATTACTCCTCAGCAGACAATCCAGTCTGCCATTATGTGCTTGTCCATATCATTCCATCTTATCCACAAAGACAGAATTAGCTTTTCTCAAACGCCTTGCTGAAGCCTCCAGCATTCTGAAGGGCTAAGTATTTGTAAGTGCAGATTTGCTTGACTGCTGCTGAAAATTACTTTGAAGTATGTAATAGTTCTCTGTAGAAGAACTAAATACCATCAGACTCTGCCAAAAATATCATGGGATGCAGCCTGAGCCAAAGCCCCAGGGTCACCTTGCTGATCTGCCCATTCACAGAATACACAGAAACGTGTGGTAACCATGGAGGAATTCCGAAGTGAAAATAGCCACACACAGGCTGTCAGAGGATTCCTGAAGGCTGCAGAATAATTATCACGAGGGGCAGTGTGGTCCAAGTACAGGCTGCCCAGAAGACCATGAGGGCAGGGTGATCGAGTACAGACTTAGAAGAGGGAGGTCTGTGGATGTGCGCCATCCTCACTAGAGGGGTGCCTTAATTTTCAAAGCCCAGGATAAGTGAAAATGCAGAGACCTCACCTGGGCTAAGGAAGTCAATAACCCCCTTCCCAGACAAATGGGGGCTCCCCAAGATATTGCAACTTCCACTCCAGGCCATGTTCAGGACCTGGATCCAGGACAGGTGAGAGGCCCCTGCCTAGTCACCCGCTGAATGTACCACATCGCTGTCAATCCAGGTGATGACAGTCACCACCTGCCTGGCAGCTGCAGGGCACACAACCCCTCATGTTCAGGCCTTCTCAAGGGGCAGACAGACACAATGGAATACAAGACTCCCCTGCTGATGCAACTCACCACCGCCCTGGGCAGTCACACAGGGTGGGATTGGAAAGGAGAGGCTGGGCAGGGCCAGGGCACCAACTGGCTAGAAGTGGGTGGTCAAGAACCTATCCTGGGGAATGGGGAGATGGGGAGGGAGGCCAGTGGGAGGCAGGACTGCACGTGAGCTGAGGCTCCAATCCCCCATGCATGCTCCACTGCCCCCTCACATTTCACTTACAAAACACAAATTCAAAGAACACAGTGATAAGAATCACAATTGTTGGCATTCATCCCCAAGTGACGGGCCTTCCCCAGGCCCTGCGCGGCTGCCTAGGTCACTCTCCCATTTAGCCAGCCCCACCCTCACTGGATCTTGGTTCCAGGTAAGATCTACACCACAGTGACCAATAAAGGCTTTTTTTATCGTTGAAACACTTTTTAAGTTCAGGGGGAAAAAAAAACACACACATACACACACACAAAGAAAAATACAAGACCACTGCTGGCCCTTGTCTTTATCTGAATTAGCCCAGGGACTTGTGACCACATCAATGGATCCTAGAACCCAAGAGAACAGAAGCAATATTTCCACCAATCCCTAAGTCTCCAGCCATCAGAAACCTCTCTCTATAGCCTGATGGCCTTTTTACAACCAATTAACATTTTTAAAAAACCTACGATACATTTCTAAATTAAAATACCATTTATTTAGTGAGATTTACATGTTCTTTTAGCTGAATAGAATACAACCTTTTTAAATATTTTATTTTATTTGAAGTTCCAGGGTACCTGTGCAGGATGTGCAGGTTTGTTACACAGGTAAATGTGTGCCATGGTGGTTTGCTGCACCTATCAACCCATCACCTAAGTATTAAGTCCAGGGTGCATTAGCTGTTTTTTGAATAGGATACAACTTTTATTTGAAAAGCATATTTCAGACTTTGGAAACTAAAGCGAACATTATATATGACCATTATAATATACATATACATATGATAGGTAAACATTACATATGACAATTCTATGCTATACATAAATATATAAAAGTCTGTGTGTATAATAAATACCCCATTCGTCACAGACAGACATACTGTGTGGTTTAGCTACGATTGGAAAGGTACAGTTCTCTAAATCACTATATGCACGTTCTTTTAGCAAGTTAGGGCCTATTTCTGCATAGTAATGTGATGATCGCTCTAAAAAAAAAAGAACCCACATCACACAGGTGATTCATGTTTAGCTTGTGATGACCACAGCCTATATTTGATAAATGTGTCTATTTGCTTTTTTTCTTTTTTTATTTCTTCTATTTTTTTTTCTATTCCATTCCCAGATTCAGTAACATTATTTTGAATTTTAATCTGGTTTTCAAGTAACCAACTGCCTTATCCCACTTGGTACTGGTGGGATAGTTTATGGGACTGGTCTCTATTCAGATATCTGGGTCAGGGAAGAATTAAGATCCCATCCTTATGCTCAGAGACAAAGGAGAGTGTCAGAGCAGCAGGTAAAGATGCAGAGAAAGCTTCAAAACTGTCAGGCGAAACCCTCTGCTCACAGTTTTAAAAAAAAAAAAAAAAAAAAAAAAAAACAGCGGCATGGGTAATCCCCGGCTTATTTCCATATCAGAACGTACCATGATTTTAAGAGGAACCTTTTCCTATCAAATTTCAGGCTTTGACAAATATCAAAATTAGTCTGCACTGGTCGGTCAGAAGCCCCCTGAGAGTGAAGCACTCATGCCACAAAGATGCCCCGCAGGGAAAATAACGGGCTGTCGAAATAATTTACTCTTGGGTAAGCCAGTATCTTCCCTCTCTCTGCATGGATCACTCGGACCCCTGCCATTCGGCCCTTCCTTGTGCCTTTATTGATTCTTGAGCATTCCACACCCACGTGGAGCTCTGGGTGCAGCTGCTCTGGACAGACACCTGTACCTGCTCAGGATCGGTAATGCAGGAGGTCACAGCAAAGAGGCCAGGCCGACCAGAGGGTAGGGACAGGTGCTGGGCTATGTGGACAATTTACACGATGAAAAAGAAAGTGAAGGTACTCGAGTGACCTTCTGTTGACCTGCACTCAGTGGCTAACTACAAAAAATATTTCTGGGCCGAGCACAGTGCCTCACAGCTGTAATCCCAGCGCTTTGGGAGGCCGAGGCAGGCGGATCACTTGAGCCCAGGAGTTCAATCAAGATCAGCCTGGGCAACAATGGTAACACCCCATCTCTACCAAAATTACAAAAAAAAAAAAGTATCTGGGTGTGGTGGCATGCACTTGTAGCCCCAGATACTAGGGAGGCAGAGGTGGGAGAATCGCTTGAACCCAGGAGCTGGACATAGCAGTGAGTGAAGATTGCACCAGTGCACTCCAGCCTGGATGACAGAGCGAGACTCTGTCTGAAAAAAATAGATAGATAGATAAATAGATAGATAGATAGATAGATAGATAGATAGATAGATAGATAAATTTTTTGACTAGTTGTGTATCCATTTGACAAGGAAAATTTTCCATTACTCCATGATGAGTTTTGCAAGGCCAAATTAAATGGCTTAATAGGGTAAATTTCCTACAAAGCAAACAAAAATAATTCATACACACACAAACCTTGTTTGGTAATGGATAAAAAAAACAAGACTCAGTTCTTTCCACGTGTAAAAACCTAACCCTCATTTCTGGGTAAAGCACAACCCATTTTGTACTATGAAATGAATGCTGTCAACAGCTAAAACATATATTTTTTTATCTTCAAAGAAAGAACATCTATAGATAAAAGCATTGGAACTCTTCATAGTTCTTTTATGGAAATTAATCTGCATGATTTGCTTTGTAACTCTTAAAATGTAGATCCGAAAATAGGGTTTCACTTTCTTTTGCCAAAATATACATAAGTGCAGCCATAAAAAGAAATGCAATAATGGCATTCGCAACAACCTGGATGGAATTGGAGACCATTATTCTAAGTGAAGTAACTCAGGAATGGAAAACCAAACATTGTATGTTTTCACTCATAAATGGGAGCTAAGCTATGAGGACACGAAGGCATAATAATGACACAATGGGCTTCGGAGACTCAGGAGAAAGGGTGGAAGGGGCTGAGGGATAGAAGATTACACACTGGGTAGTGTACACAGCTCCAGCGATGGGTGCACCAAAATCTCAGAAATCACCACTAAAGAATTTATTCATGTAACCAAATGCCACCTGTTCCCCAAAAACCTATGAAAATTTTAAAAATTAAGATTTTACACAGAGAATCAGAATCATTGAATATGAAAGCCAGAAAGGATCTTAAAGGTCAAGTAGCAATCCCTCCATTTAATTTAAATGTTCATTAAATATTGACTGAATAAATGATTTAAAAAATGAAATATATGTAACTGTAGACCTAGCCTAAACTGAGTTCTTAATGTCTCCTGGCTTTATTTAATATTACGGTGGCTCTAATTGTGAAAGAAAAAAGGGTCTCATAAGGCATAATGATTTACCAAACATTATTCAAAGTCCAGATTATCACATTTTGCTGGAAGATAATTATCTTCTCAAGAGTTAGACATACCTGCAGCCATCTATCATAATATCATAAAATTCAGACTTTCAACTAAAGTTGGCTTTAATTTCTCCTGGCCTTTTATGCAGATTCTGCAAAATTAGTAACTGAAGATGCTGTGTGAAATTAAATTATGCACTATTAAGGAAAAAAAGCTGCCAAATAAATAAAAACCCTCTCAATTATAATATGTATCCCATTTTCAGAGCTGTTTAAAACATGTATGTGTGTTGGCTGGGGGGGTATATTTCTTAAACATGAATACATAGTTTTAAATAATTTGGAAAGGACGGTCATCAGAAAATGGAGATAAAGCAATAACAATTTAATTGCAAATCTGAGATTAAATGGAACTCAGAAGCCTTTTTTCCCCTAGAGAAGTACTTCTTTAGTTGTGATGGCCAAGAAAATGAATTATAAGCATCAGAGAGAGGAAAAGAGGGTGGTAGGTAACAGACTTCTTTCTCTAGAGAGATGAGAAATTCTGGAAGATATCAATCAGCAGGGAAATGCTGGGTAGTAACAACCAGAGTCTGCTGCAGTGGAGGAGGGGAACAACCTTGCTCTAGGAGAAGCACATCATGATAATCCAGTGAATTCAGGGAATGTGCCCAGGTCAGCAAGGCGTGGTGGACAAACAGACGAGACAGTGGGGAGGAGCAGCAGGGAGTCTGTATTCTGTTTGTGTTCTTGTGCCCAAAGAGTAGGAGAAACCAAGGGCATGGCTAGGATGGAACCAAGGCCATCTGAGGTCAAGGCCAAGAGAAATTGGGCATGCTCTACTGTGCATCCTTGCACTGGAATTACGAGAAAAGCCATGGGTAAATCAAGTCAGGGGCACCCTAGGGCAGTGCAATGTTCCTTAGCTCCACCTAGTGTATAAACTGAGTATCTGCCCATTCCTATTACTTCCACCTTCTACCTGACCTGGTCACAGCAGGGAGGGGGACTTCAAGGCAGGGCGGGTGAGTCAAGTTCTGCAGCCCACTCCAGCTGAGCTAGGTACTAGGCCATTCTTGCATTGCTATAAAGAAATACCTGAGACTGGGTAAATTATAAAGAAAAGAGATTTAACTGGCTCGTGGTTCTGCAGGCTGTACGGGAAGCATGGGGCCAGCATCTGCTCAGAATCTGATGAGGCCTCAGAAAACGTACGATCATGGTGGAAGGTGAAGGGGCAGCAGACATCTCACATGGTGGGAGCAGTAGCAAGAGGGAGTGTGGGGAGGGCGTGCCACACATTTAAACTACCAGGTCTTAAGAGAACTTACTATCTTGAGAACAGCACCAAGCCCTGAGGGATCCACCCCCATCACCCAAACACCTCCCACCAGGCCCCACCTCCAACACTGGGGATCACATTGCAACCTGAGATCTGGGCAGCAATAAATATCCAAACTATATCAGCTAGCCATAAGTTAAATACTAACTACCAGATTCAGTCACAGAAAGGAGTTGTAAGAAAAAAAATGAGTAACAGATCAAAGTCATACACTGCAACGTTGTGCAGGATGGTAAGAGGGAAGAAAGGAAGAAATGGTGCAGCAGGAGGTACAGAGAAGAAAGAAGAAATAAACTAATGAAGGCCAGGAAGCCATGGTAATGCGAAGCTGGGTTTTTATGCAAATGGAAATCTTTGTGTCTTTTATCTTTTATGCAAATGGCATCTTTGTGTCTGCCCAGTGGGAACTTACAATATGAATGTGGGACCCTAATCACAGTTGGGTGGAGGGTCTAGCATGGCCAGTGAGAAACACCTCCACATCCTCTGCCTCGGTATTTTCATCTTTAAATTAAGGCACTGGCTAGATAAGCCCTTCCTAAAACTGCCTCATCATCATCAGAATTACTTGGGGCATTTTTTTTTTTTTTTTACTTTGACCGGTCACAAGCATTTTTAGAAATTGCAGATTCCTGGGCCCCACTCTGGACCTGGTAGGTCAGAGCTCCAAGGAGAGGTACAGGAACCTACACGCTAACAGTCAGATTTACGAACCAGTGGACTGCGAAGGTGTCTCAGGGCCTTTCCCATTCAAATATTCTCTGATTCTATAAACTCTAGTTCTAGAGAATGCGGTGTAACAGATCCAAATATCAAACTGAGCTTTGGGGCCTCTTCTTTCACACATAAATACATGCACATACTGGTGTTTTGGTCCATTCTAGCTGCTGTAACAAAATACCACAGGCAGAGTGGCTTACGAACAACAGAAATCTATTTCTCATAGTTCTGGTGGCTAGGAAGTCCAACACTAAGGCCCTAGCAGATTCGGTGTCTGGTGAGGACCTGCTTTCTGGTTCAGAGATGGCAACTTCTCATTGTGTTCTCATGTGGTAGAAGGGGCAAAAGGTCTCTCTGGGGTCTCCTTTAAAGGGCACTAATCCCATTCATGAGGGCTCCACCCTCCGGACCTAGTCACCTTCCAAAGGCTTCACCTCATCACATTGGTGATGGCGTTTCAACATAAGAATGCAGGGACAAAAGGACAAAAGGAGACACTCAGTCCTTTGCAACTGGGAATAAGGCATGCTGATATGTGCTGAAAAAGCTTCTGAGAAGAAGAGCTCTCGGGTGAGTGATGGGGCAAGAAGCAAGACACACAGTAATAAATTCAAGGAACCTTCCTAGGCATGCCGGCTACAGAAAAAAAGTTGATGTGTAATCAAAGCACACCTTCCGTAGGGCATTCTCACATCTCCATCACATGTGATGTTCCTAAACAACACGATGAATTTAGATATATGGAAATTATATATCCATAAATAGATTAAGTTGGAGCAATTTGTCTAAAATTATGGAGTCTAATGGAAAGAGTCAGCATATATACTCGGGTCTTCTTGACTCAGAGTCCACTGCTCCATTTAAACATCATTTGTGGAGTTCCCTGGCACCCTGCTTTAATCAACCAATCTCGATGTACCAGACTGTTCCAGAGAGCAGAGTTGAAAAGTCATTGTCATGTGGACTTCTACCTTTTAAATCCCCATTCATTTGTAGTCACCCACTCATCAGTTCATGTCTACAGTCTGTTCAAGAGCCCACTCTAATATACCTGGCCTTGTCCAGGGTCCCAAAAAGGAATTCAAATATTCTACAGTTCTGAGATTGATGGCGGTGCCACAGCTGTAGAAGATGATTCTGCTTCTCCAGTTCCTTTACCCCAAAAACCAAGGACACCAAGAACTATACTCTGGCCACACACATCCATGTGGCACCCACTCTTACCTTGGGTGTGCTCAGTCGTTCTGCCTGGTTCTCCCATGGCAAGCCAGATCCTTCTCACTCCCCTCTTTGCCGGAAGCCCTGCCAGGGGTCTACTTACCCAGCTCCAGCCAATCCCTTTCCAGGTGAATGAATCTTGATCACACCCTAATAACCTACTGTTCAAGATCACAGACACATACAGTGGACTGTTCCTTGCCAAGTTCCTGGGCTCCACAGTAAGATTTCATGTGTCCAGACCCCGCTCCCTGACGCTCCTGGTCTGAGACCAGAGCGATCACTTCCAGAGCTGGAACTGAGGCTTTTACATCTCTTGGGCCAACTGTATTAGTTTGCAAGGACAAAACCCCCACAGACAGGGTGGCTTAAACAACAGAAGTTTATTTTCTCACGGTTTGTGTCAAGGTTGGAAGTCTAAGATCAAGCTGTCTGCAGGTTTGGTTTCTCCTGAGGCCTCTCTTCTTGGCTTGCAGATGGCCACCTTCTCACTGCGTTGTCATGGGGGGGGTCTTTCTTCTTTGCATACATACCCCTGGTGTCTGCCTCTCTTCTTATAAGGACACCAGTCACATTGAATCAGGGCCAACCCATATGACCTCACGTAACCTTGGTTACCTTCAAAGGTCCTATCCCCAAATATAATCACCTTTAGAGGTGTACTGAGGGTCAGGACTTCAGCATTGAATTTGGGTGACAGCACGATTCAGTCCATAACACCAACCATCTGGGCCACTCACCTGCCGGCCCCAAGGTCACTCTTATGTCAAAGTTCACCAGCTGTGTGATGTGCCCTGTCAGCCCCACCGTGCTGGGGATATACCCACGTCCTCCCAAACTCCCTGCCAGAAAGGCAGACATTCACTTACACGCTGCTACACCCAGTAAACAAAGTGAGATCAAGGCTGAAATATCTGAACGAACTGTACGAAACCATGCAGATTAGAGCCAACAGGTTATTTCAGATCAGAAAGGCCACAGTATCCTGGTATATACCGTGTACTGGCCTACTTAGGTTAGGACAATAAATTATGTGCTCACCCTACTTAAGCTCTAAATGAACACAGGACACAGAGAAGCAACTGTCTAATGTGCTTCAAAATCCTCACATACAAAATCTACTGAGCAGTGAATTAGTAATTTTGTCTGGAGGTCACTTATCTGAAGGTCAGGATCAAGCGTCCTTTATCCGCAGAGTGAAGCTGCTCTGCCCAGCAGGCTGACCTAGGTCACTCCACGTATGCGCACAGTACCGCCGGGCTGCGCGAGCAGCCTCCTTACACCGACATGCCTTCAGTATCTAGAGCCCCACATCCAGTAGTTGTTTCTAGAAAACATCACCCCCTTTGCTTATTCAATACCAAAATGTTCAACAAACCATAGAAAACCCACACCTGGATGTCCCAGTTTATCTGGGTACATTCAGGGGGCAAAACAGTGTTGACACTCTCGGGGATTATAATCGCACTGGGTGCAGCAGCCCTGACCAACACGGGGAGAAAGATGTTTTCAAAACTCGAGTGGTTTTTTTTTTTTTGGTTTTTTTTTTTTGAAAAAGGAGTTTGTAGCGTATCCAACGCATGTCTTTCTTTTTTGTTTGTTATTTGTTTGCTTGTTTTGAGACAAAGTCTTGCTCTGTCACCCAGGCTGAAGCAGTGATGCCATCTCGGCTCACTGCAACCTCCACCTCCCGGGTTCAAGTGATTCTCCTGCCTCAGCCTCCTGAGGAGGTGGCCGTGCCACCACACCCAGCTAACTTTTATATTTTTAGTAGCAACGGGGCTTCACCATGTTGGCCTAACTGGTCTCAAACTCCTGACCTCAAGTGACCTGCTCGTCTTGGCCTCCCAAAGTGTTGGGATTACAGGCGTGCGCCACTGCACCCAGGCCCAATGCATGTCTTTCTAGCTGCCAGCATGGAAGGGGAGAACTGTGGCCGTCAATTCCAGGGTAACTGCTGCAACTCCCTGCTACTCTGTGGCCAAGCCTGAGACAGTAAAAAGTAGTGACAAATATTTAGGCACCAATACTAAGTATCAGGAAAGTCCACTCTGGCCCTGAAGCCAATGGCCACATTCCAGTTGAACTTTGATGAGCACGGCTACCTCAAGACCAGAGACTGTACTGTGTGATCCCAGGTAGGAAAACCCTCCCCGATTCTTTCCTATGGATCAAATTAAAGGAAAAGACAAACAACTAAGAGTGAGAGAGGATGTCCGCACTCAGGTCCAAGTGCACAAGCATGAGAGAGAACTGGCAGCTGCCTCATGCACTCCATTCCTCTAAGTTCCCTAGATTCTATTTCCAGAACATTCTAAACTGAGACTGAACCTCAGATGAGCATGAATGTTTTTTTGACAGCTTTCAATTCTTCAGGTTCCCCCAACCCCAGCTGCTGATCCTGGGACCTCCAGGATCCCTCAGGAATGTTTGAGGGTCAGGGCAAGACAAGCCCCTCACATGCACAGGTCATGGTGCCCACACTGATGGACACCACACACCTCAACATGACAGCAGCACCTGCAGTAACAGAAAAGCCTGCAGACTACGCACCTGTACAGCCAGGTTTCCTGGGATTTACGGAGCCTGCACCTCGAAGGACAAGCTGCAGGCCAGGCTTCCTTCAAGGTTCTTTTATGTGAACTGATATTCTAATGTCCTGTTTTACACTTTGATTTTTAAAAGAATCTTCAGTAAACAGCCCAAAACAAGTAGTAATATGAAACTTAATGAAATATCTTAGAAATGAAAAATTAGGATTCTGAAAAAGAACCCCTAGCCTGAGTGAACTCAGGGCGTGTGTGCCGCAGAAGCCATGTGGGCCACGGATTCGAGGCGGGCTGTCTCCCAGGGCCTTATTGTTTGGTGAAGTGATGGCATTACCCAATTTTTACAAATAAGAAAACTAAAGCTAAGAAAGATTAAGTCATCAGACTGGGTTCACGCAGCTAGAAGCTCACCTCTTTCCAGAAATCCCAACTCCCCAGTGTGTGCACACACACACACACGCAAACATACACATGCACACGCAAACACACATGCACACACACACATGTATTTGCCTGCCTCCATAGCATTTATTTCTATAACACCTCAGTCCAAAAACCAATTGAGAGAACTTAAATATCTATCATAGCACAGAATAAACATAAAAAACTAAGGAATTTGGTCAAAGGGAAAATAAACCGAGGAAAAGAAGATGACTTAGGCTGAAGTTCAGCCCAAAAGAATTCAAGCCATAGTTGAGATGCAGAAAGACAGCCACAAATCTGGTTCTGAGATGACCTCTTTAGGGTTAAGAACTCGATACTTCATCAGTAGTGAAACCCTTTTGTAATTCAATAGGAGAATACAAACTAACACGGTGAAACGTTCCACATATTTTTAATATGGAAAGAATCAATCACTAAAACATAGCAAGCCTATAAAATAAGTGAATGTCACAGATAATCACCCCATGCTGACTCTGAGAGCCCGAGGGCCAGAATGAGGACTTGAACAGCAGTACACCCTAATTTGTTAAAAGTGAGTGGCTGGGGATGTTTGTTTCTAATGCTATTCCCTGTTTGCCAAAAAGGAGCTATAACAGAAGGAACAAGAGAAAAGGTGATGAGAAGTGTTACCATCCCCCCCCCATGCCATTTACCAATTCACATGGCTTTGCTAAAAGGTGCTCCCTTTACCCAGCAGATCCGCGGTTCCGGTTCCCTACTCCCTTTGTGCACACACATGAGCAGTACACAGGGGTGCAAACAACCCTAACAACTTTCTCTAATTAAACAAGGGGGACGAAGCCCTCCCTTAGCACAGGCCCTAACCAAGTCCAATGGAAAACATCTGTCTCTCCTGATAATTCCACCTGTGACTTCCAGCACCATATTTACTCTCCAAACAAGAAAGACAAAGCCCATGAAAAACAATGCAGGGAACAAGAAGAAAAGAATAGATAATAAGGGAAGGTGGCAGCTCCTCAGCAAGCTCTCCAAAGGAGTGCCGCAGCGTCTGTGTTTGTAACATTTGACATAAAACACCAACAAGAAAAGAAAATGCCTCGGCCGGGTGCGGTGGCTCAAGCCTGTAATCCCAGCACTTTGGGAGGCCGAGGCGGGCGGATCACGAGGTCAGGAGATCGAGACCATCCTGGCTAACACGGTGAAACCCCGTCTCTACTAAAAAATACAAAAAAACTAGCTGGGCGAGGTGGCGGGCGCCTGTAGTCCCAGCTACTCGGGAGGCTGAGGCAGGAGAATGGTGTAAACCCGGGAGGCGGAGCTTGCAGTGAGCTGAGATCTGGCCACTGCACTCCAGCCTGGGCGACAGAGTGAGACTCCGTCTCAAAAAAAATAAATAAATAAAAATAAATTTAAAAATAAAAAATAAATAAAATAAATAAAAATAAAAGAAAATGCCTCACTTCAACCACATGACACTGGTTCATAATCAGCACTGTGAATCTGGACTAGAATAGAGTCTACAACACAATCCTAAGCTTATATTTCAATCAGATGAGAAGTGAATACAGAGGTAAAAATAATAACAAAGAAATGCCCTCGGTCAAGCAAGTCTTTTAAAAATAATCCCAATCAATTCAACTACATCAGAACTTCAAATCCACTGTACCAAAAAAGAATGAACCATTTTGATAAATAAAAACATGGGTTCTTCCCATTACAAAATGGGCAAAGGACAAGAACAGACACTTTTCAAAAGAAGACATACATGCGACAAGAAGCATATGAAAAAAAGCTCGGTATTACTGATCATGAGAGAAAGGCAAATCAAAACCACCATGAGATAGCGTCTTACACCAGTCAGAATGGCTATTATAAAAAAGTCAAAAATAACAGATGCTGGCAAGGTTGTAGAGAAAAGGGAACACTTGCATGTTGTTGGTGGGAGTGTAAATTAGTTCAATCACTGTGGAAAGCAGTATGGCAATTCCTCAAAGAGCTAAATACAGTACCACCATTCAACTCAGCAATCTCATTACTGAATATACATCGAAAGGAATATAAATCATTCTATCATAAAGGTGCATGCACGAGTATGTCCACTGCAGCAGCACTCACAATAGCAAAGACACAGAATCAATCTAAATGCTCATCGATAGTCTGGATAAAGAAAATGTGGTACATATACACCCTAGGATACTATGCAGCCATTAAAAAAAAAAAAAAAAAATCATGTCCTGTATGCGAACATGGATGGAGCTAGAGGCCATTATCCTTGGCAAACTAACACAGGAACAAAAAACCAAATACCACATGTTCTCACTTATATTATAAGTGGGAGCTAAACAATGAAAACACATGGACACAAAGAGGGGAACAACAGATACTGGGGCCTATTGGAGGGTGGAGGGTGGGAGGAAAGAGAAGAGCAAAAAAAATAACTATTGGGTACAAGGCTCAGTACCTGGGTGATGAAATAATCTGTACAACAAAGCCCAAACTTTGACATGAGTTTACCTATGTAATAAACCTGAACTTAAAAGATTTTCCAAAAAAAAGAGAAAAGGAAAATGTGGATTCTTTGACAAAAGGCGTTTGCTTCCTAAAGCTTGGGAAAGGCACAACAGTGAACCCCTGACTCACCATCCCATGCCCAGTGGTCACACTCAGCAAGGAAAGCTCCACCCAGTCTCCTTAGCAGCCTGCTGTCAAATTAGGTCACCCCACTGCTCCCCCCAAGTGACGTGTTTTCCTTTCAGAGCAGCCTTCTGATTCCCACTTGTATGTTGGTTTGCTTGGTCACTTGTTTCCCATCAGTCTGTCCTTCCCTACCTCAAACTACAAGCTCTGTGAGGAAAGGGACCATCGGTCCTGTTCGCCAATGTCGCCTAAGCACTAGGTCTCTGCATGGCCAGTCACAGGCACTCAATAAATACTTCTTTGTTTGCTGCTGCTCGTTCGATATTTGCTGAATGATTCAATTAATCTAATTAATTAACCATGCATGTAATCAATATAATCATTAATCATGAATTCCTTAAAGCACATTATAATAATGACAGCTTGCCAAATTGGGGGAAAAAAAAAACTATGGGGAACATTAAAATGTCTATACTATTTTTATGAAAGACCCTTTGGTAAGCATCAGAAACCATGAATGACCCTTGGATATCTGCTTAGACAAATCTTCTTTCTTCTCCTTCAGAAGACCTGGCCTCTGATAACCAACAGAAGTAAATCTGGCTCTCCTAATTTGCCCTATACTAAAGTCATGTTGCAATGGCGTGATTCGGGTCAAAGAGAACGGTGCCCTGCTGACTCACGCGTCCCCATCACCAGAGGAGCTGCAGCAGATGCACCTCCCTCAAATCTAAGCAGCCGTGTTTACTGTGAAAGCCACACCAAATCCAAATACGAATGTCTGGCCTTCTTTCTAGACATCTGGTAATTCCAACAAAAAGCCAAAGATCATCAGTGACATTCTGGGAATGGTAGCCCATGATTGGTTCTTTGGCCAACAGCCATTATTTTTCAACGTCACAAGCCCACAGCAAACATGTGTTGGATCACAGTCTCACGATCTTAAGATATAACCTGTCTGTACCAGGTAAAACCCACACACAGCAGAGATTTGACGAGTACCGTCGGAGACAAAAGCTGGCTCGTACACAGAATTAAATTTCTCAGTCATACAGCGCATCAATGTGCAAGTGTGCTGAACCCTTTGGCTATATTCAGTGATACGATTAAGAATCAAAATTTCTCCTGATGCCCAACTTTCATTTTGATAAATCAAAGCTACAAGTTCTCAGTATACTAGATTTTTAAATGTGACTGAATGAAAATGAGCCAAACGTGAAATGTCACTGTTAAATATATTTAAATATGTAGATAACTTTTATAAGAAAAAAAGTTAAATGCTTAACATAGCATTTTTCAGTTGGGCGTGGTGGCTCACATCTATAATCCATGCACTTTGAGAGGCTGAGGCGGGTGGATCACCTGAACTCAGGAGATCAAGACCAGCCTCGCCAACATGGTGAAATCTCATCTCTACTAAAAATATAAAAATTAGCTGGGTGTAGTGGCGCATGTCTACAGTCCCAGATACTCGGGAGGCTGAGGCAGGAAAATCGCTTGAACCTGGGAGGCAGAGACTGCAGTGAGCCAAGATCGCGCCATTGCACTCCAGCCTGGGCAACAGAGCAAGACTCCAAGCCAAAAAAACAAAAACAGAAAACCACAAAGCATTTTTCATAGACTACCATCACAAACTGGCTAAAAGTCTCTCACTAAAAGTTTCTAATGTTATAGATGACATAATGATGCAAGGTGTTGTTTTCAATTTATCCAGGAGGTATTTGGAAGTTAAATTCAGAAGGTATGCCAGGAAGACATACATTCATTCCTACAATAATGAAGAAGGAAATGAAGAAGGAAATGAAGTAAGGTTTCCAGACTGCAGTGAATACCCCAAGATATACCCATCCAGGTTACGGGAGCTCAGTTGCAGGAGAGTTTCATATAATACCCTTCCTTCAGCTTAGGAGCCATTTTCTCCATGTGCAAAGATGATACTTGGATCTTATGCAACTCATGAGCAACTGAGCCCCAGACCAGAAACCATGAAGCCATCTCCTGACTCATGGTGACATTCCCGTCAGGGTGGTGGTCATGTGCAGTCTTGTACACTAGGCCCCCTAAACCTTGCTGTTCTTCAAAGGGCCTTGTTTTTATATTTTGCTTTTATTCCATAAGGAAGATCTTTTTTTAAGCACTGAGTGCATGTATGTTTTGTTTGTAGACACCCTGTATTACGTTTAATAGCTACAGAAGAGCTTAATTAAAAGAGGTCAACAGCTCTTTTAGAGAGATTTTATTAACCAAAAAAGTCGCTAAGTTGTGTTACAATTACTAATCTAACTACCATATTAAAGTGACCATGTCCATTTTAACAAGTCTTGTTGTTTTTAGCAGACACAAGTAATAACTTGTTAGTTACGAGCATACAAAAAAAAAATGCTTCCTTTGAATAGTAAATGCATTTTCAACTGCCAAAAATTCCTCCTATGAAAAGTCTTCTGGAAGGAGTTACTCTCATCATTTCAAAGAAGGCTGCACTACCATTAGCTGAATATTAAACACCTGTTTCAAGTAGATGTGCTCAAACACAAGCTATTACTACTAAGAGCAAGAGGAAGCCCTCAACTGCCTCCTTATATCAAAGTGACTTTTAGCAAACTCTGGCTCATTTGTCAGCAGGGCAGGAAGAGATGGTGAAGTCTGAGACAAGGGCCTGAATCTCACAGCTAAGAGCTTTTCAGGGTCCTGGAAGATCAGGAGGAGATCTGTCAATACTCCAGACCCTCAAAAGACCCCCAAAGACATGGTTGGACCAACATAGTAAAGCTCCCACACCGACCTGAAAAATATAATTAGTGATTCTCACACTTGGGAACATTATTATTTTGCCTTCCTAAGTTTCATCAGGTTCACTGTCTCAACACTTAGCACATGTAGTTTAAAAAAGGGGTCAGGAGACTCTGATATGGGTCATAATGTCACCAGCTGAGGGACCTTGGAACTTAGTTTTCTCCATCTGTAACACGAGGTGGTTAAACTGGAGCAAAGATTTCCTCTCCTTTCATTTCATCATATGGATGCCTTCTTTTGAAAGGTTTTAGCTGCCAACTAAACAAATGATATGGTTTACTAGGTCAGAGCTGGTGCAACTTGATCATAGAAATAATTATCTTCCATGATGTGACTGAAATATTGAAAACAGATGAGCGGCTTCGAAGAACTGGGCAGCTCTGGGTCCTATATAATTTTGATATGACTCTTTTGCTGAAATCTGCTACTCCAGAGGCACGTTTCTTTCACTGCTATGCAGACTGGCAAAACACATGCAAAACCTGCCAGAGTGGCTTTTTGGAAGTTGACAAGGGGAAACTGGCACCCATGTAGCATTAAGCATTACACTCGAAGCCAAACCTAAAATGTAAGCAGCAGTGATGCTCTCAACTCAATGCATGCTGGTCAATCACAGGCTAGAATTTTTGTTTTGAAAGTTGTCCTGCTAAGACCAAAGTATGAATTCTCTTTTCACTCAGTTAAAGCACAGCCTATTCTAGGATCCGGCAGTTCCCACAAAGCCAGGCCAACTACCTGGCCTGACCGCACCCTTCAGGGCAAAACTCACAACATCCAGTCAGGTAACCTCACTGCAACTCCAGGGAATGCCACTCACACTGTTTTCTGTGTGAGTGCCTGGAGACGTGTGACAAAGAAGCCCTGTGTCACACCTAGAGAACTGTCCACCTAGAGAATGGACCACAAAAATCATATGCAGATTCTATACGCAAGCAGATGTTGGGCTTGGGAAGTACAAAAGGCAAAAAGAAATGCTTTAAGCTTGCCCTGAAGATCTAAAGCATGAGAAATAATAGCACAGGAGTCTGGCTGACTCTCTGCCTATGTACTAGAAGTCATCAGTCAATAGTTAGACTACTGACATTCGTCAGATAACAGAGAAATGCATCTACACCAAAGGACATGGAAAGAATCCTGAACAAGTAGGCTGGCAAATGCATTTAATGGGCAAAATAACCCAGCAAGGAGAGGATAAACTACAATCAGGCCGCCTGGGTATAAAACAGTTGCAACCACACATGAGTGTGGCTGTGTGCCCCTGGCAAGTCATTTGACTTCTCTGTGCCTCAGAGTCATTGTGAATATTAGTAATGACACCTACCTCCTCAAACAGTTGCTATGTATATGGAGTAAGAGACACTGCAGGTGAATGGCCTAAAATATCTGGCACGGGATAAGTGCTCCACATTCATTAGTTCTGAATTGTAACATTATCCTTATTCTGTACCTTCGTCATTAAACCCAAAAGCACCATAAATCTTAATAACCCCTAAATCTTGGCGCCACAAAAAGCACATTGCCTTTCTCTACTGGACTGAGTACCCGTGGGGAGCCCAGGAGTCTCTCTCAGGATGGCATTCTGAGCTGGGCCAGGCCCCACACTCAGCCTGAAGTCAGCCACCCTTCCAGAACCCTCCCGGAGAGAAGGACACTTCCAACCTGCACTGCCCTCGGACCTCCCCCACCCACAAGGGTGACCCCAGCAGTGGGTTCCTATAGAAAACAGACTTCCCCTTGTGCCCCAGTCTCAGCCTCAACATGGGAGCCTCAACATGTCTCCCACCCACCCCTCCTCACTGTGCCTCAAGTGCTTTCTACAGAGAATCAATCCATCAGTGCCAGGGGGTGTTTATAATGGCCCATCGGTTCTCCAGGCCTGAAAGAGGTCCCAGTCCTGGAACTAGTGCCCAAGCCCTTGAGGATCTGGACTTGCCTCCTTTCCAGCCTCACCTCCTGTGACCACTGGCACGACTTCCTTGCCCCAGGGGTAAGGAACTACACTGGAGGGGCCTGGGCAGACCCTGCTTCTGACTGCATCAGGATGAAACCCAAACCCCTCCACTCCAGTACCAGGCTCTTCACTGTGCCCTACCTACCTCCCGCCCTGCTTCACCCCTCCCCTTCCATCTCCCCACCTCCCGACCACACGGAACTCCCTGCACCTTGCTGGCAGTCCACACTCCTCCCTCTGGACTTTCACACATGCTGCTCCCTTGGCTTGGAACAAATCCTTCCCCTGCACACCCCGGCAACCTGGCCAACACCTACTGACTCTTTAGGTCCAGCTAAAATGTCACTTCTTCTAGGTCTTTCCTGACTGCCAACCACCATGGCTGCCCCTCCTACACACCGCTAGCATGGCACTGATGAGAATGTGTTGGAAAGGATCTCTGACCTGAGTTTCCTCCCCAGATTGTGAGCTCCATGAGGGAAGAAGACACCGTATCCCCAGTGTCTAGCACAGTGATTCTACCTACCATGTTCTCAGTGAGTATTTACTAATGAAACAAACCAGAGCCATGTTATTCACTGTCACCCTCAGAGCCTTCGTGACTCCTTCAGCCTGGAAGGCTCTGCTTATGTTGATTCACCCAAACCACTTGTACTTAGCATTCACAACTCACAAAAGTGTGACCTCCCTGCAGTCACCAGATTCGGAGGACTTCTGTTCCTTCCCACAGTAGCAGCGGCCTGGGTACCTGTTACTCATATTTGTCATATCGAACTAGTTGCCGCTTTCCATGTCATCTCTCCCAAGAGATTTTTAAACACTAAGAACCACCTTTAACCATCCTTTATAAGTGACAGACCCCACCAAGTCCTTCGAGGCCCACTACAGTTAAAGTTCAATGTCAGATCAAGGTAGGCTGAAGACACCTAGGATTTAGAGTTTGATACTGGGGGCCTTTCATTCACAAATCATGCTCTATTTGTTTAAATTTTACAGGCTGGGTACAGTGGCTCATGCTCACAATCCCAGCACTTTGGGAAGCTGAGGTGGGAGGATCACTTGAGAGGTGCGAGGATCGCTATGTTACCCAGGCTGGCTCAATCAGGAGTTGAGTGAGACCCCAGAGAGCGTCTCCATCTTTACAAAAAATGTAAAAAATTAGCTGAGTGTCGTGGTACAGACCTGTAGTCCCAGCTACTCAGGAGGCTGAGGTGGGAGGACTGCTTGGGCCCAGAAGTGGAGGTTGCAGTGAGCCAAGATCACATCACTGCACTCCGGCCTGGGCAACAGAGCAGCACCCTGTCTCAATAAAAAAGAAAAAATAAATAAATTTTTTACAAATGAAAAGAAATGCTGTAATAAAATGCCATTCTCATGCTTTAGTGAGACTAGCTAGAACTAAATATACTCCATTCACTAATAGTCTACTTAGTAAACTTTTCAAAATCTAGACATGTATTACTACTCAGTAATAAATTATCATCATGCCAATTTTTAATTTAAAATCTACAAAGTGCTGCACTTGGATTGGATAGGAATTATCACAACCACACAGTATTTTGGAAAAGAAATGGGAAAAGAGCAGAAATTCTTCTTCTCAAGGGAGATGAGCAGGGAACTTGGCCACCTTTCCCAAAAGTATGGGAATCATGAGGAAGTGGATGAAAAAGCAGAGGGTGCCACTGAAGTTTTACCCATTCAATTACTGAGCACTTACCATATGCCACGGTGCTGGGATACATGGCTGAAGCAACAGACTGCTCTCTGCCCTGCTGGAGGCAGCATTCAGGTGGGAGGCCAGCCCTATGGTCAGGCATAGCACACTGAACAAGCATATCTTTCTCCTCTTCCTCCCCAAACCCCGCCAGAATAAAAAGTAAAAATACTGACAAAGATATGCATGCAGGAGGCTAAAAGAAAGCAGGAAAGGAGACAACAGTGGGGATATCAGCAAACGTCTAGAAGATGGAAAGCAAGCTGCAGGGTGAAAACTGAGCGAGCAGCAGGAGGAGTGCTGGGAACTGCAAGGGTGCAAGGGGAAGGCCCCCAAAAGCACGTCGCCCTGAGCTGCAGGTCCCAGGAGAGCTTGGGAGTAGAAGGTACTAGGAGGACAGGGGCCAGGACAGGTGCGAAGATGTCACCCAGGCTGGCGTGCAGTAGCATGACCTCGGCTCACTGCAACCTCCACCTCCCATGTTCAAGCAATTCTCCTGCCTCAGCCTCCCGTGCAGCTGGGACAGGTGCACACCACCACACCCGGCTAATTTTTGTGTTTTTAGTAGAGACGGGGTTTCGCCATGTTGGCCAGGCTGGTCCTGAACTCCTGACCTCAGGTGAGTCACCCACCTCGGCCTCCCAAAGCGCTGGGATTACAGGCATGAGCCACTGTGCCCAGCCTACAAATCTGTATGAACAGTTAGAACTTCAGATCTTTACCCACCCAGCAAGGTCAGGAGAAAGGACCTCTCCTCCACCCCGACAGAAGGAGGAGGTTGTTCTCTGAAAAAATTAAAGTGGAAGTGCTTGAGACCCCGGGGGTAACAGGACGGAAGAGAGCAGAACAGAGGAACCACGCTGAGAACAGGGAGCTGATGCCAGGCACATTCTGATGGGGACCCCCACGTTTTCACCATCTCCCTGGCACAGCTCCCAGAACACTTGGAGTCAGGCTTCCCCTCCCTGCCCCGCCCCCACAGGAGAGGTCAGCATGCTGATGACCCACAGTGAACGCTGTGAAGTGGCCACTCCTCAGCCCAGCACACTGTGCTAAGCCTTGGAGCCCTTCACTGTGAAACAGGAACAGGAAATCTGAGGACCCCTTAGATGTTTCAGGAAAGCCTTCAACACCTAACAGAGACAAAACACACAGAAATAAGGAACTCGGAACACACACAAGAAAACCTCAAATAAACTATCTTCTCCTTTTTATTAAGGAGGAGAAAAATCTACAATCAAAAAGCTAAGAATCAAAATAAGTGTATCTAAAAGGAAAAAAATCAAAAATGAGGAAAATGTCTTGGAACTAAAAACGAGACCAGAAATTTTAAATCAGTAGAATGCAAAAGATACAGGAAGCTTTCTGAAAGCAGAACAGAAGATAGAGATGAAAATAGAAAAACTGAGAAAATCAGGAGCAATCCAAGAAGTCCGACGTTTGACCAGTAAGCTCTCCAGAGAAAAAAAAAAAAGAAAACAGGCTGGGCGTGGTGGCTCACGTCAGGAGGCAGAGGCCAGAGGATTGCTTGAGGCCGGGAGTTAGAGACCAGCCTGGTCAACACAGCAAGATCCTATCTCAACAAACATTTTAAAAACTTAGCCAGGCATGGTAGTGTGTACCTGTGGTCCCAGCTACTCGGGAGGTTGGTGTGGGAGGATCGCTTAAGATATGATCTCCTCACTGCACTCCAGCCTGGGTGTCACAGCAAGACCCTGCCTCTAGAAACAAAATATAAAAAAAGAAGAGACAAAGAGGAGGAATTTTATTTTATTTTTTTTTCATTTTTCTTTTTTTTGAGATGGAGTCTTGCTCTGTCACCCAGGCTGGAGTGCAATGGCGTGATCTCGGCTCACTGCAACCCCCACCTCCCGGGTTCAAGTGATTCTCCTCTCTCAGCCTCCCAAGTAGCTGGGATTACAGGCATGCACCACCATGCCCGGCTAATTTTTGTATTTTTAGTAGAGGCAGGGTTTCACCACGTTAGCCAGGCTGGTCTTGAATTCCTGACCTCAAGCGATCCACCCGCCTCAGCCTCCCAAAGTGCTGGGATTATAGGCATGGACCACCATACCTAGCCAGGAAATTATTTTTAAAAGACTTTAAGAAAATTTTCCAAAACTGAAAGACGTAAGTTTCCAGTTGAGACTGTTCATAAAACCAAGAATAATAAATGAAAAAAAGGTCAACAGAGGCCTATCAGTGTGAAATACCAAATATCAATAACCAAGAGAAAACCCCAGAACCTTCCAGGGAGAAAAACCGGGTCATCTATAAGAGATCAGGCATTGGCAGGCCTTCTGCCAGCTCAAGTGCAACACTGGAAGCAAGCGAGGAGACGATGCTCCCAATTTCTAAGAGCAATTCTTCCCAACCCAGAACTCTAAAACAAGCCAGACGAGAAATCCACAGCAAGGGTGGGATAAAGACGTTTTCCCATACAAGTTCTCAAAACATGTACTTCCTCTGTACTCTCTCAAAGCTAGAGAATGTGCTCTCCCCATACACAGGAGTGCACCAAGGAAGACTTCAGGAACAGAGGAGAAACAAACAGAGATCAAGAACTCGGGACAAATGTGAAGAAAACCTTATACTCTCATGAATATTCTCAAGAAGAAGAAATGGGGGCCTCCCCATTCAGGATGTTGACTTTGACCTGACCTCCTGTTTTAAGCAAGGGTCCAGTATCAGGGTCTCCATCAGAGGAGAGAAAGAGAACAATGATGACGGGTGTGTCCTAAGTGGACAGCAAGCCCAGTGGGGCATCAGAGGAGACCAGAACAGAAGGAAGGGAACTGAGAAGAACTAAGAGGCTGAGTTCCTGGGAACTCTGGGACTCTTCCCAATTCACTGGGAACCGTGAGGCTGAGAATTCTGAGAGTAACGGCAAAATAACATTGAACAAGAAAGGAAATGTAAACATGATACTCTACTTAGCTTACATATGAACAATACTACATAGTCATAATGCTTCAACCAAAACTTGTGATATCATTACAAGGGAAGGGGGATGAGAAGAGTGTATATGAATCAGGGTGTCAGGAGAAAATTAATGTCTTAGATTGCTGAATCAAAAACCAGCATTTTAAGAATTTTACTTAAAGGCTGGACATGGTGGCTCACGCCTGTAATCCCAGCACTTTGGGAGGCCGAGGCGGGTGAATCACCTAGGTCGGGAGTTCGAGAACAGCCTGACCAACATGGAGAAACCCCGTCTCTACTAAAAAATACAAAATTATCCGGGTGTGGTGGCACATCCTGTAATCCCAGCTACTCGGGAGGCTGAGGCAAGAAAATTGCTTGAACTCGGGAGGAGGAGGTTGTGGTGAGCCGAGATTGTGCCATTGCACTACTGCCTGGGCAACAAGAGGGAAACTCCATCTCAAAAAAAAAAAAAAAAAAAAGAATTTTACTTAGAAAAGTCCATACAGAGCCAAGAGCATAATAAACAACAGTCGCTCCTAGAAACAGGTCTGGAAAGTAGGCTGAGATAGGATAAGAAATTGCTGCATTTTAATTAAAAACCCAGTGGAATTAATTGACATCAAAGATGTATGTGTGTGTGAGGGAGAGACTGATCTTCATACACAGTATTCTCTACATCATTTACTATATAGTATGTAATTGCAGCTTTAATTTTTTTCTTTGACCTAAGGGATACTTAACAGAGTTTTAACAAGGCTTTTAAGAATTAGAAAAACAAACACAGAGAAAAATCAACAAAATACCTTCAAGTTACACCAAATTCTCTGAAGAATATTTGCAGATCTGAAACCGAAATTAACAAGCAAGACCTAGGCGGAGTCTAGGCTGGAGATAACCTCACTGAAGAGGTGACAGGGGGCCTAATGACAGGGAAGGGACAGAGCAGGGAACAGAGATGCAGGGGGTCACAGTCCTGGTGGGAGAGGGGCTGCCCACAGAGCATGCAGCTTTGCAGAGTGGGCGAGAAGAGGCACAGGCGGGTGTGGGCTATCCCGTGCTCCCTCCATAATGGCACCATGCCCCCTAGTCCTCCAGCCCAACCCCACCCTCGGAGTGGCAGTAGCGCTCCTTCAGCACAACATGTCAGTACCCCAAACTCTAGATTCACCTGGGCTTGCATCCCACATCGCATATTTCATGTAGCACTCTCCACCACAAAGCAGTGCAATCAGCTCAACAGGCCAGAGCCCACACGACATCTTACCTGTAGGGAAAGGGCCACTCGCCCCCTGACCCCAGGTCAAAAGAGCACATACAAAAGGGAACTGAAATATGATGAGATTGGGCCACTTGACAACTCAGAGAAATACACACCCTGCTTTGGTAATCAATGCCTAAAATGGAAAACAAAGGTGGCAGGCTGGAATGCTCTAAGGGGATGAAGCCACCGTTGGTGCCAAAATTTTACCTGGAAAAATAAATTAACCTTTTTCCATAAAGCAAATGGAGATAGCAAGCTCTGTGAGTGAAAGCTGATGGTTTGATCTGAGAAAGAAATTAACTCTGTCTTCTAGAGGCAGAGGGAAGAAGTCATATTGAATTACACTCTGATTGTACCCTGCAGCCTCCCTTGCAGTCTAGTTTCTTGGGGCGGGGTGGGGAGCAGCAACCTGATAGGAATCCCCATTCTGCCAAATACCATCACCTTGGGACAAGTGACTTAAATCCCTTGAGCCCCAATATCCCCTCTGCCAAATGGGGCAATGATACCTTGTGGTGTGGTGTGATCATTAAATAAGGAAACTCCACCAAGTGCCTAGCAAAGCAGGAGCCCCATAAATGGTCACTGCTGTTATCAAGGATCACTGCAGGAATCCAGGAAATTATGCAAGGCCACAGCAAGTGTGCCACAAAATTGTCAAAAGAAGAATGGCTCATTACACAATAGCCACAATGGTTTATCTAGAAACCCAGAGAGTCCACGTGGCCACAACTCAGGAGAGCTCCCTCTGTCATCAGAGTTCACCTTTCAGGTGAAAGGTCTGGTGAGTGTCTGGGAAGAGACGGGAGGCCAGCCTCCTGCGGTGGCTCTTTCTCCCAATCTGGGATTACCATCAGGAGCGTGGAGATGGCCACACCTCATCCAATATGTTTTCACTTAGGTGTTGCCTTCTTCATCCCTGAGACAAAAATCTTTCCAAAAACTGGAATCAGCAGCAAACAAAGAGCACTACACTGAATCATCTGGCAAAACATTTGAAAATACTTCACAGCTGCATGCTTCTAAAAGTACGTTCAAAAATTGCACATGGGTATCTTGGACTCATTTTATCTTTAGCAAATGGGAAATTTCTCGTAAGATATTTATTGTTAAACTAACATAGTATAGCGGTGACTACAATACTAAAATTAGTAGTACTCCATTAAATAGGCACCTTGGAAAAAAATGGTCAATGAGGACAAAGATGAAGATACAGGAGCCTGATATAAAATGTCTGCAATGAAGAAATGGCCAAACATAAATTAAACAAAACAAAGCAAAACAAGTGTAATCTAGCATTTTCCCCCAGTCATTTGTGCTTCCCCACTAAAGCTTACAGCCAGTCTCTGCAGGTGCCTTGTCCTGCCTTAACCTCCTCAACTGCAGTGGATTACAACCTTCCTTCAGAGAGAAATCAGACAACACATGTGACTCCCTGCCACCTGGACTACAAACTCAGGAAGAAATGGGAGATGAGCACTGGATGTTGTCAGGATAGAGAGACTCTCCCAACTCACACTGAGGGTCTGTTTTGGGGACAAAGAATTAATCTCAGGTGTATACCCAAAAGGTACACCCATCTTTCCCCAGAAAAGGTGTCCTTCTCACCCAGCCCCTTCGGTCCTCCCCAGAGCTTCACGCTGTCACATTCCCTCACCATATAACTGACCTTGCCTCTCCATTGTCCCTTTCCCCACAAATTCTAGTGTCCTTTGGAATACCCACCCAGGCATCTCCAGGCACCTAGAGAACGGAATAAGAATGGGAGGGAGTAGGATGTTAAGACTCTACAAAGGGAATGAAAATAGAAACACTGGTGAAATGTAGCTTCTGACACTCAAACTAAGGTATCTCATCGGGGTGAAGGCCAAGCAATAGAGAGAGGGTGCTTAGTCCACTTGGGTTGCTGTAGCAAAAATATTATTAACTAGGTGGCTTATATATAACATAAACTCATGTCTTACAATTCTAGGGGCTGGGAAGTTCAAGATCAAGGCACCGGCATTTTTGGCATCTGGTGAGGGCTCACTCTCTGCTTTGCAGATGGAACCTTCTTGCTGTGTCCTCACATGGTGGAAGGAGTGAACAAGCTACCTCTGACCCCTTTTATAAGGGCACTAATCCCACTCATGAGGACTCCCCCTTCATGACCTAATAGCCTCCTAAAGCCTCCACCCCTTAAAACTAAGGCACTGGGGAGAAGGTCTCAACATATGAAATGTAAGGGGACACAAATATTCAGACCATGGCAGAGAGAAAAGATTTCCTAAACTACTTGAATTCCTGTTGGCCAAGTCAGGAGCCAGCCTGAGAACCAAATCACAGAGAGGCCCAGAAATAGAGTGGATAGCTGTGTCCTCCACTGAGCCACAATGCTGCAGCGAGGAGGTAGTGCCACGGAGAAAGGAAGAGTGTCCTCCCCTTCGGGTGTGATTGGAGACCACCAGGCCCCTATAGAAACTGCTACAGCTAAGGCCAGGAAGGAGCAACTACAAATCAAGTACTAGATGACATTCATGATCGCCACACTGGCTGCTCCAAAACAACCCTCTCCTGGGACTCCCCTCTGCTGCCACTCTCCTTTCTCAAGGTGCTCTTTCTAGTCACCCACTGTGGTAATTCAATCTCCCCAACACTCTCCCCCAGCTTTCCCCATGAAATTTCACATGTTCCCAAGGCTGCAATGACTAAACTCCAACACATACAACTCCATACTTCAAACTCAACCTGCACTTTGAGCATCAGTCTGGTCAGTCTGTGTCTAACACTGTAGTGACACGTGGATAATTCACCTGGTGAGCTACAGGCACGTCCCATGCAACATTGCCAAACCTGGGCAACCCCAGCCTGCCACAACCTCAGTCACCCTTACATTGGTTAAGGTCACTACCAGGCACTTCTCATCTAGCCCATAGCCTAAGTCATCTAGCCCACAGCCTTTCCCCCTACCCACCAAATCATTCTGTCCTCCTGATTTTATCTCCAGAGTTACCGAAATCCATCTCCTCTTCCCCACCCCCACTACCTTGGCTCAGCCTCTCTGCACCACCACGTGCTCCTGCAATGGTGTCCTAGCTGGTGCCTGGCCCCAGGCTCTTGCTCCCCTAATTCATCCAGAGGGGCTGGCAGAAAGCTGACAAGCAGCCTCTGGCACACCTGTAGCATGAAGTTCCAAGCTGAACCATCACTGCCTCCTGCTTGCTCACCCAGCCCCAGCCACAATGGCCTCCTTGCTGCCCTGCAAACACCCCAAGCCCACTCCCATCCCAGGGCTTCTGTGTGTGCCATTCCCTCTGCCTGAAACGCTCCCCTCCAGAGTGTTTGGATCATTCCCTGACTTGCTCTTCAGATGTCTGCTCAAGGTCCTTTCCTGAAAGGCCAATGATGACCATTCAACAAAGTAGTCACTTCTGTCCCTCTATCCCTTGTCCTTGCTTTAGCTTTCTTCATAACATCCAGCTCCTTCTGGCATTTTGTACATTTGTTTATTGTCTTTTTTCTACCACTTTCACCACTAGAATATAAGCTCTGGGAGAATAGGGATCTTATCTGTTTGTCCACTGTTAAATCCCTTGCACCGAGAATAGTGTCAGCATATAGCACACCCTCAAAAAATATTTGTTGCATATTTTGGCCAGACATGGTGGCTCGGCTGGCCGAGACGGGCAGATCACCTGAGGTCAGGAGTTTAAGATCATCCTGGCCAACATGGTAAAACCCTGTCTCTACTAAAAATACAAAAATTAGCTGAGTGTGGTGGCAGGGGCCTGTAATCTCAGCTACTCAGGAGGCTGAGGCAGGAGAATCGCTTGAACCCAGGAGGCAGAGGTTGCAGTGAGCCAAGATCACGCCATTGCACTCCAGCCTGGAAGACAGAGCAACACTCCATCTCAATTTTAAAAAAAGAAAGAAAGAAATACTTGTTGCATATATTAATGGAGGTCCTGAAAGAAAGGGAGGAATATGATGGTATTCATATTAAGGTAATAGATGCGTATTGCTTATTTGATGTCATCCAAATTCCTTAGCATAGTGCAATAGTAACCTCTTCAAAACCTGGCCCCACCCTTTCAATCTGCAGCCTCGCCTCTGGGTATTCCCCTTAGCAAGCACATAAACCTCCCCTCCCTCCACTCCACTCTCACTGTTTTTATTTTTTTTTTTTTTATTTTTTTTTTTTTTGAGACAGAGTCTCACTTTGTCACCCAGGCTGCAGTGTGGTGGCGTGATCTCAACTCACTGCAACCTCTCACTCCTGGCTTCAAGTGATTCTCCTGCCTCAGGAGAATCCCAAGTAACTGGGATTACAGGCGCATGCCACCATGCCCGGCTAATTTTTATATTTTTAATAGAGATGGGGTTTCACCATGTTGGCCAGGCTAGTCTTGAACTCCTGACCTCAGGTGATCTGCCCGCCTCAGCCTCCCAAAGTGATGAGATTATAATTGTGAGCCACCGTGCCCAGCCCACTCTCAGTCTTTAAATAGCCCCACCTTATTCATCATAGGAGAATATCCTCTAGTCCAGCTCATTTCACCAAATCTTTTTTTAACATCTACAATGTTTCAGACCTCATGTGGATCCGGCAACCCAAGATGAATTCTCTGTCCCCAAAACAGACCCTCGGTGTGAGTCAGGAGAGTCTCTCCATCCGGACAACATCCAGTGCTCATCTCCCACTTCTTCCTGAGTTTGTCCTACGTGGAAATCCCTCACCATTAACCTCACTTTTAAAAGTACACCTTTTCTTCTAGGTTTATACAATAAATCTCACAAGACTTTCATCAGCTATTCCAAACCTCCCCCATCCCCACTTTGTCCTGAACTGTAAAGCCAGGGAGACGGTGACATGCGATTTAGAACTGTGACATACTCTCTCAATCAATTCACCAAATCAGCTGTGTCTCCTAAACCAGTGCATAGGCTAAGTTCTGGCACTGGGCTTCTGGTATACCCCCTGGGCCCAGGTACACCCCCTTGACCACACTGGGCAGGGAGCAGACACTCATTCACAGGTCCCGACTACTCAGACAGAACACAGATAAGGCAAGGAACTTGGAGCAGGCTGGCTGACAGTCTAACAAGATCCTTCCCATTCATGCAGAAGCAACCCTCTCCCAATATAATTTTTTTCACTCTGTGCTGAAATCATTAAGTGTAACTCTGTAATATCGAAAAAAAGTAAGCCCTAATAGTCTCGTATTGTTCTTTAGAGAGATGGAGTAGAAAAATCATTGAATTTAGGGAAAATGGACGCTGTTTCATTACCCAGCTTTAGCCCTTATCTAAGACTGTGCTAACACAGCAGCAACTAGCCATGTGTGGCTAAACTTACACTTAAATAAAAGTCAAACGGCATTCTGAGTCCCACTAGTCACATTTCACATGCTCAACAGCCACAAGAAGCTACCATAACAGGTGGTGCAAAGACAGACTATGTCCGTCACTGCAAACGTTCTATTAAACAGAACAGGTCAACGTCAGCTTTGGTGTTCAGTTAACTTCTCTGGGCCTCTCAATTCCTCCTGCGTAAAATGGGAACAACGCACACCTCACTGGGTTCCTGCAAGGTTTAAATACGATGCTACATGTGAACACCCTTTATAATAACTTTAGTAAAGTTTGACAAACTGTAACTATATATAACTATACATATAGCCATAGTTTGACAAAGCACTAGATGATATATATTTACTTATTTTTAAGAGTCTAACAACCAGCAATAGTAGCATCTGTAAAAGGAAGTTATTGTCAACTGTAGTAAAGAAATTGTATCTCAGGCTCTGAGGCTGGAAGGACGCCATCCAGGAGGAAAGGAGAGAGTACACAGCGGTCAGGCCACCTCAGGAATGCTGCATTCCAGGCAGAATACAGATGAACTGAAGCCCGGACAGAAGGATCTGCAAACCAGACAGGACAGTGGTGAGTGGAGGCGCCCAGGATTTCTCAGCCAGGGAAGAGAAGACTCAGTGGGAATCAAGAAGAGAATGGATTTGGAAACAGACAAAGGGCAGTCCTGGGGAGGGACCTACATCCTGGGCAGCTGCGACACAATCAAGCAATGGCCTTCATGTAAGGAAAACACCAGTGAGTGCCGCCCAGCAATGGAAATGCTGCCTTATGGAGAAGATAGCTCACAATTCCAGAATGTGCTCAAACATAGAGGTTCTCAAACTGGAACATGTATCAGATTACCTGGAGAGCTGGAGAAAACCCAGATGCTTGGGCCCACCTGCAGACATTCCTGTTCAGTGAGTGTGGAGGAGGCACATGATTTTGCATCTCCAGGTGACACTCATGATGTGGATGCTGCTGGACCAGGACCTCATTTTGAGAGCCATGGCTCTATCGCAAGCTGGGGCACCCCATTCATGCTGGCAGAGAAGGGGCGCTTGACATCAAGTGGGAAGTTGAACCCTGCAACCTTCCAAAACAATTTGACAGCGGTGCTCCAAGAACTCTTGGGAGGTCCTGCTGGCATTCAAGACTGCCTGGTGCCCAGCCTGAGATGCCTGAAAAGTCAGAGTGCCCCAGGTCTCCCGCCAGGGGTGCCCCTGTGTGGTCACCTCAGGCAAATCACCTTCTTACAGTTTTAGTATTTATGCCAATAGAAGGTAATGCCATCGTCATGCAATGCCACAGGCACTAAGGAAAAAGGCCTATGCATGGACTTTCCTAAATGCCATGGTCTCCAACCATGGGTTCAAAACCAAATCACATCAGAGACACTTTCTCGGCTGCAGAGGTAACATGCCTAAAAGAGGAGCTGCATCATAAGCCACTAAATTTCAATACGACAATCAGCAAGACTTAGGAGACAGACCTTTTACTCCATTCTGTGCCTATCCAAGGCAACCATCAGGATTTACCACATTCCTCACCAAAAACAGACACTTCACACAAAGATTTCTACCTGATGCTTTCCAATAGCTTTATTCATAATAGTCAAACATGAAAACTACCTGAGAGAACATCAACTAGCAAATGGATAAACAAAGTGTGGTACATCATCAAAGTGATACACTACCCAGCAATACAAAGCAGCAGATCACTGAAGAGATGAATCACAAAACTATGCTGAGTAAGCAAAGCCAGACACAAGAGACATCACACACTTCAGGAGGCCGAGGCAGGCGGATCACCTGAGGTCAGGAGTTCGTGACCAGCCTGGCCAACATGGTGAAACCCCATCACCACTAAAAATACAAAAATTAGCCAGGCGTGATGGTGGGTGCCTGTAGTCCCAACTACTCAGGAGGCTGAGGCAGGAGAATCACTAGAACCCAGGAGGTGGAGGTTGCAGTGAGCCGAGATCACACCACTGTACTCCAGTCTGGGCGACAGAGTGAGACTCCATCTCAGGAAAAAAAAAAAAAAAAAAAAAGACATTACCCTAAATAACACAATAACACGAAGCTTTAGGGAAGTCCAACCTAGTCAACAGTGACAAAAACAGATTAGTCCCCAGGGGTGGGTGCTAACAGAACAGGGATGCAAAGAAGCCTTTAAGGGTGATGAAATATTCCAGCTCTCGACTGCTAGTGCGGTTACAAAGGCATATATAGAATATATAATACATATGACTGTATACTTACAGTATGTGCATTTTATTGGTGGTAAACCACAAAAAGTTGATATTGTAAAAAACAACCAAATAAAACCCCGACATTTTCTATTACATTGGGCTCATTCTATTTCAGGATGTGCTTACAAGTATAACATCAGTTCCTTCTGAGAGGAAACTGCGTAGACAGGGACAGGCGTGGGAAGACATCAAAATGTTTACCCTTTTGTACATTTAAACATCTGAACTGTAAGGTTACGTTAGTTAATTTTTAAATAAATAAAATTTTAAATGAAGGAAAAAATTCTAAAAACATGCTCTTCATTGGTGAAATGAGTGAGATATTATTACCTGAGGCCCCTCATCGCCGAAAAACTATGCGACTGTTGCCCAATCTATTTCAGTTGTGGAAACCCTGCTTTTTGAGACAGGCACTCTATGTGGCCTCTATTTTACCAAACTCCTCTGAGTTCTCAGTGAATATCATTTTTTAGCATTTTTTCATATTTTAGTATTTTTCATAGAATATATCATAGATAAGAACGCACATGTGTGTGTCTGCCTGTATGTATCTGATTTGAGAATGTCTTTTATTTTCTTTGTAGTTTCATCTCCTATGTGTGTATCCCTGACCAATCCTGTTCAGTTTCTGCACCATTTAAAACTTAATTGAATCATTCAGCCTACATTATTCTGTGCATCTTTTGACCAAAATTACATTTGTAAAATTTATCCCTGTTGTTGCTAAAGCTGTATTTTCATTGTTTTATGGTATCGCAATTTATAATAAATAAACGAATCACAATAAACTTATCCATTAAATTATTTGTGGACACTTCTACAAAGTATTCTTTTGGTCCCTGTTGCCTATAGAAAAAACAAATCCAAACATACAACATAGCATCTGAGACAACTACTGACCCCACAAAGCACCTAGCCAACCTTATCTCCCACCACCTTTTCTACCAACCCATGCTGCCATTGCATCTGCACACTGTGTGGTGGCTGAAATATTAGGTACACCTTCAAGATGCTATTGTGTTCATTGTATTCCTCAGGGTTAGAAGGCTCTTGATCATGTACTAGATCTCCCAAATCATTCCTGTCCACTGAGTCTGGTTCAAGCATGATCTTCTTATTAAGAACCCCACAATCTCTTCCATCCACAATACCACTGTTCCCAAAAACCATATCAAAACGAATTATCCTTTCCCGAATCTTCCACCTCACTTAATTCATGTAACTTTGAGTTATACCCATTGGTTACGGCTGTGTCATAATTTTTGCCCAAAATCTTGCAGGTAATGGGCAGGTAATAAATGTTGAAGCTTTTGAGTCAAATTCAGACTCCTAAAACCCACTGCTAATGCCAGGTGCTAAATCACTCAAAAATATCTCTTTAAAAAGTTTATTTCTACAAAACTGAGATAACATCAATTAAAGTGAAAACAACATCCCATTGCTTAAGACAGATTTGGTTGGGTTCCTCATAGTTTTAAAATTGATTTTTTTTTGGCCGGGCGCGGTAGCTCAAGCCTGTAATCCCAGCACTTCGGGAGGCCGAGACGGGCGGATCACGAGGTCAGGAGATCGAGACCATCCTGGCTAACACGGTGAAACCCTGTGTCTACAAAAAAATACAAAAAACTAGCCGGGCGAGGTGGCGGGTGTCTGTAGTCCCAGCTATTCCGGAGGCTGAGGCAGGAGAATGGCGTAAACCCAGGAGGCAGGGCTTGCAATGAGCTGAGATCCGGCCACTGCACTCCAGCCTGGGCGACAGCGCAAGACTCCCTCTCAAAAAAAAAAAAAAAAAAAAAAAAAAATTGATTTTTTTTTTTTTTTTCTCATAGAAAATACAGTGCTTTAGAGTTCCCAAGACATGGAAGGTTAGAGTACCATATAATTTAAGATCAGTTGAGAAGACATACATTATTTAAAAAAAAGTAATGTCCTTGAAAATCATTTTAAGCCCCAGAGCAACAAATGAAAGGGAAAAAAAACAAAACTTTAATGACATTAATAAATGGGTCATAAATTCCAATGAATTATAATGCAAAAGCAACTAGTAATTCTCAATTTAAAGAACAGGACAGTCATTTTTGTCAAAGAAAATACATGCATGGAATGCAAATGCCACAAACAGGAGACGAAATAAAACAGATAAGGAGAAGGCTGTATCTAGGTGGAATGGCTGGCCAATGTTTTCCTCTCCATCAGTCATAAATAAAATGGTTGGAAGAAAATACCCCTGAATACTACCAAATATGCCTTTCAATTATTTTATGCAAAAACATTATTTTTAATAGGTGTCATTAAAGAAAACATCATAGAAAAAAAAAGTTTGCAACTCATGTTACGGAAATTAGGCTAAAGTCTTTAATATAAAAACAGCTCCTATAAATCACTAAGGAAAAGAACAATGGCCTACTTGAAAAAATAGACAGGTTATTTATAAACAAAAATGCTGATAAAACATAACTGTAGTGGTTATTAAACATAAGATAAAATGCTCAGAGAATTGCAAAATAAAAACATTTTGGGATAGTCTTTTTCACCTATCAGATTTATAGGATCAAAAAGTTTCATAAAATATTCTTGGCAAGGGTGTAGCAAAGTAGGCAGTCACGCACATTGCTGGTGGGAGTATCAATTGTTAGAACCCTAAGGAACTGCATGCAATATGGTGATAGCCATCAAAATTACAAGTGCACATGCCATCTGACCCAGCAATTCCACTTCTGGGAAGTTCTCTAAAATACCTGCATACATGCAAAATTGTGCATGTACAGGGTCATTAGCTATAACGCTGAAATAGCAAAAGCTTGGAAACATCACTGCCTCAGTAGGAGACAGGTTAGGTAATTTGAGACATCCTTACAATAGAATTCTGAAGCAGCTGAAAAAGAACAAGGAAGTAATCACCAAGAAATACTAGGAAAAGGGAGAGCTCGTATGGTGTTCCACAATTTGCATAGAATATGGTGTTTTGCTGAAATGTGCACTATCTGGAAAGAGACACAGGAAACTAGTAACATTGGTTGCCTCCGTGAGGTAATTGGGCGGCCGGGGACTGGGATGAGAAAGAGATTTTCAAAATGCTTACCCTTTTGTATCTTCAAAACTTTTGAACTATGAGACTGTATTAGATTTTTAAAGAAATAAAATTTAAAATTAAGAAATAAAATGTTAAAAACATTTAAAACATGAGTGAGACACAGCCCTAAGACTAATAGACTATTGCCCAATCTAGCATAAGACAATAAGTCCTTCTTATTTGAGTGCTCGCATAACTCCATAATAAGATAGATTTGTAATAAACTCTAGAAACACAGGTAGCTAAGAGACCCAAAGTTAATCCACTTTCAGGGACCTCCGACAAGACAGAGTTCGTTCTAAGAGAAAACACCAGGACGAGTAGAGATCTGCAGGAAAATACTCACCTTGCTCAAGTCAACCTAGAAAATGACAGGCTGTCTATTTTGTGCAATTTATTTCTCAACTTTAAGGTTCAGAAATCTCTGTCCTGTAACAAGGTATCTGTCACGGGAGCTCTGATTATTCTGCACCGTGTGGGTCATGTTTGTCATGAGAACACTTAGCAAACAAAGAAAGCTTTTCTCCGCCCTCAATAGCGTGGTAACCGATGACAGGACGCCACTTTCAACGAAGGAGACAGACACTTCCCTGGCCTTCCTGGTGAAGAGCGCCTTTTGGAGAGACAAACCTGTTGCTCAAGAGCTGAGCATTCCCGTGTATTCTCCCTGTACTTCACCTAAAAATACGCCTGTTTTCCACACTGGGCACACCTGGGGGTGGGTGCTGGGCATACTCCACCTGCTTGTTTGCCTCCCGTTTTCTCATCAGGGAGTAAAGACAGTAAACCTAACCCTTCAGGGGAAGGAAAAACAAATCATTCAGGGCCCATTTCAGGTGACTGACGAATGCGGCACCGTTTTGAACGTGTACCTAATCTGGTCCAGATATGCCTGCTGGGGCCGCAAGAACCAAGACACGTTCAAGCACGTTTGCTCCGGCAAGCTTGGGCGAGCAGGTCAAGACCTGAGAGTTTTAGAAAGCAAGGGCAGAGTTTTCAAGTACGACGGGAACACCTGTAGGTGCAGGTGCCTGCGGGTCGGCCGAGCACCTCGCATCTGAGGCTGGATCCGCACACGGAGGACGACAACTGCTGACAGGGACTGCGTCCGGAGGAAAGTTGCGGTGAGTGTCTACCTGTTAGAGACCGGTGGCCGAGAAAGTGGGGCAGGGCTGACAATTCTTCCTCCGCAGTGTCCCGCGGGCTCCCCCTGCACTGGGTCCCCGGGGCCCCGGGCGCCCCAAGGTCACCTGCCCTCCTGAGCGCCCCCACCTTGCCCAAGCTCTCACCAGAACAGCAGGTTGGCGGCGACGAAGCCGAGCAGGCTCCGCAGCGGCCTCTTCCAGCTCAGCAGCTCGTCGGCGCGGCAGCCCAGCCACACCACCGGCTCCCCAAGTAGCCAGGTTACCGCGGCAGCCGCCCGGCCCGCGGCCTCCTCCACCTGCAGCCCCTCGCCCTCCGCCGCCCCAGCCTCCTGCGCTTCCTCCTCCTGCTGCTGCCGCTCTCCTGGGGGTGCCTGGGGCGGCGGCGGCGACGGCGGCGCCTGCTCCTCGGCTGTGGCAGCTGGGCATCCCTCCGCGGCGTGCTCTGGAGGCGCCGGGCTCGCCATCTTCAGCTGGGCTTCCAGGCGGAGACCGGGCCGGGCGCGCGCGCGGGCGCGCCTGGGTGTGGGCGCCGAGGGCGGGGCGGCGGCGGCAGGTCCCGGAGCGGGGCGCGCACCGCGGGGCGCAGGCGGCTGGGGGCCTTGTGACGTCACAGGCCGCAGAGGGGGCGCCGCCCGGGGAAGTGGGTGCGGCCGAGTTCGCGCAGGGGCGGGGCCGGGCGCCGGGGCTGGGCGGTGTCCCCGGGGGGCTCCGGGCTCCTCGAGGGCCTCTCCGGGGACACCAGGAAAACGACCTTCTTTTCCCTTGCAGTGGCGGGGGAGGGCGAAGTGGAAGACCGCTGCTCGGTTCCGTATCCAAAAGGGACCCAAGGCTACAGGCAAAATAGATTGGACATTTTCACTTTCTCAAGCCAGGGCCACCGGTCGCCCAACCAACAGCCACTGAGGGTGGTATCGGGGCGCCCCTTCCCCTGGCAGCGTATTTCAGCCCCCAGAAACATCCCCCACCTCGGCCATCCCCAGCGCCTTTGCAGGGACAGCAGCACAACCATAGCAGAGGTCTTAGGCACCCTGGGAATAATGTGCTGGTGTAAATGTTGGATTGAGAAATGAAAAAGCATTTGGGATCAATCTGAGGACCTCTCGTTTGACACGGGAGGAAACACCAGGCCGCAGCGTTGGGGGAAGCTGCTTCCTTTCTCTTCTTTCTCTTTCTCTCTCAGGTGCTTTCTCTCTCTCTCTCTCCCCCCCCCCTCTGTCTCTGTCTCTGTCTCTCTTCCTCCTTGTGGCTAGGTGATCTCTCTCTCTCTCTCTCTCTCTCTCTGTCTCTCTTCCTCCTTGTGGCTAGGTGATCTGGCTCAGAAGTGCACGCTGGTCCGCGCCTGCAGGGAGCTGAAAAGGAAAAGACTGGACCTATGCACGTGTCAAGCAAGGTTTGGCCTGCTTTGAAGACAGTGATTTCAGAGCCACTCCAGTCTCTGCGTCACAAGCAAGCATCACGGCAGTGGTGGGGCGGCAGGTGATCCTGAGACCTCCTATGCCATCTCTATGGCCCCGGTGCTTCTGGGTGAGTGTGGGGAAAGAGGAAAAGAATTCATGGTTTATGCTTTTCACCATTTGCATTTTTAAATTTTTGTTTTCTTTAATCTTCCTGGTCTTACTTTTACTCTAGAATGACAGGTCCTTCCCCCTCATCCTAAGGGTTCTATCTGCGGATGAATCAGGGCATCTCATATCCCTTTACTGGCAACCAGCCTGCCTGCACAGGATGGAAGGGAGGGCAATTAAATTCCCTGCGTCGAGAGCCTCTGGGGGAATGTTCTGTAACGCTCCTCTGGGTGGCCATTGTAAACCTCTGTGTATACACATGTGGAATCCATTGATCTGTACATTCACTGCAGGTGTCTGTACTTCACTGTGTGTTGTACTTCAAAGGGGGTATATTCCCAGAGTCCATGCAAAGGCTTACTGAGCACCTACTGAGTACATACAGCATTGCTAAGCTCTGTGGATGCAGCTTCCGCCCACAGGAAGCTCCCAGTCTGATGAGGGCCTAATTACAATTGTGATATCTGCCACATCAAAGAAGCAATCGCTAAGTGCTAAGAGATCCCTTAAACTGTGCATCCAAAATTAGGGGAGGAGTGGAGAAATCAGGTTTCAAGAGGGTTTTGTAATAAATGGCCTCTGCCCTAAATTGTAGGGCCCCCATTAGTGTGGGGATTGGGGACAGGGACAATAACTGCTGTTGGGAATTCAACAGGAGAGCAGGCGTGGGGTTGCAGGTGGAGACGCAGTGCCTTAAGTAACTCCCAAAGGGAATGGTGGACCTTGAATGACCCCTAGTAACAGGAGGCTTAGTTTTTAACTAAAGGTGATACAGAACATCTGGCACTTCCGACTCCCCTTCTTAGGAGTATCCTGATAATCCGATGGAAAGTGGCCTGGGTGGTAAGGAAAAAGCAACGTGGAAACAATTCAGGTTTCATCCATATAAGAAAGACAGTTTTTTCCCAGGTGTGGGTCCTCCCTCTGGGCAGTAGCGGAGAAGTTTTTGAAAGATAAATGATGCTTTTATTGTCATTTGGCCTTTGTTTGGCGCTTGATACAGCCCAGGGTTTGCTATTCTAAAATCTGTCACTAGACAGAAGTGTGCCGCAGCCAGTGTGGAGAACATGGGGCAGGAGAGAGGAAGAACCAGGTGTCCCCATGCCCCAGACCAGTGCTGATGTGCTACCAGAAACGGGCTTGCAAGATTAATCACCCTCCTCCTGCTTCCCCTGAATTCTAATTATTGTTGCGAGGATCTGTTGAAGTAGTAAAAGCTGCTGGCAACCAAGACACATAAAAGCTAAACTCCAGTTGCTGTGTGTAGTTTCCAACGCTTATTTATTATCTCTGTTTAATAATAAACCTGCCTCCCCACAGTTGTGTGTTGTAAAGTCTATCGTTTCTCTCTCTCAAAATTACTATGGAGAAAATGCTACGCAAATAGTTTTGCATAGAAGGCTGGGCTAATTAACCTGTCCTTTTCACCTCCGACCTCTAATAGTTACAAACAAACTGTATGACACAAGTAGACACTGGAATAGACATACAAATGGTGCTGCTGGGTGGAATTTTGTTGTTGTTGTTGTTTGACTAATGATATTTGTGATGCTTGAGTAATTTATTCAGGGCTAAGATTACAGAAACATAATGCTAACAATGGTTGAAATCAACCTCGTCCTCTAGTTTTAAGAACACGCCACATTCTTGAACTCCTGCAGGTAACCTAAGATTCTCTTCTGAATTTTTATGGCTATATATTAGGAACAGAGTGATTAACACTAGCGAGCTAGATGATTTAACAATATATATCTGAGAAAAGGAAACTGGAAATGCATCTGAGGAAAAAAAAGTCCATAGCCGCTGAATCTGAGACAGTTTAGAAAATGAGACAGCTCCAGTAAAGAAAGTCCAAATACATGTAAGAACTCTCTAACAGAGGCCACTCACCTTTCTCATGTAAGAGTATGTGGAAAGCTTGTAATAGGAGAGAAAAATAATAATTAATTCCCACTACAGGAAGTCTCCTAGGGCAAAATCAAGTTAAGACTTAAAAGGATGGAGAAATGCCACCCAGGCATAATATTTTGGGGAGATTTCTTTTCTCTAAAATATTATATATTAGACTCTTATAGTAGCTCCATAATTCCTTAAACAAAAGGAGGCTGCTTGAAATGGTTTGGCTCTGTGTCCCCACCCACCTCTCACCTTGAATTGTAATAATCCCCACGTGTCAAGGGTGGGACCAGGTGTAGATAATTGAATCATGGGCGCCGTTTCCCCCGTGCTGTTTCTCGTGATACTGAGTTCTCACAAGCTCTGGTGGTTTTATAAGGGGCTTCTCCCTTCGCTCAGCACTCATTCTCGCTCCTGCCACCCTGTGAAGAGACGCCTTCCGCCATGATTGTAAGTTTCCTGAGACCTTCCCCAGCCATGCGGAACTGTGAGTCAATTAAGCCTCTTTTCTTTATAAATTACCCACTCGCAAGTGTTTCTTCATAGTAGCATGCGAATGAACTAAAACTATAGTTGTGTACATGTTGTATTTATTAGCCTGCAGATAGCATTTTTTGTGTCAATAATTTTATGAAACCGTTTCTACCGTCCTCTCCTTGCTATATCCTCTGTTCCTTATTCCTAAATTTCCATAATTTTCTTGTCACTATGAAAACCTGGATAGTTCACTCTAAGCACGGATAAGTAAGAGTATCACACAGCATCAGCAGCAACAGAGCAGTTGGAAAGGAGGGAAGTTCATCTCCCAGGTCTCAAACCCAACTTCCAAGGCCCAGCCCAGTGCCTGGTTCACAGAAGGAATTCACTGTTTCTACTTATGTTGAATGTCTGTTGTGCATATACAAACTGAAATATTCAAACTAGAATAGTCTGTGTTGGACAGGCATTCTGTAAGGGATGTGCTTACCAGAAAGATAGTGGCCAAGATGTTGGCCACCCAGATATGTTGGGGTACTGCTTCCTAATCCCTAAAAGGAGTTTTTTTTTAAGGCTTCAAAATGGTTACTTGAAAAGAACTAAGGTCACATGACAACAAGTATATCCTCCAAGGAGGCCTGTCTATCCCCAGGTACACACATAAACACACACACACACACCTATGATCCACAGGGGCGACTGCAGGACATTAACTTCCAACCCCTTCCCAACAGGAATCTGAACCAGCAGACAAAGTACTGCCGGGTCCTTGCTGCAGCCTCTTCCCCCACCCCCTTTGATGGTCCTGGTTCTGCATCATTGTACTTGCGTATCATTCACTCATTATTTCTTCAGTGCTTCATTCACTAGTTATCAGACATTCCTGAAAGGCTGACTGTGGGCTTCTGGTAAGATGAAAAGGACTGCTTATTTCTCTCATGGTGTTTAGGGCATAGACAATGGATAAAGACCCTGAAGAAGGTGCTGGGCAAAGGGAATGGGGAAGCATGACGTGCATAGTCTGGAAGCAGGAGAGGAGCCAGCATAGCCAGGAAACCTCGAGGAGATCTAAGCTGGAGGATGGGGTGGGAGGAGCAGGAGGCTACTTACAGTGGGGCTCCTCCTGTATGATGCTAAAAGCTTCTGCTTTGTCCTGAGAGCAACAGGGAGCCACGGGTGGGCTTGCAGCAGGAGACAGAGGGGCTAGTCTGTGTTTCAGAAAGATTTCTCCAGACCTTGGAGGACATAAAGCCTGGCAGAAGGAAGGCACTGTCAGAGACTTTTCCCTTGTCATTATCTAGAATGAGGGAGGAGGAAGAACCAGTTTGGAAGGGAGGCTGACAAGTTTCATTTTTGAAAATGGATCTGCATTTCGATATCTCTGGAGATGCCAGTAAGGTTGTTGGGTACAGGGTCTGCAGCTCAGAGACCAGCAGGCATCCTGAACAAGACAGATCCAGGCAGACAGAATGGCTTGTAGGAGAACTTGGCAGAGGGCATGACCAAGAAGAGTTCAGAGGCACTGGCCAGTTCCGTGCGACTGCATGGGGGCATGGTATGTGATAAGACTTTTGGATAAATAGATCAAATAAAAGAAAGTTTTAAGTATCAGTAACAGAATTTTAGAAAAAAATCCTGTGAGCAGTAGAGAATTCCTGGAATTTGTGGGTTTCTGTGTTGTTGACTTTTACCAAGGAAGTGATAGAATCAAAGCAGCAGTGTCCTGAGGTCCCGGGAACTCCAGGCTGACTTCCATCCTCAAAGCAAAACTGTGTTGTGATTCTCTCTAAATCCAGGTCTGCAAATCAGGCCTCCAGTCTCAAGGGGGTATCTTCCATGCTAAAAATAGATGAGTGGAATGCAATGGAATAGCTATGAAAGTGACATCGCACAACCCTTCCAAGTGTATATTTGGCTTGTCACCTGTTACTAATTTTAGTTCATTAGAAATCAGGCACAAAATGTGGCGACGCTTGAGGCTATGAAAATGGCTGCAGGCCCTGCAGTCAGACCATGTCACACGTGCCCTCTTCAGTTATGCATACATGCTGCAGTCGGGTGCTTGCACAGCTAGTGGTGTTTCTGGGGACCCATTAGCACTATGAAACCCTAATGTCTTCTGACCCATTCAAGAAATATGGCTCTACTTATTATAGTTCACAGTTCAGTATATTTGCTTGTAGGTTAATTCACTGAAAATGGATGCTCTCTCTACCTCTTGCTAAGTAAAAATTAGAGAATGATGGCCAGGTGTGGTGGCTTGCGCCTATAATCTCAACACTTTGGGAGGTGGGCAGATCGCTTGAGCCCAGGAGTTGGAGACCAGACTCTGTAACATGATGAAACCCCATCTCTACAAAAAATATGCACCTGTAGTCCCAGCTACTCAGGAGGCTGAGGTAGGAGGATTGCTTGAGCCAGGGAGGTCGAGGCTGCAATGAGCCATGATCGCACCACAGCACTCCAGCCTGGGTGACAGAGCAAGACCCTGTCTCAAAAAAATATATATACATATATGTGTGTGTGTATATATATGTGTGTGTGTGTGTGTATATATATATATATATATATATATGAGGCCATTGTTTGTTGCTGTTGTCGTGAGTGCGGGAGTGAGAAGGTGGAAAGAGTAGAACAAGGGGTTTGATCTGTAACTGACTGCTAACAATCAATTGAGGTAACTCACTACCTTCAGACTAGTCAGTAGGCTGTTGTTTTGGACTCAGCTCCTGCACTAGGCCCCAACAGACCAGACCAAAAATCAGAATGAAGTCACTCATGCTGACGTTCCACATTGCCAAGCCAAACCTGAGTTGTTAACCGACCTCCAGAGCAGTCCAGAACAATCTGGAGACAGAGCCAAATTTTCCAAGCAGGCCAGTTTCAATCTGCATGGTAACGAAGTTCCCTCTACTCTCTCCCTTCCAAGGGAAAGTGACCTGATGTTAACCAATCAGTTACTTCTCTACTGTTCTGTTCCCCATTTCCACCTTGCAAGGAAAGTAACTTTGAAATGACCAATCGGCTTTTTGGTCTTTGTCCCTGCTTTCTTCAGCCCTTCTCTGTATGAAACCACCCTCCTCTACTCAACCCATTGGAACACTTGTTCTTAATAAAGCCAATTAAGATCTTAAAACTAAACCTGTGATAAGGTTGTCCTTTGATGCTCTGAACTATTTTTACTCCCAATGCTTCTGGCACCAAATATGTGGGTTTTTCCATACCAATAATCAGTTCTCTAATTGTCTGTACACCAGCTGGGTATCAAACAGTTCACTTCTGATACTACCTGGCCTAACCCAGTGGATCCCATGGGTTAAGGGCTCAGCCCCATAAGACCACCCCCATTTCAAATGCTAACCACAAGTCCTGGACCTCCAATACTTATAAAGCAGAGGTTTCTGTGACTGAGCTTGATTAATTGATTGATTGATAGACACACACACACACACAGAGTCTCACTCTGTCACCCAGGCAGGAATGCAGTAGCATGATTATGGCTCACTACAGCTTCCACCTCCCAGGTTCAAGTGATCCTCCCATCTCAGCCTCCAGAGTAGCTGGGATCACAGGTGTGTTCCACCACACCTGGCTAAACTTTTATTTCTTCTAGAGACAGTGTCTCCCTGTGTTGCCCAGGCTGGTCTTAGACTTCTGGGCTCCAGCAGTCCTTCCACCTCAGCCTCCCAAAGTGCTGAGATGATAGGCATGAGCCACCGCTCCTGGCTCAAGTTCAATAATTTGCTAGAACAGCTCACAGAACTCAGGGAAAACAGTTTACTTACTGTTGCTAGTTTATTATAAAGGGAATTATAAAGAATATGAACATGCAGATGAAGAAGTACATAGGGCAGGCAAGGTCCAGAAGGGTCCTGAACATAGGCACTTCAGCCCCATTGGGGAGTTGGAGTGTGCCACCCTCCTGGCACGTGGGTGTGTTTGCTCACTCTCCCAAAAGCTGCTTGGACCCCTTCGTGTAGGAGTTTTTATGGAGGTTTCATTATATGGGTATAATTGATTAAATCTGTGACTGTTGGTGTGATTTTCAAAACCTCCAGCCCCTCTCCTTTCCCCAGGGGGCCTAAGGGTGGGGCCAGATGTTCCAACCCTGTAATCACAAGGTCAGTTCCTCTGGCCACCAGCCCCCATCATGAAACCATCTACGGACCAAGGAAGAATCATAAGTGTAACCTCAAGCATGGTTAAAAGGGACTTATGAAAAATACATGATGCTCTTCTCATTTCTCTCAGGAAATTCCAAGGGTTTTCAAAGCTCTGTGCTAGGAACCAGGGAGGATGACCAAATATATTTCTTATTATATCACAATATCACACCTCCCAATTTTCACCCTCACTCCTGCCCTTCCTCTGCCCTAAACCAAGTACTTTGGTGTCACAAGCAGAACTGTGCCATAAAAGGCCCATGGGGGCTTGCTCTGGGTTGCTTGCCTGGACAAGGTCCTGGATGGGACTGAAGGCCTTTCTTCTTTCTCCAGGGAAAAGAGATGCACTTAAACCCAGGGTCCCACAGGCTCAATGGGTCTCCTTCCAAAACCAAATTCCAGTGAGCCCTCAGATTCTCCAAATGCTGGGCAGCTGGATTTCCCAGACACCGTCTGCAATCTGAGGACATCTAGTATACCTGTAGAGTGTTCTCCCATTGAAAAGGTGGTTCTTGCTCTTGTCCATTAAAGAAGAGAGGTGGCAGAGGGTTGGAAGAGAGGGCCTCCTTCCCTGGCATGTCCACCCAGGGGTCTCCAGGAACATCCCGGCTGTGGCCCACACCTCTCTGTGTGGTGAAGGAGTATCGGATGCCTTCTCTTTCCAACCTTGGCTTATAAGTTTCCCCCAAGAAAGTCTGTTCCTTCACCTATACCATGTGGGCTGTTTGATTCCTCACAGCTGCTTCTGGGAAGGAAGGGAGAAAATCAGAGATTCTCCTTGTACAAGAAGTGGCATTTGCAACTGCTCTGTGAACTACAGTAACCCAAAGTCCCCCAAACAAATATTGGAGCAGTTTTGATTCTGATCTCTCCTTCATTCTCTCATCTGCAGTAACCAACCGTGTATCAAATTTGCCCAAGACAATGCTGGTTGATACCCACCTTCTGGCATGGTTATTAATAGTGCTTCACTTTCTTTCTCAGGGGTGTCCGGGTTTGGATAAGAAATTATATGGGCTCCCCGTTCATCTCCAACCTGTCAACAGTTGCTGAGAACTCCTCCTCTGAAGTGTTCTCACCTCGCCTAGCCCTTTTTTCTCCAGTCTCAGGGCTGCCATCCCTGTTCGAGTTTCAGTGCCTGTTGCCCATCTAAACTGCGTCAGCCTCATGTCTCTTCCAATCCTCCCTGTACACCTCTCCTTTAAAACAGTGCTTTCAACCTGTAGCATCCACGCCCAAGCGCTTACAACGATGCCCGGTCCCCTAGAACTGCTACACCTAAAGAAATTGCCAGCCGCCTTCTAAAGCTGGTTCATCCGGCCAGTCTATTTCTAAAAGCCGCATTTCTCACTGCTCCTAAATGTGAACACTTGGCTGTTGTCAGGCTAGCTCATCTCTGAGTTCATACACCAAGCAAGCTTTCATGTCCACGCTGTTGCTCATGCTGTACTATCTTTCCTTGTCTTTTTCAACCTCCTGGAAGCCCAGATCTTCCATCTACAGTTCAGCTTGCTCTTCTTGCACTAACCCTTAATCAAGTGGAAAAAGCCTGTGTTTCTTAGTCATGAGGATCTGAATTTGACCCTATATCCATCACTGTCCACTGTATTTCACTGATTATAAGACATATATGTATTTTTTCACTTTAATGTACCTGGAAATGGAATGTACTTTAGAATCTTAAGCATGTTAGATTCAACAAAGCATAGTAGCCTGTGACTTTGTGTTATGTGACACAGACTCTGTGAGTCTTGGTGACCTCGTCTTCAAAACAATTAACATTTTACCGTTGACACTGCTGTGGGAATTACTTGGAATAACCGCAGTTGAGACCCAGTGGGAGAATATCTCCATGAGAATCTGGATCCTGAACCCAGGCATTTTATAATGACTTTCTTTTGAGAAGACCTGGGCCGCATGGAAAAACTGTTGCAACCGATACCAAAGTTTGTGTCATCAAATTTCAGAACAATTCTCTGCAGTGTACAAAGCCAGAAAGAGAAATCAGTCCCATTCATGGGTGGTTTAACCACAGCTCTCTACAGAGAACTCTGTTCAGAGGAAATAGCTAAAGGGGCCATTTCTCCAGGGGTCATGAGCCAAGTAGCTTTCTGTTGGAAAAGTGTCGTTTGATGGACAAAGCTACAAAAGCAGTTTTGTCCTTAATTCTTCAGTAAAAAATCTTCAAAAGCTGATTTTATGTTAAAAGTCCACAGGTAGGTTTCTGAAGAATTGGGTCACAGGTGCATGTTTTAGTAACATCCAATTAGACAATTTCCATCTTCTTTCTGTATAAAAGTCTGCCCACTCCAAGAAGGCGCTAGCAGCCAGATGCCTGAGGTACAATCAAGATGACTGGCAAGGGAATCTTTCCTTCTACCTCCCTGTGCTGCTCCAGTGGGTAACAGTCCCAGCTCCAAACTCAGACCATTGAGGATTGTGTTTACCTCTTGCTTTTAATGTGGGTTTTCAGTGAAGGGATCTAGAACGTAAGATGGGGGAGGGAGGGCAGGTGGAGAACCCTGCAGTGTAGGATTTGAATTGGAGCTATCAGTAAGTGGGAGATCATGATCTGATATTCTAGCTGTGTCCCTGAAAAAGCTTAGAATCAATAATACCCCATAGCAATAAGCTCGTGTAGGAACCAGGTTTTGGTTTCTGAATACTATTGCCTGCCAAAAAGAACCAGAGCTCCTTAGAGAATTGGCAAATACTAGGTCAGAGTTAGGAACATCTTGTGTATCAGAAAGCAAAGATGTGTTCACAGACCATTTAAAAGTCCATGTCAAAAAAATACAGAAGTCAGCTTGGAAAGGATCTCACTGATCAAATCTGAGAAACTTTGAGGATGAAAAAAATAATCCTGGGAAACGACTGTAACGCATTGTATTTTTAACATTTCACGACTCTATAGTGATTCTCAAAAGACAAAGGACCAGCCTGGGTAACATGGCAAAACCCTATCTCTACAAAAAATATAAAAATTAGCTGGGCATGATGGTTATGTGCCTATAGTCCAGCTAATCAGGAGGCTGAGGTGGGAGAATCACTTGACCCTTGGAGGTCAAGGCTGCAAAGAGCCATGATTTCACTGCTGTACTCCAGCCTGGGTGACAGAGTGAGACCCTGTCTAGAAAAAAAAAAATTTTTTTTTTTAAATTTTTTTGTTATACTTTAAGTTCTAGGGTACATGTGCACAACGTGCAGGTTTGTTACATATGTATACATGTGCCATGTTGGTGTGCTACACCCATCAACTCGTCAACACCCATCAACTCGTCATTTACATCAGGTGTAACTCCCAATGCCATCCCTCCCCCTTCCCCCCTCCCCACAATAGGCCTGGGTGTGTGTGGTTCCCCTTCCCGTGTCCAAGTGATCTCATTGTTCAGTTCCCACCTATGAGTGAGAACATGTGGTGTTTGGTTTTCTGTTCTTGGGATAGTTTGCTGAGAATGATGGTTTCCAGCTGCGTCTGTGTCCCTACAAAGGACACAAACTCATCCTTTTTATGGCTGCATAGTATTCCATGGTGTATATGTGCCACATTTTCTTAATTCAGTCTGTCACTGATGGACATTTGGGTGGATTCCAAGTCTTTGCTATTGTGAATAGTGCCGCAATAAACATACGTGTGCTTGTGTCTTTATAGCAGCATGATTTATAATCCTTTGGGTATATACTCAGTAATGGGATGGCTGGGTCATATGGTATTTCTAGTTCTAGATCCTTGAGGAATCGCCATACTGTTTTCCACAATGGTTGAACTAGTTTACAATCCCACTGACAGGGTAAAAGTGTTTCTATTTCTCCACATCCTCTCCAGCACCTGTTGTTTCCTGACTTTTTAATGATTGCCATTCTAACGTGTGAGATGGTATCTCATTGTAGTTTTGATTTGCATTTCTCTGATGGCCAGTGATGACGAGCATTTTTTCATGTATCTGTCGGCTGTATACATGTCTTCTTTTGAGAAATATCTGTTTATATCCTTTGCCCAGTTTTTGATGGGGTGTTTTTTTTCTTGTAAATTTGTTTGAGTTCTTTGTAGGTTCTGGATATTGGCCCTTTGTCAGATGAGTAGATTGCAAAAATTTTCTCCCATTCTGTAGGTTGCCTGTTCACTCTGATGGTAGTTTCTTTTGCTGTGCAGAAGCTCTTTAGTTTAATTAGGTCCCATTTGTCAATTTTGGCTTTTGTTGCCATTGCTTTTGGTGTTTTAGACATGAAGTCCTTGCCCATGCCTGTGTCCTGAATGGTATTACCTAGGTTTTCTTCTAGGGTTTTTATGGTATTAGGTCTAACATTTTAAGTCTCTAATCCATCTCGAATTAATTATCATATAAGGAGTAAGGAAAGGATCCAGTTTCAGCTTTCTACTTATGGCTAGCCAATTTTCCCAGCACCATTTATTAAATAGGGAATCTTTTCCCCATTTCTTGTTTTTGTCAGATTTGTCAAAGATCAGATGGCTGTAGATGTGTGGTATTATTTCTGAGGACTCTGTTCTGTTCCATTGGTCTATATCTCTGTTTTGGTACCAGTACCATGCTGTTTTGGTTACTGTGGCCTTGTAGTATAGTTTGAAGTCAGGTAGCGTGATGCCTCCAGCTTTGTTCTTTTGACTTAGGATTGTCTTGGCAATGTGGGCTCTTTTTTGGTTCCATATGAACTTTAAAGCAGTTTTTTCCAATTCTGTGAAGAAACTCTTTGGTAGCTTGATGGGGATGGCATTGAATCTATAAATTACCTTGGGCAGTATGGCCATTTTCGCAATACTGATTCTTCCTATCCATGAGCATGGCATGTTCTTCCAATTGTTTGTGTCCTCTTTTATTTCACTGAGCAGTGGTTTGTAGTTCTCCTTGAAGAGGTCCTTTATATCCCTTGTAAGTTGGATTCCTAGGTATTTTATTCTCTTTGAAGCTGTTGTGAATGGGAATTCATTCATGATTTGGCTCTCTGTTTGTCTGTTACTGGTGTATAAGAATGCTTGTGATTTTTGCACATTAATTTTGTATCCAGAGACTTTGTTGAAGTTGCTTATCAGCTTAAGGAGATTTTGGGCTGAGATGATGGGGCTTTCTAAATATACAATCATGTCATCTGCAAATAGGGACAATGTGACTTCTTCTTTTCCTAACTGAATACCCTTTATTTCTTTCTCTTGCCTCATTGCCCTAGCCAGAACTTCCAACACTATGTTGAATAGGAGTGGTGAGAGAGGGCATCCCTGTCTTGTGCCAGTTTTCAAAGGGAATGCTTCCAGTTCTTGCCCATTCAGTATGATATTGGCTGTGGGTTTGTCATAAATAGCTCTTATGATTTTGAGGTACGTTCCATCAATACCGAATTTATTGAGCGTTTTTAGCATGAAGGGCTGTTGAATTTTGTCAAAGGCCTTTTCTGCATCTTATGAGATAATCTTGTGGTTTTTGTCTTTGGTTCTGTTTATATGCTGGATTACGTTTATTGATTTGTGTATGTTGAACCAGCCTTGCATCCCAGGGATGAAGCCGACTTGATCATGGTGGATAAGCTTTTTGATGTGCTGCTGGATTCGGTTTGTCAGTATTTTATTGAGGATTTTTGCATCGATGTTCATCAGGGATATTGGTCTAAAATTCTCTTTTTTTGTCGTGCCTCTGCCAGGCTTTGGTATCAGGATGATGTTGGCCTCATAAAATGAGTTGGGGAGGATTCCTTCTTTTTCTATTGATTGGAATAGTTTCAGAAGGAATAGTACCAGCTCCTCCTTGTACCTCTGGTAGAATTCGGCTGTGAATCCATCTGGTCCTGGACTTTTTTTTGGTTGTTAGGCTATTAATTATTGCCTCAATTTCAGAGCCTGCTATTGGTCTATTCAGGGATTCAGCTTCTTCCTGGTTTAGTCTTGGGAGAGTGTAAGTGTCCAGGAAATTATCCATTTCTTCTAGGTTTTCTAGTTTATTTGCATAGAGGTGTTTATAGTATTCTCTGATGGTAGTTTGTATTTCTGTGGGGTCGGTGGTGATATCCCCTTTATGTTTTTTTATTGTGTCTATTTGATTCTTCTCTCTTTTCTTCTTTATTAGTCTTGCTAGTGGTCTATTGATTTTGTTGATCTTTTCAAAAACCCAGCTCCTGGATTCATTGATTTTTTTGGAGGGTTTTTTGTGTCTCTATCTCCTTCAGTTCTGCTCTTAGTTATTTCTTGCCTTCTGCTAGCTTTTGAATGTGTTTGCCCTTGCTTCTCTAGTTTTTTTTTAATTGTGATGTTAGGGTGTCAATTTTAGATCTTTCCAGCTTTCTCTTGTGGGCATTTAGTGCTATAAATTTCCCTCTACACACTGCTTTAAATGTGTCCCACAGATTCTAGTATGTTGTATCTTTGTTCTCATTGGTTTCAAAGAGCATCTTTATTTCTGCCTTCATTTCATTGTGTACCCAGTAGTCATTCAGGAGCAGGTTGTTCAGTTTCCATGTAGTTGAGCGGTTTTGATTGAGTTTCTTAGTCCTGAGTTCTAGTTTGATTGCACTGTGGTCTGAGAGACAGTTTGTTATAATTTCTGTTCTTGTACATTTGCTGAGGAGTGCTTTACTTCCAACTATGTGGTCGGTTTTGGAATAAGTGTGATGCTGTGCTGAGAAGAATGTATATTCTGTTGGTTTGGGGTGGAGAGTTCTGTAGATGTCTATTAGGTCCGCTTGGTGCAGAGTTCAATTCCTGGATATCCTTGTTAACTTTCTGTCTCATTGATCTGTCTAATGTTGACAGTGGGGTGTTGAAGTCTCCCACTATTATTGTATGGGAGTCTTAAGTCTCTTTGTAAGTCTCTAAAGACTTGCTTTATGAATCTGGGTGCTCCTGTATTGGGTGCATATATATTTAGGATAGTTAGCTCTTCCTGATGAATTGATCCCTTTACCATTATGTAATGGCCTTCTTTGTCTCTTTTGATCTTTGATGGTTTAAAGTCTGTTTTATCAGAGACTAGTATTGCAACCCCTGCTTTTTTGTTCTCCATTTGCTTGGTAGATCTTCCTCCATCCCTTTATTTTGAGCCTATGTGTGTCTCTGCATGTGAGATGGGTCTCCTGAATACAGCAAACTGATGGGTCTTGACTCTATCCAATTTGCCAGTCTGTGTCTTTTAATTGAACCATTTAGTCCATTTACATTTAAGGTTAATATTGTTATGTGTGAACTTGATCCTGTCATTGTGATATTAGCTGGTTATTTTGCTCATTATTTGATGCAGTTTCTTCCTAGCATCGATGGTCTTTACATTTTGGCATGTTTTTGCAGTGGCTGGTACCGGTTGTTCCTTTCCACATTTAGTGTTTCCTTCAGGGTCTCTTGTAAGGCAGGCCTGGTGGTGACAAAATCTCTAAGCATTTGCTTGTCTGTAAAGGATTTTATTTCTCCTTCACTTATGAGACTTAGTTTGGCTTGAAATGAAATTCTGGGTTGAAAAGTCTTTAAGAATGTTGAATATTGGCCCCCACTCTCTTCTGGCTTGTAGAGTTTCTGCTGAGAGATCTGCTGTTAGTCTGATGGGCTTCCCTTTGTGGGTAACCCGACCTTTCTCTCTGGCTGCCCTTAACATTTTTTCCTCATTTCAACTTTGGTGAATCTGACAATTACGTGTCTTGGAGTTGCTCTTCTCGAGGAGTATCTTTGTGGCATGCTGTGTATTTCCTGAATTTGAATGTTGGCCTGCCTTACTATGTTGGGGAAGTTCTCCTGGGTGATATCCTGAAGAGTGTTTTCCAACTTGATTCCATTTTCCCCCTCACTTTCAGGCACCCCAATCAGATGTAGATCTGGTCTTTTCACATAATCCCATACTTCTTGGAGGCTTTGTTCATTTCTTTCTGCTTTTTTCTCTAGACTTCTCTTCTTGCTTCATTTCATTCATTTGATCTTCAATCGCTGATACTTTATTCCAGTTGATTGAGTCAGTTACTGAAGCTTGTGCATTTGTCACGTATTTCTCGTGTCATGGTTTTCATCTCTATCAGTTCGTTTATGGCCTTCTCTGCATTGATTATTCTAGTTATCCATTCTTACATTATTTTTTCAAGATTTTTAGTTTCTTTGTGCTGGGTACGTAGTTCCTCCTTTAGCTCTGAGAAATTTGATGGACTGAAGCCTTCTCTCAACTCATCAAAGTCATTCTCCGTCCAGCTTTGATCGTTGCTGGCGATGAGCTGCATTCCTTTGGAGGGGGAGATGTACTCTGATTTTTTGAATTTCCAGCTTTTCTGCCCTGCTTTTTCCCCATCTTTGTGATTTTATCTGCCTTTGGTCTTTGATGATGGTGACGTACTGATGGGGTTTTGGTGTGGGTGTCCTTTCTGTTTGTTAGTTTTCCTTCTAACAGTCAGGATCCTCAGCTTCAGGTCTATTGGAGTTTGCTTGAGGTCCACTCCAGACCCTGTTTGCCTGGGTATCAGCAGTGGAGGCTGCAGAGGATAGAATATTGCTGAACAGTGAGTATTGCTGTCTGATTCTTGCTCTGGAAACTTCATCTCAGAGGTGTGCCCAGCTGTGTGAGGTGTTGGTCTGCACCTAGTAGGGGATGTCTCCCAGTTAGGTTACTCAAGGGTCAGGAACCCAGTTGAGCAGGCAGTCTGTCCATTCTCAGATCTCAGCCTCTGTGCTGGGAGACCCACTGCTGTCTTCAAAGCTGTCAGACAGGGTCATTTACATCTGCAGAGGTTTCTGCTGCTTTTTGTTTAGCTATGCCCTGTCCCCAGAGGTGGAGTCTACAGAGACAGGTAGGCCTCCTTGAGCTGCAAGTGGGTTCCACCCAGTTCGAGCTTCCCAGTGGCTTTGTTTACCTACTTAAGCCTAGGCAATGGCAGGTGCCCCTCTCCCAGCCTTGCTGCTGCCTTGCTGTTAGATCTCAGACTGCTGTGCTAGCAATGAGGGAGGCTCCATGGGCGTGGGACCCTCCTGGCCAGGTGTGGGATATGATCTCCTGGTGTGCCGTTTGCTGAAACCCTTGGTAAAGTGCAGTATTAGGGTGGGAGTTACCTGATTTTCCAGGTGTTGTATGTCTGTTTCCCTTGGCTAGGAAAAGGGATTCCCTTCCCCCTTGTCTTTCCCAGGTGAGGTGATGCCTCGCCCTGCTTCAGCTCTTGCTGGTCGGGCTGCACCAGCTGACCAGCACCGATTGTCTGGCACTCCCCAGTGAAATGAACCCGGTACCTCAGTTGAAAATGCAGAAATCACCCGTCTTCTGTGTTGCTCGCGCTGGGAGCTGGAGGCTGGAGCTGTTCCTATTTGGCCATCTTGCTCCGGGACCTTTTTTTTTTTTTTTTAAAGACAGAGTCTTGCTCTGTTGCCCAGCCTGGAGTGCAGTGGTGCAATCTCGGCTCACTGCAAGCTCTGCCTCCCGGGTTCACACCATTCTCCTGCCTCAACCTCCGGAGTAGCTGGGACTACAGGTGCCCGCCACCGTGCCCGGCTAATTTTTTGTGTGTTTTAAGTAGACACAGGGTTTCACCGTGTTAGCCAGGATGGTGTCGATCTCCTGACCTCATGATCTGCCTGCCTCGGCCTCCCAAAGTGCTGGGATTACAGGCGTGAGCCACCATAACACGCTCTTCTTTTATAAAAAATTATAATCTAGTTATGTGTAGGCTAAATTTTAGGAAAGCACCATTTTATAACTCAGTGTAATAATTGATTCAAGTGATGATCGTCAATGAATAATATGACCCACTGGGAGAAAAGACTAGGGGGAAAGGCTGCTTACAGAATGTCACAGGTTATTGATTAATTACAAAGGCAAAAGCTTGCCTTTGCATTGCTATCTGTCAGTCTTCACCTCATCTGCCTCCCATTGTGCGTGCCATGACAGTTAGTGGAACAACCTAACCCTGTGAGTCCCTGGTCTGATGCCATAGGAGGGACACCCATAACAAAATTTGCTGGAAGCATCTGACCTGAATCAAATCCTTGCCAGATGGTCAGAGCACTCCAGAATGTGGGATTTTTTTTTTTTTTTTTTTTTTTTTTTTTGAGACAGAGCTTTGCTCTGTCCCCCAGGCTGGAATGCAGTGGCACAATCTTGGCTCACTGCAACCTCTGCCTCCTAGGTTCAAGCAATTCTCGTGTTTCAGCCTCCTGAGTAGCTGGAACTCCAGGCATGCACTACCACGCCCAGCTAATTTTTGTATTTTTAGTAGAGACGGTGTTTCACCATGTTGCCCAGGCTGGTCTTGAACTTCTGACCTCAAGTGATCCTCCCACCTCAGCCTCCCAAAGTGCTGTGATTACAGGCGTGAGCCACTGCGCCCAGCCAGGATGTTCTGCAGGTCTTCAAAGAGTTGGAGTTCAAGAACAGAGGCAGAGTACAGGGAAAATAGAGGCAGAACAGCCAAATCTAGGTGTCAACTTTGATTGGATTCTGGGTCAAAAGCTACCAAGGACATTCTGGAGGACAATTAGGAAACTTTGAGTCCAGATTGCATGTTAGATCATTCTGTTGAATTAATGTTGATTCTCTTGTCAGGGGTGAGGATGGTGTTATGGTGAGGTAAGAGGATGGCTCTGTTCTGAGTGATGCAAGATCCAACATTTAGGCATGAAATACCATGATGACAGCTGCCTACTTTAGCAAAAGGGAAGGGGTGTGTGTGTGTGTGTGTGTGTGTGTGTGCGTGCATATAAATAGAGGAAGTAGCTGCAGCTAGATGGTGAATCTACGTGAGGAGTATCCAGGTGTTCATTGTACTGTTCTTTCAACTTTTCTGTGGGTTTGAAAATTTTCAAAACAAGACAAAAAATGTTTTTCAAAGACTGTTCAAGAGGATAGGAAATAGAAATGAGTCTTAAAGAGCCATTTAAAAGACTGTTTTCTTCTATTTCCTTTTCCCCACGACTGTGACCCTCAGTGCTAGCGATTTCTCCTTTCCATAAACTTTTGTTTGACTTAAAATCATTGTATCACCACTGAGCAGGGAATCTCAATAATGGCTGACATATCTGGTAGCAAAAGGAAATGAAATATTTTTATTTTCTCAGAGAACTAAAGCTTATCTTCTAAAATCAAATTTCTTTTTTTTTTTTTTTTTTTTTGAGATGAAGTCTCGCTCTGTCACCCAGGCTGGAGTGAAGTGGTGTGCTCTTGGCTCACTGCAACCTCCATCTCCCAGGTTCAAGCAATTCTCCTGTCTCAGCTTCCCGACTAGCTGGGACTACAGGCACGGGCCTCCATACCCAGCTAATTTTTGTATTTTTAGTAGAGAAGGGGTTTCACCATATTAGCCAGCCTGGTCTCAAACTTCTGGTCTCAAGTGATCCACCTGCCTTGGTCTCCCAAAGTGCTGGGATTACTGGCATGAGCCACTGTGCCCAGCCTCAAATTTCTTATATTGAGCTTCAACTATGCAAGATCCCATGAGAGGAATGATATACCAAGATGAACAACAATATGGTCTCTGCCTTCAAGGGGTGTAAAATCTAACCCATACAATTGGACTCTACAAGCATTTTTTGAGTGGTTATTATGAGCCAAACAAAACACTAGGACTAGACATCCAGTTATTGAACAAGATACAGGGGCCATCAAAAAGTCTCTTAGCTTTTGAGAAATACAAATAGATTAATTTCAATATTGCATTAAGTTTATAAGACCTTTATCATGTTCTAAAAATTATCATCAGGAATCTAGCAACAGCTTCTGAACAAAGAGTACCTCTGAGCCACGGCTTGGATTAAAGTTCAGGGTATTTTTCAAACAAAGCAGTAGGCATTGCAAGCAGATGGAATAGAGCATGCAAAAGCATGAGGGCATGAAATGAGCATGAGGTCTTTGGGGGACCAACAACTAGTTAAATATGGCTGGAGGGTGGGTACTTGGGGCAGTAAGAGAGACAGAGCTCAGAACTCCAGCTTAACTTGGGCTGGCAGATAAAGAGCTTCCATCCTATCCTGAAGAGTTTGAACTGTATTCTGAAGGCAGTGGGAAGCCAGGAGGAGACTTTGGAGATAAATAATATGATCATCAGGTGCTTGTCTTAGTTAGAAAGGTAAGTCTCGTGGTGGAGTGGCAGGAGATTTGGAAGGAGATGAGCCAGCAAGACTGGTTAATAGATTTTTGTGATAGTGCTGGTGAGAGATGCTGAGCACCTAAACCAAGACAGGGGAAAGTAGAGACAGAGAAAGGGTGGATGCAAGAGACAGTTTGTAGATTGCAAAAATAGGGAATGGTCACAGAATGAATGCTAGGAAGTGACACAGAGGGGTCATCAGAGATGATGTATTGTATTAGGATTCTCCAGAGAAACAGAACCAATAGGGTGAGTGTGTGTGTGTGTGTGTGTGTGTGTGGATTGAGAGAGAGAGAGAGAGAGAGAGAAAGGAGTTCTCTATTATAAGGAAACTCCATTGTGGGTATGCAAAAGTCCAAAACCAGCAAGGTAGCTAACAGGCTAGAGATTCTATCAGAAGTTGATCTTGCAGTCTTGAATTCAAAGGCAGTCTGGAAAGAATTCCTTCTTACTCAGTGGAGTTTCAGTGTTTTCTCTTAATGGCCTCCATTGATTGGCTGAGGCCCATGTATCTTACAGAGGGTAATCTGCTTTCCTCAAAGCTCACCAGTTTGAATGTTACTCGTACCTAAAAAATACCTTCACGGCGACATCCCGACAACTGACACCATAGTCTAGCCAAGGTGATATGTAAAATTAACCATCACCTTTAAGACATTGGTTGTATTTGGGTGCCATTAATAATTAATAATATATGGAATGGAGGATAAAAGATAAGTTGAGGGGAGAAAAAGAACATCATTTCGATGTTGAATTTCAGCTGGCGATGTCCAGTGGTCACTTGGGACAGAAACTCGGAAGATAGATTTTTCTAATGAACTCAATTTAGACATCTTAGTGGATCCACGTGGTGGTGTTGGGTTCGTTAATGCATTTGCCGCCAATTACCAGATGCTGGATGGCTTCACTCCCACTTCTGGCGGTTGGCTAGGGCTGCTGGCTAATGTGCCTCTGTTGTCCTCTACGTAGCCTCTCCCAGCTCAGCCTTCCTCACTTGGCAGCTGGGGTTCCATGAGGGCAAGCCTGATGTATACACAGGTATCAGGCCTCCGCTTGGGCCACATTTTCTAATGATCCCATAGCCAAAGCAAAATCATATGGCTAAGCTTAGGGTTGATGTTGAAGGGGGCAACACACAAGCCTAGAATTCATTAAAATCCATTAACATAGCAATGGAACACATGTTGGCTGGGCTTGGTGGCTGAAGCCTGTAATCCCAGCACTTTGGGAGGCCGAGAAGGGCGGATCACCAGGTCAGGAGATAGAGACCATCCTGGCTAACACGGTGAAACCCCATCTTTACTAAAAATACAAAAAAATTAACTGGGCGTGGTGGCGGGCGCCTGTAGTCCCAGTTACTCGGCAGGCGGAGGCAGGAGATTGGTGTGAACCTGGGAGGCAGAGCTTGCAGTGAGCCGAGAATGCACCACTGCACTCCAGCCTGGGTGACAGAGTGAGACTCCATCTCAATTAAAAAAAAAAAAGCATGGAACACATGTTAAACTGAGTCTAGAATTCATTAAGATCCATTAACATAACAATGGAATACATGTGAAATGCAATGAAGAAAAAGAGAATAGAGTAACAAGGCAGATAATTACATTGGAAGAGAAGGCCGTAGTAGGCAGGGTGGTCAGAGTAGTGACTTTTGAGCAGACACTTAAATGAAGTAAGGCAGCCAGTCATGTGAAATTCTGCAGGCAAGCCCATGCCAGACAAAGTGAACCGCAGGGGTTGAGGACTGTGAAGCCAGAACCAGCTTGAAATGCTCAAGAAACAAGAAGAGCAGAGTACACCAGGGCTGGGGGTGGAAGAGCAATGGGGATGAGACTAGAGAGGTGGCAGAGAGGAGGACCACAGTGCAGGGCTTTGCAGACCATGGAAGGAGACTCAATTTTATTCTAAATAGTGATGAGAAACCAATGAAAGATTTTGTGCAAGAAGGGACTTGATCCAATTTTCATCTTTATTTATCTTTTCGAGGCAGAGTCTCACTCTGTCACCCAAGCTAGAGTGCAGTGGCGCAATGTTGGCTCACGGCAACCTCACTGCAACACCTCCTGGGTTCAAGCGATTCTCTTGCCTCAGTCTTCTGAGTAGCTGGGATTACAGGTGCATGCCACCACACCTGGCTAATTTTTGCATTTTTAACAGAGAAGAGGTTTCACCGTGTTCACCAGGCTGGTATCAAACTTCTGACCTCAAGTAATCCACCTTCCTGAACACCTTCCACCTTCCACCTTCCCAAAGTGCTGGGATTACAGGCATGAGCCACCGTGCCTAGCCAATTTTCATCTTTAAAAGATGGTTCTGATTACTGATGAGGCAACATGCATGGAGGCTGGGAGATCTGGTAGGGGCTACTGCAGTAGTCACAGAAAGAGAGAATGGTAGTGGTGGAGGTGCCAAGAAGTGGCTTAATTTGGACGACCAGAAGAGGTAGAAACATTACATGTTCATGGAGTAGATGTGGAATGTCAGGGACACAGAGGGGTCAAGAATGATGCCTGCCAACTGAGCCAGACAGGAAATAATGAGGAGAGAAAATCGGGCATTCTTTTCTGGACATGCTGTATTTCACCTGCCTAATACACATGCAAGTGGAGACACCAAGTAGAAGATCAAATAGGAAGACCTTAAGCTCGAGGGAGAGAAAATCAGCATCTAAATGGCATGATGGCCATGAGAGTATGTGGGATAAATTGGAAGATGTCATAGAAGATGCAAATGTTCTCTGCCAACTGTTGGGTTTTCACAATGAAATAAGAAGTGATGAATAGAAGGAATGGCTGCAGGGAGCTTCAAAAGAGAGGAGTTTTGAGAAAGTGGTCTTAGGTCAGGATACAGGAGACTGAATTCATTAGGGAAGGGTGGCAGGATGGATGTGACAGGGCTGCCAGCTTCTGAAGACTGTGATAAAGTGAGAGCTATATTGGTTATGTTTCTCCAGCAATATTCAGCTGCTCAAATACAGGGCATTAGTCAGAGGTCCTCAGAGAAACAGATCTAATAGGATATATGTAACCAGAAAGAAACAGATTATAAGGCATTGGCTCACATAATTATGGGGGTTGATTATGGATACTTAAGTCCCACAAGCTTCTGTCTGCAAGCTGGAGACCTAAGAAAGCTTGTGATATAATTCCAAGGCCTGAAAGCCAGAGAGCCAATGGTGTAGATTCCAGTCCGGGTCAGAAGGCCTGAGAACCAGGTGCTCCAAGGACAGGAGAAGATCAATAAGCCAACTCCAGCAGTCAGGCTGAGAGTGGACTCAACCTTCCTCTGCTGATAGATTGGATAATGCCCACCCACATGGCTTTACTCAGTTCACCAATTCAAAGGCTTATCTCTTCTGGATACACCCTCAGAGACCACCCAGAAATAATGTTTGAGCAGTTATCTGGGCATCCCATGGCTCACTCATGTTGACACATAAAATTAACCATCAAATACAGACTTAGAGAGTTGGATTTAGCTGTGGGTGGGATTTTTGAAGACAAATGGAGGGAGGGAAGGGGATGAGGAGGGAGCTGAGGGTATATACAAATGAAATTATACTTATGGACCAGAGATTCTAGACTGTGGAAGGAGGGAGCAGGGGGCATTGAAGAAAGTGGTGGCCTCACTGGTTTGGAAGTCATCATGGGGTAGCATTGTTGAAGTGTCACTAGAAGGGACTGTGCTGAGAAAAAGTGGAAATGAAATAGTTTGGGAGCAGCAGGCCAGAGTTTGGTTGGGACGATTACTAGGAGTAAGGAGGTCAAAGGACCCAAGAAGCCAGGGTGCTGGATGGACTGTCTATGAGAGGGAAGTCTCCAAAACAGTGGCGCAGAGAAAGACAGCCAAATGCTTGTATGAGGAAGGGGCGAAGAGAGTCTGTTCCAATAGCACCGCTTCAAACAGTGTGAGGTTTTCAGAAAGGAAGGAAGAGCAAGGGTCTGGAGGGGCTAAGAAAATAATCATCTCGCCCCAGGCCCAGTGGCAGAGAGCTGGGATCCAAACAACCCTCACTTGAGAAGGTTGCTGGGAACACAATGGTTTTCAGTTAGGGGTAGAAGGTCAGAGGAACTTAAGGGGTGCAGGTGACAGACCATTCGCTGCAGAGGGAGCAGGCCAATGAGGAGAGAGGAGGACACCTGCTGAGCGTAATGAAAGGGAGGATAATCTTTTCTGACCCTTTTCAGGCACAAATGAAATCAACAAAGCTCACACGGAACAGTTAGGAGTTACTCACATGAATCCAAGTTTTGCTTCCCCCCAGATTCTTGCCATGTTTTGAATTACTGAGTTTGCCAAATAAGAACCATGTGAAAATTAGTAGTTATAGGTAATATCATTTATTACACTTTAATTATATAAGGCTCTTTGAAGAAATAGACATATCTTACAGGTTTCATCTATCTTCAGACATCAAAGTTATATGTTCTAATTCAAGTTCATTAGAAATTAGTTCAAGAAAATGGGATTCCAAGCAAGAATGTATGTTAAATCACATGTAACATCCACTCAGGCCAAGCTATTCTGACCTAGCAATGATATCACACCTAACACAGCAGTTGCAATGGTGACTACTGCTTGGTTGAGTTTGCCATGGACCATTGTCATCCTCCAGGATCTGTCTTTTTCCAGGGCCCATGCTTGTGAATTCAATAGCAAAAATAATGGGGTCCATCACCCTGCATCTTCTGGTCCTTCAGGGATGACACTAATTTCTGCCATTCACCTTGGAATGCTGTATCACTTCGGATTCACTGTCTATGGTCATAGAGGGGATTCGTTTCAGAGGATTCCCCTTGGTCCTCTCTATGATGATCGTCTTACCCTAAGCCTGGGAACCAATAAATGAAGCATGTCTATTTCCATTTTACATTTGGGGTCCAGAGAAATGACCACTGGATGAGTCTGCAGACGCAGTGGACACATCATAAATAAGCAGGATCCGGGCCAGTCTCCATGTTTTACCTACTCGAATATTCCCCGCTCTGATCGGGGCACCAGATGCTGGTTTGTGTCTCTAGGTATTAATGCCTACTAAGACCTCGTGCAGCAGTCACTCAAATGTTTGGATAACCTTTGGTATTCAGTTACCCAAGTAGATCTCTTTGGTAAAGGCCTGGGAGACCCAGGACCTCACCCTCTTGCTGTGTGGTTTTGCAGGGCTCTGCCTTCTAGGGACACAGTCTTTAGTCAGTGTACCTGGGGCCAAACAATGGCTCAAGCCCAGAAACTGACTTTTTATTGGTGACTCTCAGGTTCCCGATCAAGCATCCTTGATTTCTTTTGGTTATACAGACTGAACAATCTCTTCTTGGCTGCCCATCTGTTTTGTTCCTACGGATGCAGTAACTCAGTAGAATTTTCAGTTAACTCCCTTGAGTGTTATTTTTGGCTAGGGGAAGAATTTTCTGAATTTGGAGAGAGAGTCTTTGTGAGTATTTCTTGGCCAGTGAGGTAGACTGTGACAGTGACAGCTAACTGTCCACCAAAGCATCATTCTCCCCTTACGTATGGAATAGTTGCTACTGAAAGGGCAGTTGTCCAGCCTGAAGCTGCATTTCCCAGCAGCCACTGCATCCATTTCTCAGCATCCCTTGCATGTAAGTCATGTCACATGATTAGGTCTTGCTAGTGGATTGGGAGCAGAAGCGAAGTCACTTCCAGGTGGAAAAGATTAAGAAGTGAATGTCCTTATTCACCGATTCAATGGACTGTTTGTTTCCTTTCTGCCAGCTCTGCCCAGCTCCACCCAGGGAGATCTTGGAAGCTAAATGTAGAAGAAGGCAGATCCCCTGTCAGTCTGGGTCCCTGAAGAGCCACAGGGAGTAACTACCACTCTCCCAACATGACGTCGATATTGGACTGTTACAGAAGCAAAAAAATCATCTTTCGTTATATTAAGTGGTTGAAACAGGAATTTGTTGGCTAAAGCAACTAGAGTTACCCTAATACATACTCTATAAATTCTATATCAAATATAAAAAAAATTGTTTCTGTCTAAATAGATTTTTACCTTTTTTTTTTTTTTTTTTTTGAGACACAGTCTCTCGCTCTGTCACCCAGGCTGGAGTGCAGTGGCACGATCTTGGCTCACTACAACCTCCGACTCCCTGATTCAAGCGATTCTCCTGCTTCAGCCAACCGAGTAGCTGGGATTACAGGCATGCACCACCATGCCCAGCTATTTTTTAGTAGAGACGGGGTTTCACCATGTTGGCCAGGATGATCTCAATCTCCTGACCTCATGATCCACCCGCCTCAGCCTCCCAAAGTGCTGGGATTACAGGTGTGAGCCACTGCACTCAGTGATTTTTACCAAATTTTAAAGGTATGTTTGTGATGGTCTGACATAAGAGTAGAGACGATGTGACATGAAATTCACTCCGAGGGGCCCAGAAGATGTCTTATGAGGCTCAGCAGTTATTCCTTACAATAGCTGAAAATAATATTCAAAGCCAGCCCTCTGGACCTGTGGGTTCCACATCTGTAGATTCAACCAAGCAGGGACTGAAAATACTTGAAAAAATGTTGCATCTATATTGAACATGTACAGACATTTTCCTTGTTATTATTCCCTAAACCATATAGTACAACAACTATTTACATAGCATTTACTCTGTACTAGGTGTTATAAGTCACCTAGAGTATGTACAGGAGGATGTGTCATTATATATCAGGGACTTGAGCATCCTCGGATTTTTGGTATCCATGGTGGGGGGGGGGGGGGTCCTGCAGCCAATCCCCCATGGATACCAAGGGATGACTGTTATAAAAGGCAGTGATAATACAATCAACACACACACATTTTCTCTGTCCACACCTTGTTAATATAAGTGGTTGTTTTCACTACGGGTCCCTGGATGCTGCCTCTCTCACCTACCTCCTCAGGTTCCTTGGTCTCCTCCATCCCCCAAGCTCTTGGAAGCTTGGTCCACTCAGCACCAAGACAGTCAACTGACTCCACACGGGCCTTGTATTTTCCACCCCTGAAGACTAACCAGCTGTGTATCTGGAGTCTTAAGATCCTCCCGCCAGAGATTTCCACGAAATGCTACCTTCAGGGCATGTGAATTTGTTTCCTGTTGCTGCTGTCACAGGTTACCGGAAATGTGGTGGTTTAAAGCAACAGAAGTTAGTTTTCTTACATTTTTGGAGGTCACCGTCTGAAATGAGCTTCATGCTTCTAAAATCAAGGTGCCAGCAGAGCTGCTTTCTCCCGAGGGCCTCCTGCCTCTCCAGGCTTGCAGAGGTTGCTGGCATTCCCCGGCCTGTGGCGCCTTTCTTGCCTCACTCTTACTCTTGCTTCCATTGTCACATCTCCCACCCGTGCCTCTGATTTTCTGCCTCCCTCTTTGAAGACCCCTTGGAATTGCAATGGACCCACTTGGATAACCTAGAATAATTGCTTCATCTTGAGACCATTTATTGTTTATTTTTGAGATGGAGTCTAACTCTGTCACCCAGACTAAGTGCAGTAGTGCAATCTTGGCTCACTGCAACCTCTGCCTCCCAGGTTCAAGCGATTCTCCTGCTTCAGCTCCCTGAGTAGCTGGGACTACAGGCACACGTCACCATGCCAGGCTAATTTTTGTATTTTTAGTAGAGATGGGGTTTCACTATGTTGGCCCAGGTGGTCTTGAACTCCTGACCTCGTGATCTGCCTGCCTCGGCCTCCCAAAGTGCTGGGATTACAGGTGTGAGCCACCGCACCTGGCGTCAAGACTCTTAATCACATCTGCTGAGTCCCTTTTGCCATAGGTAACATTCAGAGATTCTGGGGATTAGGATGTGGTTATCTGTGTTAGGCCATTATTCAGCTCACCTCTGGGTAGGATATAACTTAAGTGGCTTTGAAAGGCATCAGGTAGGCCAGGCACAGTGGCTCACATCTGTAATCCCACCATTTGGGAAATTGAGGCAGGAGGATTGCTTGAGGCCAGAAGTTTGAGACCAACCTGGACAACATAGCAAGACCCCATCTCTACAAAAAATTTGAAAGTTGAGTGTGGTGGCATGCACTGGTCACTCTAGCTACTTGGGGGGCTGAAGCAGGAGGATCTCTCGAGCCTAGGAGCTGAGGTGAGCTATGATCATGCCACTGCTCTATAGCCTGGGCAACAGAGCAAGACTGTTTCAAAAAATAAAAATAAAAATAAAGGTACCAGATGGCATGGACATGTGTGGGAGCTGACTCCCCAGGTAGTGAAATTCAACCAGCGGGAAACAGGAGACAGGACCAAGCCGGGAAGATACATTTCTTCCCTCTGGAGGACTGCTCCAAGGCAGGACTTGCCTGCACAGCCTGTGCAGAGACATCCCACAGAGCCAAGCAGATGCTCCACTGAGCAACTGGCTGGATCTCCTTCTGGCTCACGGTGAAGAGGGTTGTCACAATAAAGCCTTGGCTGGCATTGACTCCCATCCGTTTCCGCCTCGCTCCCACATCCTTTCTACCCCGGGATTGCATTTCTCAAAGCATCAGCAGTTCATCTCTGCCTTCCTCTCACCTGGGGTGTAGCCCAAATTGAAAGTCACACCTTATTCCTTTATTTAATGAAGAAATCATCACTAAGAACCTACTCTATTCAGATACAGTTCTGATTAACAAAGTGACAGTTATAAATATGAAAAAATTTCTGCTCTCATGGAGCTTCCATTCTAACTGGAAAAGACATACAATAAACAAGACATCATTTAGTGACAAGTGATATTTAAAAGACGGTGATGCAGTAAAGGCTAGTTATTTTATTAATATATTTGGTGGTGAGGAAGGGCCTTTCTGGAGTTGATGTGTAACCTGAGGACTGAATGACAAAGAACCATTTATGCAGAATCAGGAGAAGGGGAGGTGGTGTCTTTCCTTTTTTTTTTTTTTTTTTTAAACAGAGTCTCACTCTGTCACCCAGGCCAGAGTGCAGTGGCGCCATCTCAGCTCACTGCAACCTCTACATCCTGGGTTCAAGCGATTCTTGTGTCTCAGCATCCCAAGTAGGTGGGGCTACAGGCACAAGCCACCACGCCCGGCTACTTTTCTGTATTTTTAGTAGAGACGGGGTTGCGCCGTGTTGGCCAGACAGGTCTCGAACTCCTGACCTCAGGTGATCTGCCTGCCTCAGCCTCCCAAAGTGCTGGGATTGTGGGCGTGAGCCACGGCACCCAGCCAGGGAGGTGTTCTTAATAGCAGGTATCAATGTGCAATGGTGTGCCTCTCACATGGATGCTTCTAGATAGGTGGTACACTCCGGTGAATAGCAGCAGAAATTTACTTTGAAAAAATTCATAATTCTACCATGATGTAAAATATAAAATAAACCTTTCAAGCAGAAGCTCTCTACTAACCAATAAGTGGGACTTCCTCTTGGTCGTGAAGGAAGGTATTTTATTTTAGAAGTTAGATTTTCTTACTATGTTTTACACTCAGCATAATTTAGAATAAGAATGATCAAAGTAGGAGTTATGAAGCTTTAGCTTTCTCAGCTGTTTAACAGACACATTAGGGTATATACCCCTATTTCCTTCCATCGCCAACATATTTTCGCCTTTATGGTTGGCTATTTGTAGCAGCCATTTTCCCTTCTCATTTCATATGTTTGGTGGATGAGTTTACATCTTGTTCAGACTGTAGCATCAGGAAGAAGTCATGAGCTTTGACATCAGATAATGCACTATTTTATTTAGATTTTCACTTTCTCTTAGCTATTAAATGTTTTTAATAACATACAAGGTATTATTTTTACATTTTTCTTTTGTAATTCATTGTTGGTCCTATATAGAAACGCAGTTTTAAATTGACTTTTTATCTAGTGATCTTGTTAGAATCACTCATTAATTCTAATAGAAAATCCAACGTGATCAGTCAATAAGCGAGGAGCTTCATCGTATCAGCTGTGAATAATAACAGTTGTATATCTTTTCCATTTCTCTTTCTTTTCTTCCTCTTTCTGGCTTGCTGAAGTGACTGGAACCTCAGTGAGCATAGCATGTCTCTGTTCCCCTTGGCATCAGTCGAGGCAGCTTGAAGGCTGGAGACTGGAATCATGTGAAGTACCTTGTGGTTGGTACTGGGAAGACTTAAATAGATGGGGGTTGGCACAGCTGGGATTCCTTGGGTATCTTTCTCTTCACCATGGTGGTTTTAGGGCTCCAAAAGCACATGTCCCAAGAGAGAAGGGGAGACAAGCAAAAGTTATGGTGTCATCTTCTATGACTTGGCTCTGTAAGTCACGCAGTGTTATTCGTGTCACATTCTATTTATCAGAAGTGGGTAACTAGGGCTGCCCCATATTCAAGGAGAGGACAATTAGACTCCACCTTTTCGTGGGAGGAGTATCACAAAATTCGTGGATATATTTTAAAAGCAGCACAATCGATCCTCTAGCCCAAATTATTTACATTTCTCCTTCATGCAAAATACACTTGCTTCATCCCAGGACTTGCAAAGTTGTATCTATTAAGAGATCAGGTTCAGGTTTGAGACCCAGGGTGTTGTCATGTAAATCATGTTCCCACATGGGTGAGGCTCCTCGTGGGCAGTTCCTTGAGTATAGATCATTGATGATCTTTTCTTGAACTGAAGATCTGTGTACTAAAGAGACAAGTCTTCTGTCCCACTCATGCCACAGGCAATGGTAGGTCTGGCATAACATAACTGCTATAGATACTCTAACTCAGTGGGGGGAAGAAGCACACAGAACTCCTTGGTCCACGGCACTTCTGAAATCCAGCTGAACACATATGGCCAGTCCACTGATGAAGGCTCAGTTCCAGCAAATGGGAAAATGGGAATCATTCTCTATGGATTCTTGGATATATCCTCTGAGTCATCTTTTCTTTTTCTATAAAACATAGCCATGTTTGCAGCCGATTAGATTTTTCGGTCTGTGTCCTGCCTATCAAAGTTTTGTCTCATACAATTATCTTACAACATTTTGGATTTACTATGTAACCTACTGGAATTCACTCCATTAAACAAAAGCCTCATCTGTGTATCTCAAGATAAATCTTTTTCTACATCGGGATCCCTGAAAGGTGACTCTGGAATAATTCATTTAAGATTCTTGGCCAGGTGTGGTGGCTCATGCCTGTAATCCCAGCACTTTGGGAGGCTAAGGCAGGTGGATCACCTGAAGTCAGGAGTTCTAGACCAGCCTGGTCAACATAGTGAAACCCCATCTCTACTAAAAATAAAAAAATTAGCCAGTCATGGTGGCATGTACCTGTAGTCCCAACTACTCAGGAGGCTGAGGCAGGAGAATTGCTTGAACCCTGGAGATGGAGGTTGTGGTGAGCCAAGGTTGTGCCACTGCACTCCAGCCTGGGCAACACAGCGAGAATCTGCCTCAAAAAAAAAAAAAAAAAAAAAAAAAAAAAGATTCTTAGAAGCCCAAGTTATGTAGTGGGAAGGATCTACCCTGACGATCTCTAGAGAACTTCGATTTTAATTCTAAGAGCGTCACATAGAGTTTTACAGTTGCACCTTTGGGTTCATCTTTAGACTATGTTGTCCTGACAGTGCCCTGCATTTGATATCTTCCAGAAACCATTTCTTAATTTTAGCAATCACTATGTCAATTGGAGAGAAACTAGGAATGAAAATCAGTTTTATTTTCAACTCAAAGTCCTGGCTCCTTTATATTTAACAGTTCTTTCTTTAGCTTGTCTATTTTTTATAGTGAAAAGAAACCGGGTGGTACTTTCAACACACTCTCTGGAAATCGCCTTAGCTGGAACATGTAGCTCATTAGGTGCTTTTTCTATTTCCCACATTGCCACAGGCAACGGTGTTACTAAACTTCCTGCTATTGCATCATGAAGATTTTTTTTCCAGCTTCCAATAATATTTTCCTCACTTTCCTGTAAGTCCTCACCAGCAGTCCCCCAGAGGCCATCAAGCCTCTGTTAATGATTTCTTTGAAGTCCTCGATGCTTCTCTAACATGTTTCTTAAGTCCAACTTCTTCCCACTGCTCAGTGCCAAAGCCACATGCTTTAGGTTTGGTTATGGCAGCACCTCAAGTCTAGAGTGCCAAAATATGTCCAGTTCTCTACAGTTGTGAAACTAACCACCCCTGAACTTAGTGATCATTTTAAACAACAGTTATTTTGCTCATGAAACTGCAATTTGGGCAGATCTTAGCAGGGAGAACTCAGCTCTGCTCCCCTCAGCTTAAGCTGGGGCAGTTCAGAGCTAAGGGCTGGAATAATCTAAAGACTCACTGACTTATCTTATGGCCGAGGTTGGGAAGTTAAACAGCCGAGGTATGGTGCATCTGGGGTGTGTCAAGCTTTTCTCTCTATGTGGCCTCCTTAACATAGTCAATATATTTGGCATGGTATCTTTAGGTTAGGGAGACTTCTTGTATGTCAGAGAAAGAGGAAGTAAAGATGTACCACTTTTTATGACCTAGGCTTGTAAGTCATGCAGTAGCATTTCTTCCACATTCTACTCATTAGAAGTGAATCACCATGGCTGACCCATATTCATAAGAATTAGACTTCACCTTTTTATAGGAGAGGTATCAAGAAGTTGCAATATGCTTTAAAATGGCCACACACACTAAGCTGCACGTGAGGCTGGGAAATGTATTCTGTGGCTAAGCATGCATTGCAAGTCAAAACGTAGGGGAATTCTGTTACTAAAAGGTAAAAGGAGAGAAAGGCCAGATTATTGGGTGTTCTGTCACAGGCAGCTTTGTGTAGAAATTAAAACCTGAACCAAGTTATCACGGATGAAGAAAATGTGAATAGGGAGAAAGGTCACTTCAAGCAAGAGAAGAATATGAGCAGAAACTTGGAAAAGGGAATAATACAGTGGGCATGTATGTGTGTTTATGCTGAAGGTACATGTTCTAATTAAAGGAAGCTGGTGATGGGATGGTAGATTATGCCCCATAGAATGGGTGTGGTCCTATCAGGAGGCCAGTGAAAAATAGAGAAACTGCTTGGATTTGGCATAGTTTTGTGATGAAACAGCAATGTGTTAGGCCATTTTTGCATTGCCAAATAAATACCTGAGACTGGGTAATTTATACGGAAAAGAAGTTTACTTGGCTCGCTGGGCGTGGTAGCTCATGCCTGTAATCCCAGCACTTTGGGAGGCAGAGGCGGGCGGATCACAAGGTCAGGAGATCGAGATCATCCTGGCTAACATGGTTAAACCCTGTCTCTGCTAAAAATACAAAAAATTAGCCGGGCATGGTGGCGGGTGCCTGTAGTCCCAGCTACTCGGGAGGCTGAGGCAGGAGAATGGCGTGAACCCGGGAGGCAGAGCTTGCAGTGAGCCGAGATTGCGCCACTGCACTCCAGCCTGGGCGACAGAGCAAGACTCCATCTCAAAAAAAAAAGTTTACTTGGCTCATGGTTCTGCCCGCTCTTCAAGCATGGCACTGGCATCTGCTTGGCTTCTGGAGGGCTCAGGGAGCTTTCACTCACGGTGGAAGGTGGCATAGGAACAGGCACACCACTTGACAGAGTGGGAGCAAGGCCAGTGGGGAGATGCTACACTTTTAAAAACAATCAGATCTCATGAGAACTCACTCGCTATCGTGGCACCAAGCCATGAGGGATCCTCCCCCAGGATCCAAATACCTCTCACTAGGCCCCACCTGCAACCTTGGGGATTACGTTTCAACGTGAGATTTGGAAAGGGACAGATAACCAAAGTATATCAAGTGAGATTTGGAGACGGATGACCCTGGACCTGAATTCCCTGTCCATAATAGTATTGTGATTTTCAGCAAGTGCTGTAGATTACAAAAGTGGCCATGATTCTCCAACCTTTTGTTGAGTGACTTTGCAGCAACTTCCATGAAGTTATGGAGTCTATTTCCCCACCTCCTGACAACGGCCTGGCATTATGTCTTGCTTTGACCAGTAGAATGTGGTAGAATGAGCAATGTGCCATTTTTGAATTTAAATCTCAAGAGGACTTGCCTGTTCGCATTCGTTCTCTTAGGACCTTGCCAAATGCCCCATAAACCGGCCAAGGCTAGTTAACTGGAGGATGAGCGAACACATGGAGTGGAGCTCAACTGTCTCATCTGAGGTCCCAAATATGAGAAAGTCAGGCAAGGTCAACTTTGTTCACCTCGCTATAGTTGAACTGAAGAGCCATGTGTGGGTCCAGCAGGGAGGGACTGCCCAAGTGAGCCAGCTCAAACTGACAACCCCTTGAATCATGAGCTAAAGAAGTGGATGTTAGGCCGGGTGTGGTGGCTCACACCTGTAATCCCAGCACTTTGGGAGGCCACAGCGGGAGGATCACCTGAGGTCAGGAGTTCAAGACCAGCCTGGCCAACGTGGTGAAACCCCATCTCTACTAAAAATATAAAAAATGGCTGGGCGTTGTGGCTCATGCCTGTAATCCGAGCACTTTGGGAGGCAGATCACGGGGTCAGGAGATCAAGACCATTCTGGTTAACATGGTGAAACCCCATCTCTATTAAAAAAAAAAAAAATACAAAAAAATTAGCCGGGTGTGGTGGCAGGTGCCTGTGGTCCCAGCTACTTGGGAGGCTGAGGCAGGAGAATGGCGTGAACCTGGGAGGTGGAGCTTGCAGTGAGCTGAGATTGCGCCACTGCACTCTAGCCTGGGCGACAGAGCGAGACTCCGATTCAAAAAAAAAAAAAAGAAGAAAAACAATTAGCTGGGCATGTTGGCAGGCACCTGTAATCCCAGCTACTCAGGAGGCTGAGACAGGAGAATCGCTAGAACCCAAGAGGCGGAGGTTACAGTGAGTCGAGATGGCCCATTGCACTCCAGCCTGGGCAACAACAGCAAAACTCTGTCTCAGAAAAAAAAGAAGTGGATGTTATTTTAGCTACTGAAATTGGGGGAGATTTGTTACACAGCAAACCTAACTTACAGCAAGTTAAATAAACTGCTTTTTAAATTGCAATAGCTTCACTATAAAATAGATATTAAAATAGATTATAAATAGCACCTATCTCGTGGCAAGGACAAAACCAGATGCTGATGGCAGCACACTTGGTGCCAAGCCTGAAATATGTGCTGAGCAAATGGTAATTAATGCCATTGATTACATCAAAGAGAGAATATTAACCAGAGTAACACAAAGGAAGGAGAGTGTAAGAAAGAATTACTTTAGGTCATTGGCCATCAGAAATGCAAATCAAACCCACAATGAGATACCATCTCACATCAGTTAGAATGGCAATCATTTAAAAAGTCAGGAAACAACAGGTGCTGGAGAGGATGTGGAGAAATAGGAACACTTTTACACTGTTGGTGGGACTGTAAACTAGTTCAACCATTGTGGAAGACCATGTGGCGATTCCTCAAGGATCTAGAATTAGAAATACCATTTGGCCCAGCCATCCCATTACTGTGCATATACCCAAAGGATTATAAATCATGCTGCTCTAAAGACACATGCACACATATGTTTATTGCAGCACTATTCACAATAGCAAAGACTTGGAATCAACCCAAATGTCCATCAGTGATAGACGGGATTAAGAAAATGTGGCACATATACACCATGGAATACTATGCAGCCATAAAAAAAGATGAGTTCTTGTCCTTTGTAGGGACATGGATGAAGCTAGAAACCATCATTCTGAGCAAACTATCACAAGGACAGAAAACCAAACACCACATGTTCTCACTTATAGGTGGGAATTGAACAATGAGAACACTTGGACACAGGGTGGGGAACATCACACACCAGGGCCTGTAGTGGGGTGGGGGGAGCAGGAAGGGATAGCATTAGGAGAAATACCTAATGTAAATGATGAGTTAATGGGTGCAGCACACCAACATGGCACACGTATACTTATGTAACAAACCTACACGTTGTGCACATGTACCCTAGAACTTAAAGTATTAAAAAAAAAAAATTCACATTCTGCTCATTTTTGCCTCATGACTTTTCTCCATTCATTGGTTCCACTGCCCTGGCCTGTGCTCACTCTGCATACCACAAATCTGCATCTGGGGGCTAAATGTTCTCCTCCCTTTAAAACTTCCCTCTGAACACTTTCTTTCTAGGCCCCTTCAACACAAATCCAGATGGTCCACATACTCCGTTAATTGTCTTATTGCCTTATATATTTATATCTTTTACTAACAACTAGGCTCTAAGCAACTTAATAAAGATGGTTGGTATTGATCCTTGGGGTTATCTTATCTCCAGTTAAGAGGCCTATTTCCTGAATGCCGAGTCATTCAGTGAACTCACAGAGAACTATTCCCCCAATAGATGGCATTTGTAGGGATCACTGGGTATTTTCCCCAGCATATCATGAGGGAATGATGAGAACTCAAATGTAACAACTAGTTCCCACCAAGCAAACATCTGAACACTTCAGGGTCCGTGGATCCTGTTTATGTCTCAAACTGCTTATCAGCTGTAACCCAGTTATTACTTGAAAGTAAAAATAGAAGTCCCTGGGAGAACTAAAGATGGAAACAGATCCTATAGTACATTTTTAATTTTCCCACCTTAATTACACCCCTTATCAAAACAAACTGCTTAAGGCTTTATAAGTGTCTTCTTTCTACTTCTTTCAGAGGTTGTCTTCTGAACCAGCAAATACCATTTTTAAATTTAAACAAAAGACATCTCCTCTCCATTGTTTTATCAGTGTGTGCAGGACCTCTGGCTCTTACCAGCTTGCCAGAGGTGACTGTGTGCTGTGTGCATCTCATTCCAACTCCACCTCCAGTGGTGACACTCTGGAGCCTGAAATTAACCATAGTGGGGATATTTACACCATGAACATCAGCAAATTCTATGAAGCAGGGTTTTGGTTTTTGTTTGTTGTTGTTGTTTTCCCCAGAGATCAGTTGGTAAGCATTTATCAGCACATCATGGCCAGATCTCCATGGGCTTAGAAAGTACAGCTCCCATCACCAGGAGACATTCATCACCTTCGTTCGTCATTGCAGAATGCTCGAAGTTGTGAGACTGGTCAAATGGGAACTCAATGAAAGCATGACCAAGACAAATGCTGCTAAGCCACAGCCAGTCCAGCTGGAATATGAGTGAGGTAGAGTCTTGAGACAAGGCTGGAGGGGCACACAGAGGCAGAAAATACAGGGCTTGCCGGGTGCAGTGGATCACGCCTGTAATCCCAACACTTTGGGAGGCCAAAGTGGGCAGATCACAAGGTCAGGAGTTCGAGACTAGCCTGGCCAACATGGTGAAACCTCGTCTCTACTAAAAATATAAAAATTAGCCGGGTATGGTGATGGGCGCCTGTAATCCAGCTACTTGGGAGGCTGAGGTAGGAGAATCACTTGAACCTGGGAGGCAGAGGTTGCAGTGAGCTGAGATCACTGCACTCCTGAGTGACAGAGTTGGACTCCATCTGGGGGAAAAAAAAAACATAGGGCTCTAAAAGTATAAAGATTTATGTTTCAGTGGTATGGAAAGTTATATTAATAGTTTTGCATAGGAAATAAACATATTTGGGTTTATGTTTTCTAAAGATCTCTCTAGGTGTCTGGTCTGTGGAGAATAGGATAGACACATGGTGGGAGGACAAGGGTGGAAGACCAAAGAAGACACTATTTTGGATCAGGACAAGGGAGCCCCAGCATGTCTTGTGACCTCTACCTTGCACCTGCCCCATGCCCATTTCCACACCCCACCTGCGCTTGTGCTCCCAGCGCTCTCCACCAGGAATCCCTTCCTCTCCCATCCCACGTCCTGCCATATTGCAAGACTAGCTCAAGGTCCACACCCCTCCACCTTGCATCCTCCCCCGTCATCCCAGTCACATCAATCTACTTGCCTTAGCACGTGGAATACTACCTCCTGATAATCACAAGACTTGCTGTGCTACCTTGTGTGGTCATTTCACATTTTATGTGCATTTGTCTGATCTCCATAACTTGCTTAAAGTTTATTATGGAGATCGATGGTGTGATCTATGGCTAAATTGAGCCCCCAGAACATTCCAAGCAGGCACGATGCTAGATATCTTGGGGCATGTGGAGGGAAGATAGAATCTGTCCCAGAGAAGCTTTCGTTCATCTGCAGATTTATCAAATACAAAGTCGGGTGATGCTGAGCCAGTTTGCACTGATGAGGAAATGCAGGGAGAGAGGAGATTCATGTAAAACAGTGGGTAAGAAACACTTAAAGCAACCAGCTCAAAAGGGGGGGCTGTATTCCTTGCATCACACATGGAATCAAGATTCTAACCGTAGCTTTGCTTCTAAAGGAAATATTATACTTCCATAATTACCATAATTACCTGCAACAGAGGTCAGCACATTCTTTCTATGAAGAACCGGAGAGTAAATATTGTTAGCTTTGTGGTGGGCCTCTGTTGCAACTACTCATCTCTGCCGTTGTGGTACAAATGCACACATAGACAAACCATCCACAAATACACAGAGATCTGTTTCAATAAAACTTTATTCACAAAAACAGGTGGCAGGGTAGATTTGGTCTCTATACTGTAGTTCACTGACCCCGACCTAAAAGATGACATGCTTTGAGAATAGCAATGCCAAACCTTGGATCCAGGTCCGATATTTCCCAGCAATCATGATGCTTCTCTGATCAACCGAACGCAACAGTTATAAATGTACTGGCTAAATTTGGCTTTATGCACTTGTTGTGTCCCCTATTACAGTATAAGCTTTTGGTGAGTAGGGATTTTCAAATTATTTAAAGCACTTAATTTTATACCCAGTACACACAAATACAGAACTTTACTATAGCAGATTTTTGACCCAATTTAGTGTGCTACCTGAATAAAAAGCTTAGTAACTAAAGAAATTGCCCTCTTAGATTTTTGAACTATTTGTTTTTTTTGGAGACAGGGTCTCGCTCTGTCACCCACACTGGAATGCAGTGGTACCATCATGGCTCACTGCAGCCTTGACCTCCTGGGCTCAAATGATTTTCTCATCTCAGCCTCCCCAGTAGCTGGGACTACAGATGCATACTACCACACCTGGCTAATGTTTAATTTTTTGTAGAGACAGGGTCATGTCATGTTGCCCAGGGTGGTCTTGAAATCCTGAGCTCAAGTGATCCTCTTGCCTTGGCCTTCCAACATGCTGGGATTACAGGCGTGAGCCAGCATGCCTGGCTGAAACTATTTTTACAGAGAACTTATGTGGTGCTATGGTTTGGCTGTGTCCCCACCCAAATCTCATCTTGAATTGTAGCTCCCATAATCCCCACCTGTCATAGGAGGGACCTGATGGGAGGTAATTGAATCATGGGGGTGGGTTTTCCCATGCTGTTCTCGTTGATAGTGAGTCTCAGAATATCTAATGGTTTTATAAAGGGGAGTTCCCCTGCACACACAGTCTTGCCTGCTGCCACGTAAGATGTGCCTTTGTTCCTCTTTCACCATCCACCATGATTGTGAGGCCTCCCCAGACACGTGAGACTGTGAATCCATTCTTTTTCCTTATAAATTACCCCGTCTCAGGCATGTCCTTATAGCAGTGTGAGAATGGATTAATATAGATGGCCTTATCCTGTTTTTCCACAAAGCTATCTGAGGTACTATATAATCATCAAAAAGAATAAGGCAATTCTATAGGTATTAATGTAGGATGAGAGCTAAAATATTATGCTGAGACAAAAGCAAGCTACAACAACTTATGTTTATATTAAAAACGAGGATGGGGATATATATGTGTGAGTATATGATTGGACAGTTTATTTTTGAGAGAATATTCAATAAAACAGTAAAAATAGCAGTTTCTGGGAAAAGAAAATGGGTAATTAGAGGGCTACATCTGGAAAAAAAGTAACATTTTACTTCTAGTATTTGAGATTTTTGTCTTACAAGTCACCTATATATATTAGCTTTCAAAAGAATTAAAAATTAAAATACTAGATTGTTGGCATCTGAAATGATAAAATACTTTATGCTGATGCCTTTCCTCAGTAATAAACACAGACATTCAAAACTACAGTCAGCCCTCAGTGTGTGTCCATGTGGTCTGAATTCAACCACAGATTGAAAATACTTGAAAAAAAAATTTTTGGCGGGGCACAGTGGCTCACACCTGTCATCCTAGCACTTTGGGGAGGCTGAGGTGGGAGGATTGGTTGAGGCTGCAATGAGCAGTGACTGTGCCTCTGCACTCTAGCCTGGTGACAGAGTGAGACCCTGTCTCAAACAAATTAGAACAATTTTTAAAATGCACACACAGTATACCAACTATTTATGCAGCATTTACGTTGTGTTAGGTATCAGTAACCTGGAGATGATTTAAAGTGGAAGGAAAGACATGCGCAGGTTCTATGCAAATACTACACCACTGTATATCAGGGACTTGAGCATCTGTGAATTTTGTATCCTGGTGGGGTCCTGGAACCAATCTCCCTTGGATACCAAGGGACGACTGCACTTCACTGACCTTGTTCAAAGCTACTGACATCACACACACCAAGGAGTGCACATAAAAGCAGTAAAATTGAAATAGGTTCTGTGGCTGGGGGAAACTCAGTGGTACTTTGTTAGCTGTGATGCTGCTCTACAGTGATGGGAGATGTTACCACTGGGGAAACTGAGTGAAGGGCACGCAGGCCTCCCTGTATGTTCTGTTACAACTTTCTCTGAGTCTGTAATTATTTCTAAATAAGAGGCTAAAAACAAGACCACAACTATGCCACGTAAAGGCTCACGCGTAAATCTACGTTCTAACTATGGTGCTGCTCTAACCCCCTATCTGAGTCATGCCTTTCCTTGCCTATTTCCCCATCTGTAATTGAGGCGGGGGACAGCCTTCCAGAGTAAATTAAGTCACAGAGGGAATCCTGAGAGGTGTGCAGTAGAAAGAAGACTTCTGTCAAATTCTCTCTGGGCCTAAAATGAAAACAAAGAACACACATCCAAGTCTTTGCCAGCCTTCCTTCGGTCCCTGGGTTGGGGGCACAGGATCCAGGCAGCATCTGGCTTCAGGTTCCATCCCAATCCCTGCAGAATGGGAAGAAGCTATTTGTAAACATGAGCAGAGGTGGGAGTCAGTGGTCTGCAAGGGAAGTGGCGCTTGCTCATGCCAGATGCCTCTGGTGGTTTGGGTACACTGGCAACCAAACCACCTACCTGTGTGTTCTACTCCACAGGGAAGTGCAGGCAGGTTCTAGGATCTGGGGTTTCAAGATCAGGTACCCTTTGGGGCTGACACAGGAGACTGTCTGACATAAACACATTTCAAGTCCTCAGCTGTGTGTGACTTCATCTATCAGTCCTTTCTTTTGCCTCTTGGCTTTCTTGAAGTCACACTCAGTGTCTACAAGAGCAGTGGAGACAGCTGCAGTTCTGTGTTTGGATCTGGTGAGCAAGTCCATGAAACAAACACCAAGCCCAGACACTGAAACCCCAGCATTAACACCAAAAAGCCAGCCAGGTGCGGTAGCTCACACCTGTAATCCCCAGCACTGTGGGAGGCTGAGGCACATGGATCACTTGAGGTCAGGAGTTCGAGACCAGCCTGGCCAACATGGTGAAACCCCATCTCTACCAAAAATACAAAACCTAGCCAGGCATGGTGGTGCTCGCCTGTAGTCCCAGCTCCTTGGGAAGCTGAGACAGGAGGATCGCTAGAACCCAGGAGGCAGAGGCTGCAGTGAGCCGAGATCGCACCACTGTACTCCAGCCTGGGTAACAGAGACTCTTGTCTCTAAAGAAAAAAACCCACCACAAAGCCAAAACAAAAAAAAGCCTCCCCTCCATGGCATTTCGAGCCTCCTCTGATAAAGGAAACACACAGCGTGTTAGCTAGTATCTTTTATTGTCAGACCTGTGAGCCAACAGTTTTGCAGGGTTGTGCACAACGGGACAAGGCAAATTTCTTGTGTGGGTAGACCTAGCTGGCCCAAGTCTTTAAAACTTTTCCATATAAAAATAGAAGTCCAAGACCAGATTATTTTTCTTCTGGTCATAAATGCTGATTTATTTACAGGTGCCTTGTTCAGACCACCATTATAAACTTGGGATAAAATATGTGTGTATTTTACTAAAGCCTCAGCATTTAATGTCAGGGTCCTTTAAAGGTTCACTCAAATGTTAAGACATTTCTGGAATGCAGCGTCTCTACCCCATAGTCAACATGGTTGTACCTGTAATTGATCCAGAGGGATACAATTTAACCTTCCAAGTAACACTTGAACTTAAATCTTTTAGACATGAAAGACTCCAAAATGACTTCATTCTTGTTCTAAAACCAGCACTGGAGCCAGCTGTTGAAGAGTAGTTTATAAATACAGTTATCTTGTAGGCTGCATATCTGTTTATAATACAGCAGACACAGATGCAGACTTTGCTACATGTAAAACAAAATGGAGTCAACACGTGTTTTTCAAAATACAGCAAAGACAGGAAAATCCAGGATTCTGGTTTGTTAATAAAACCACCTTATAAAGTAACAATTGAGACTATAGCTCTGCACTATTAAAAATATACAGACAGACTGTGTACACCATTGCACATCCTTTTTCCCTTTGCTTTTTAATGCTCATGAAGCCATGATTAAAGTGTTTATGAACACATGCATGAACAGGCAAGCACGTACACTTAAAAGATGAAACAAAGAAAAACGTTGATCATGTCATTCCATGAGAAAGGCTGCCCGCAGCACTCCAGCTCAAACACACAGTCCCCTCGGGCTCTCTATCCCCTCCCTACTCCCTCACCTTCCCTCAGATTCGGGGAAATCAGGTTGGGAGGTTAGCGCATCATTGACAGAGAATGCCCCCCTTCCACGCTCTGTAAATCTCCCCGAGAAGGGGGGGAAGGCAGTTCCCTTCAGTAGCACAGTTAGGGTCGATTAGTGTTGGTTCCACAAGTTAAGGCACTTCCGGCTGCTTTGGTGGCAGCATGGTTCCTCCCCTTCTTTTTTAAGGCATGTGTCCTCTAAGTAGTAAAGCTTTGGAAACTGTGCAGACTGTTAAAGTTGACAGCTTAATACAGGATCATTGAAGTCGGCAGGCAAAAGGATCCTCAGAGACACTTCCCTCCGACCAGAAGCTTCCAGAAAGCCTGGGCAGCTCTGTGTTTCGGCTGGGCATGGCACACTGGAGCCAGCCGAGGCCAGAGGGTGGTGCATTCAGGTAGCAAAGACAGGTGGGCTCTGTCCCGCCTTCACCTGGAGCTGCCCTGGCTGCTGGCGGAGCGTGTCGTGCTGTAGCGCTTCTTCACAATCATGCTGATGTAGGCTTTCATGAGCTTGGCCACATCCACTACCTGCCCAGGGGGGAAGCAGAACCAACACATGGTCAAGAGTCTCCCCCAGGCGAAGGGCCCTGCCTAATAACCAGACATTCCCTGGGCACCCTCCTGTAGCTTTCCGTGCTGATCCACAGCTCCCACTTTGCAGGAAGCCAGAAGTTGAGCTGCTTTCACCTTCCTCATCAGGGAGAGGTGGAATCTCGGCTTTTCCAAATACAATGTGTACCACCTGGTGGTTCTTTCACACAAACGTGCCAATTTGGCTTGATGTAAACTGTCAGATTTTGCACATTAAAATACAGAAGCTACCCAAGGAAGCTGAAGTTACTCAGTGTCAACAGTGCTAGGATTACTATCCCCGCTTAAAATAAATGTGAAATGACAGAGTCCATAATTACAGCCTTTAAAGACAGGATCATCTAATTCTAGTCAACTCCTTAGGATGCAGCTGAAGAAACAAGATAACTGAGGCCCTAGGGGCTGGGAGAGCGGCCAGCTCCCCAGACACCAGGCCCGCTTCTGCTCTGTAACAGCCACCTCCTCCAGCTGGGATCTCCATTAGCTCCCTCCCATGGTGTCCCCATCATTGCCACCCCTTCTCACAGCTGGCCTGGACCCCATGCAGGCATCATAACTGGCTTCCATTTCCCTGCTTGCTCTCTTCCCTTCCAGTCCCACCCCAGAGATCACTGTCTGTAAATTCACTGTTACGCCATGCACAATCAAAGATCCCATAGTGGTTCCTTGTTGTCTGCTGGATCTCACCAAATCCTGCAGCCTGGCACCTGGGACCCTTGAGTCAAGGGCTCCCCACCCTCTTCCCTCTCACTGCACGTCTCCCCATCAGCCTAGGGAACCTACAATGCCACATCCCCCAAGCACCTGGAACGCCCTCCCCACCACCTCTCCATTCCGAACCAGGCAGCAGGTGACTCCTCTCTACTCACCACGCTGGATTGCTAGCTGTTCCCTTCGTGGAAGCCTCAATAAGCTGCTTGTATTATACTGTTTAAACTTTGAAGCTGGCAGCATATATATTTAGAGGCCTTTTAGTGTGTGTGGTTTCACAATCTAGAATGAGCTGTACCTAGGATGGTCATGTTCCCGGCTTCCTCCTGGTCTCAAGAGGCCACCAGAACCGAGTCTCACAGCTCTGACACTGCCATAATTGTTAACTAATTTTCATAAGGTTTTGTTGCAAATAATATGCTTTTTCATGGACATCTATGTCACTTCCCTTTCTCTTCCTTTCCTCCAAGGGTAAGGCTCAGTGACACAATGGAACCAAATTCCTCTGTTGCAAAAGTATACAGAAGAAATACGGGGTTCTCAGATTTTAGCCTGTAGGGAACCAGCAGCTGGAAAGGGACCACAACACTTTATTTTTGTGTTTTAAAGAAAAATATTCAAAGAAAATGACCTGGTCAAAGGCGTGAGGAAATGGGGTCTTGTTTTTCTGTCTTGTCAAGACCATGAATAAAAAGATGAACTTGCTTTGCCTCTTACCTCACTGGTTTCAAAGAGCAGCTCCCTCTCATCGACCACGATCTTGTACGTATTCGCCAGGGGTGCCCCAAAAGAGAGGATGTGTTCATACTGGAAGACTTCCAGTGGTCTCCCCTCCCCACGCTTGTAGACGGAGACGGCATCCGCACTGACACCCAACCAGAGTTCCTGAGGGAAGCCACCTTCCTTGCACTGGTGGGCAAGAAAGTCAACAGAAGAGTTAAGTCATGAAATGGTTGGCAATAGCATCTAAACCGTAAGACAGGCTTTCAGTGAAGTCCTCTGCACAGAAGATTAAATATATTCGACGTGCCTGCATGCATGGAGGGGCATGAAATACGAGAAACGGCACCTCTCTGGCTATCTTGATTGATTTCTAACTAGTTAATCTCATGCATTTGGGAAAAGCTCACTAACTGGCAGGGTCTAACATCTTGCTTTGACTCTCCACTTCTTGGCATTATTCTACTAGCTGTTCGGTTTAGCCACATGGAAGTGGCCTGGTAATGCACGTGCTGGCCGGGGGACTGAAGGAAGCTCCCCTCCCCAAGACAAGTCGACTCTTAACATCTCCAGTTCTGCCTCCAATCCTCTTTGCAGATGGTTAGTCTTCAAATACAAAATCTAGGATCACAGAGGGAAATTCTCCACATCACGCATGCTGGGCAGTTCTGGCTCCTCTTGACAAGGAGCAGCAATGGCCTTCCATATGCAGAGTGGGAACAGGGTCTTGACTGGTTTTGGTTTAACTGTACACTTTCCTGTACAGATCGGTGGAAGACAGTAAGAGCCCATATGTAGGGGCTAACAACACAGGGCTGATCCAAACCTGGACAAGCAGGAGGGCTATACATTGGGGACACTGAAAAGAGTCCCTAGTTTGTATCCCTAATAACCAGACATTCTCTCCATTCTCCATGCAAAAGCCAGTAGCTTTCTACGCTAATCCACAGCTCACATTTTGCAGGAAGCCAAGAGTTTAACTGCTATTATTACCTATTCCTTGTCAGGGAGAAGTGGAATCATGGCTTTGTACAAAGCACCTGATTTCTTTATACTTAAAAACAAACTTCATTGAACCAACCAACCAAACCAAAAACATCACCCAATGAAAAGCCATTAATGGATCCTAGAATATACAATCAATATTTAGATTTCTACAGACCCTCAATTTAAAGTCATCGGATAACATGCGGAATTACTGCAATCATCAAAAAAAAAAAAAAAAAAAAACTAATTTAGACCAGGAGCTGGCAAACGTATCGGTTAAGGGCCACATAGGAAAGATTTTTAGACTTTGTGGATCACGTTGTCTCTGTCACAACTACTCAACCTCTGCACAAAAACAGCCAGAGAATGTATCTAAAGGAATGAGCTTGGCTGTGTTCCAATAAAACGTCAGAAAAAAAGGAGGCAGGCAAGATCTGACCCACAGACCAGTTTGCCAAGCTCCCATCTATACCATTAGTAAGACTGCTTTTCAATAAGTGGTCTACTTAAAAAAAAAAATCAGTACTGGGTTGATGCTAATGGCTAAATTCCATTATGAAACAGACATTCTTTCAAACACAGGGTTGTAAAGAAAAAACAAAAAAGTAAAACGCAAGTATATCCACAGTTTCTAATTTGTATATATAGCTATAAATTTTTTTAAATGTAGATTTTTATCAGTGTTTAAAAAATTAGATCTATAGCTTCCCTAAGGAAGGGTAGTAAAAGAATAGATGACATCTTAATTTTGCATTCATTCCTAATATTACAGATGCATTTACTTACAAAGGAGAGGAGAAACTGTGAGAAGGGAGGTGTTAATGGTACAATTTAGGGGGCTCGAATAAAAAAGGTTGAGAGAGCAAAGTGCTCCATCTTGTCTTCTCTCCAGATGAACTTGGCCGTGATCTATGTTCTCAGATGCCAGCACCCCGCCCACCCCGACACACGGCAGCCACTTCTCACCTCCACGTCAAACAGCGTCGAGCCATAGCCAGGCCACTCCTTGATCAAGGCCATGTACTTGGCCATGGCCTGTTCCTGGTTCATTCCCTGAAATTTCTTCCACTTGTCAATGATACTGGCTCGAGCAGAGGAGACCTCTTCTTTAATCCACATGTCCAGCATCTGCTCCTCCTCGACCTTCTGGCGGACCATGGACCCTGTCCGGAAGCTCCGCCTCAGGGTCCCCTCCAGGAAGCTCGTCCGCCTCTTCTCCAGCCGCTCACAAGGGGTGAAGGTTTTGGTTGACTGGCTGATGCGGGCCTTGAGTCTCTGCAGGGAATAAACCTCTTCGAGAGGTGGGATGACAGCGTGCAGAGTATAATCCCCCTGCAGATACTGGAGTCGCAGGGCGGCAAGAACCTGGAGGTTTTCTTCTGGGGCTGGATGGTGGCCATGGATAACCGCCTCGTGGGCCTGAAAGGAGACAGTCAACAGCTTTCTGGTCAATGCACTGCCGTGCCATGGGATACCCACAACGCTTCCTCCCTCATTTCATCAGGGTTTCTCTCACACTCACCTTCCCTGACTGCCCTGGGTTAAAACTGCACCTTCACCCCTGCTCATTGCTTTAAATTTAATTTTCTCCCTAGCACAGATACCACCTAACACACGTCATATATTTTATTCCTTACGGTCTCTCTCCTGTCAACTAGAACAGTTCCTGGAATGGTGGTTCAAATGCAATGTGTAGCAGGTTTCATTCTACAAACGAATGAAAGAGCAGCTGGGCCTTGTCTTTGCCGGGAAATCTACAGGTGTGCCTCATTTCTAAGGTACCAGTTAACTTACAAGGCTAAGTATTAACTGGTTTCACCCTTGCTTGCCCGCAAAGAAATCTGTTTCTAACTATTCCTTTTACCTGTTCAAACATAAATGCAAATTCCACACTGTCTTTCGGCACGTTGTCTGTGTCCAGGAAGCAGTAAAGTTTGAAGTAGAATTTCCATGGCAGGTCCCCCACCTCGGATGTGGCAGCCAGCCTACACACAGGAGTCAAGAGAGGCTCAGAAAATGAACGAGAGGGGCCTTCGGTGACCCGCAGGAGCTGACTTTACATGGTGTATTCTAAGGACACAGACATTCTGTCCAGGCCCAGATAACAGTGGATAGAGATGGGGACAGAGAAATAAACAGAGTGAAAAACGTACTTTCACCCTGATTTTGCTTTAAGAAAACAAGCAGACAGCCTCTGGTTAAACCAGCTAACAAGTGTTTTCTGAGAGCCGCATTCAAATTAGTACCAGCTAAGCATTATGCTGAGTCCACGGGAAGAAAAGAAACAAAAGCCTGTTTTCTTTATTACCTTTACCAAGCCCCAGATACATTATGAGAACATTTATAAAAACTGATGTGAATATTCTTGTATGAGGGCTGTGTTTATACTAAGCAGGAATATCTTCCATGCTAGAGAATATGAAGTCACAGATCAAATATCGTAGGTCTATTATAGGCTGGGTGTGGTGGCTCACCCCTGTAATCCCAGAACTTTGGGAGGCCCAGGTGGGCAGATCACCTGAGGTCAGGGGTTTGGGACTAGCCTGGCCAACATGGCCAAACCCTGTCTATACTAAAAATACAAAAATTAGCTGGGCGTGGTGGTGCGTGCCTGTAATCCCAGTTACTTGGGAGGCTGAGGCAGGAGAATTGCTTGAACCCAGGAGGCAGAGGTTGCAGTGAGCCAAGGTTGTGCCACTGAACTTCAGCCTGGGCGACGGAGCAAGACTCTGTCTCAAAAAAAAAAAAAAAGTCGTAGGTCCATTTTATGTTGTAGACATAAAACATAGTTTAAAGAGTTTATAAGTTGATTTCAGTCAATCAGCCCAATTTCAAAGCTAATGACAACTGGAAACCTAAAAAATTAAGAAATACCCAGACAGGTCCAACATGGAACTGAGAAAAGGAATGGGGTAAAAAACCACTGACAAGTTACATCATGTAAGACCATGGCTTTATCTAGGAATCGAGAAAAATAGCAGATATGCAAAGTTAAACAGGCATCAACCCAGGTAAAATAAAACTAACTCCAATATACCGTGAAGCCAAAAACGGAATGGAAGTTCAAACCCTCAACCCTGCTCTGTAATTTCTCGTATTTGCTCTTCTGACACAGTAGGGAAAAGGAACTTACTTTTCAAACTTTGCTAAGACATCAGCCACAACGGTTCGACTTTCAATGGCTTTGTCGACGTGGCCGTTGTATTCAAACAAAGCAAACATGTTCCTGCTGTCCTCCATGGCGAGGCCTCGGATCAGCTTCTCCACCACCTGGAAGACACACCAGGGGGACTTCAGTTCCACAGGCTGCGGCCCCAACACGTGTTCCCAAATGCGCCATCACCAGATCCCAGAGGGAGCTGCTGGCACCAGGGCGTCTCCAAGCAGCTTCCTTAAAATGTTACCCGTGTGGTCATCCCAGAATTTCAGAAGTACTATTTTCCCTTGTTCTCTGGAAATCAGGTTTCTCTCTTTCTTGCCAAAAAGAACCCAGGGTATTTTGCCCATTGGTAGAGGCAGATGCTGGGCTGATTTCTTGCAAACCTATATTAACCGGAAAAGTGGGTGAAAAGCTGCAGTCCTGTCTTGTATCTGATACATGTACGAACTTGAAGGAACAACAGAGACTCCAGATGATGTTTTTTTTTTTTTTTTTTTGCACAGGAAGCCTTGGGGGTGGGGTTGGGGGGTGGTTATTGGATTATCCTTATGGCCAATTAGTTTTGTAACAGTAAGTTCAAATTTAAATATGAAAATGTGTTCGTCTGATATTCATCTAGCTAGTCATGTGGCACACAGAAACACTTTGTTGCAGAAGCACCACAATAAACCCTCATCAAAGTGGCTGGACCTGAGCCAGGTCTGCCGCTCTGCTAGACACTCAGCTGCTTCTCAGATTAGCAAGATTATGTCTCATGTACTTTGAGTTTCTCTCTGTGATTCCACTCATCTTATTTTTCTCTCTATATTCATGTGGTTGCCTGTGGGTTACATGCATTTCCTTAGTATTGAGCAGCTGTACTAAGCAAATTGCAACTGTGCAGGACAGCCGCTCTAACACCGCACGATGTTCCTGACCTGGGCGTATCTGCAGCAAAGCATCTAACAGAACAAGCAGCCGCCGCCTCTCCTCACCTCCCCAGCGGTGGTGTGGGAGTTGATGGTGATCTTGCAGGAGCCTCCGCCATGGCAATAGACCGTGGATGTCATTTCCTGCCTGTGGATCAGAGCTTCTATTTCATCTCGGGAAGGCACAAACTCTCGGCATTTGGTTTTCTTAAGAGATTCGTAAGTGAAGAGAGCGTATTTTTCCATCTCGGTTCCTGGAAACTGTTCCCGTATCCTAGGAGACAAACACTAACTGTTAATTTTTAGGCTGCTGGGAACTGGGCTGTGTCAAGGGTCCCCCACTGGTGAATGGAGCAAGCACCAGTGATTTCTTGGCAAGGGCCTGCTTCATTCTGTGCAGTTCAATTTAAATACAAAAAACCCCTAAAGAGCAAATGTCTCAGTGGGAGCAACTGCGCTGCCAACTCACTTCTGCAGTATTGTTAATACTTGAAAGAGTCATGCCTCATACTATCATATGAAAATTCTTGGCCAGGTGCTCACACCTGTAATCCCAACACTTTGGGAGGCAGAGGCGGGTGGATCACCTGAGGTCAGCAGTTGGAGACCAGCCCAGCCAACAGTGAAACCCTGTCTCTACTAAAAATACAAAAAAATTAGCCAGGCATTGTGGCGGGTGCCTGTAATCTCAGATACTTGGGAGGCTGAGGCAGGAGAATCGCTTGAACCCAGGAGGCGGAGGTTGCAGTGACCGAGATCATGCCATTGCACTGTAGCCTGGGCAACAAGAGCAAAACTGTCTCAAAAAACAAAAAACAACAAAAAAATCTTTTTCTATAGCTAATCTAAATCTCAATCAGATTGTTTCTACCTCTTTGATCTGGAACAAATATCCAAGTGTTTTTTTTTTTGTTTTTTTTTTAAATATAGAGTAGTTGTAATTAATGGATTGATCCAATCTCCTCTACATTAGGACATTACACCCAAGGTGACTTGGTCCCTGAAATAACCTTGTGTGGCTTAAAAAGAAAAAGGATGGCAGCATTCTGTAAGCTTGCTCAGGCAACCCACGGGTCTGACCCAGAGGTCCCTGTCCTACTAGAGGTGCCTTCTGCTCAAGAGCCTCTTTATCTGAACGAGGACCCAGCGCGCCACCTGCGTGAGCAGCTCTGCCCAGCTCATCTCCCGTGCCCACATGCTTTATCTACCTTTTCAGATGGAACTTGAGATACTTGAGAATCCCTCGACTCGGCAGGAAGGTGCAGCTCAGGCATGTCAGGATCTGCCAGCTGTACAGGTTGCCCACACTGCCGGGGTGGGGCACTTTGGTGGTCTGTTTGATGAGCTGGCAGTACAGCTCATCCCGCAGAGGCCGCAGGTCATGCCCTGTCTGTAGGATGCCCTGGATTATTGGAATCGGGTCAGACATGGACTCCAGTTGCTGCAGGGAATTGAATATCTTGATGGCCTCATCCTGAAGGGTGGTATAGCCTTTGTCTTTAAGCACTACGACAAGCAAAACAAACACAGAAGTCACCCGAGGGGTTCAGAATAGGGCGTGGGCACAATGGGAGCAGTAGTGAAGACAAAGGAATAAATGAGGAGGACGGATGCAATGCCCACCACACTCCCTATACATCTCAGTCAGCTGAACACAGATCTAAAAAGCACAGAGGTGGGTCAGGTGACACTGTTTTGTTATCTAATTGAACTTCTTACCACAAAATGCTTACTTAAAAGGTAATCTGTTGCTGAACAAAATCCTTTTTTGGAATGCAAGATTACTTAGGCTCTGGTTGTCTGGCTACTTGGCCAGGTGCAACGGCTCACACCTGTAATCTCAGCACTTTGGGAGGCTGAGGCAGGCGGGTCACTTCAGGCCAAGAGTTCAAGACCAGCCTGGGCAATATGGCGAAACCCTGTCTTTATTAAAAATACAAAAATTAGCTGGATGTGGTGGCGGGCGCCTGTAATCCCAGCTACTTGGGAGGCTGAGGCAGGAGCACGACTTAAACCTGGGAGGCAGCGGTTGCAGTGAACAGAAATTGCACCACCGCACCCCAGCCAGGGTGACATAGTAAGACTGTCTCAAGAAACAAAAAACAAACAAAAAAAGGCTACTCTCAACAGTTCATGAGGAGAGCTGGTATTTTCTGACTCCTTTAAATCTCTTCTTTTACTACAGTAATCAATCTTAGCATTACTACTACCACACTCTAGAAGTCTTGCTTTAGTAATGAATCTAAATATATTTCATTTTTTCCTTCCAAGTCATGATGAATAAGAGAGTCTTTGAGCTAAAAACAAATTACTGTGTTAAGCTAAAGAGCTAGCAGGGCAAGTGGAATCATGGTCTCTGAGGAGTCAGGGTGGAACTCTGGACTTACAGTTGAGATTTATGTCCCCATACGGAAGGGGCAGGAGTGGAGAGTGCAAGGGGTGATGGGTGTATCGAAGGATCGGGTTCCGCTTGTAAATCTGTTCCACCACATCCGAGTTCAGGCAGTTCTCCTAAAAATAAAGCAAGCAAGCTTATTGTAAGAAACCTGGACTTAAAGGAACAAAATCAACTGTATTTTCCTACGTATAAATATTTTTCAAGAGTCTCAAACATCCATAAACCTAGTGGGGCAAAGATGGTGGAAATCCAATGTTAGGTGATTTCATGCACAAAGATACTCATAATCTGTGAAGACAAGTCACAAAAATACATTCTTACAGCTCATTTCTTTTTTTTTTTTTAGAGACGGAGTCTCGCTCTGTCATCCTGGCTGGAGTGCAGTGGCCCGGTCTGGGCTCACTGCAAGCTCCACCTCCCAGGTTCATGCCATTCTCCAGCCTCAGCCTCCCCAGTAGCTGGGACTATAGGCGCCCACCAACACGCCCGGCTAATTTTTTGTATTTTTAGTAGAGACAGAGTTTCACCGTGTTAGCCAGGATGGTCGCGAATCTCCTGACCTCGTGATCCGCCTGCCTCGGCCTCCCAAAGTGCTGGGATTACAAGCGTGAGCCACTGCGCCTGGCCTACAGCTCATTTCTTAAGTTTCTTGCGCATGTACTTCCCCATATGATTTTAAATTTTCTCCCCTGGAGATCACATACACTTAAAAAATTTCATCTCGGCAGGGCGCGGTGGCTCACACCCGTAATCCCAGCACTTTGGGAGACTGATGCAGGTGGATCATGAGGTCAGGAGTCTGAGACCAGCCTGACCAACATGGTGAAACCTTGCCTCCACTAAAAATACGAAAATTAGCTGGGCGTGGTGGCGGGCACCTGTAATCCCAGCTACTCAGGAGGCCGAGGCAGGATAATTGCTTGAACCCGGGAGGCAGAGGTTGCAGTGAGCCAAGATCGCGCCATGGCACTCCAGCCTGGCTGACAGAGCGAGACTCCATCTCAAAAAAAAAAAAGAAAAAAAAAAAACAATTTAATCTAGCCTGGGCACAGTGGCTCATGCCTGTGCATTTTGAGAGCCTAAAGCAGGAGGATCAGTTGGGCCCAGGAGTTCCAGACCAGCCTGGGCAACATAGTGAGGCCCTGTCTCTATAAAAAACAGAAGAGCAAAATAAAAAAATTAATCTTTTTATTGCTTTAGCCATCAGTAGCTAAATCATGTTATTTTTATCTATAGTTCATTTCATAAGCACATTTTGCTAGTTCTTGAATTGCTGTTTTCTATTCTCTCTATACCTGAAAACTACACACGTTAATATATTCTTGGGGAGACTGTCCTTCCACGTGCCTGCCCGCCCTTCCACCCTTGAAACGTAAGAAAGTCTCTCACGGAATTTCATCATCATGTACTTACACTCCTAAAATGTTCATCTGGGATATGAAAAAAACAAAGTTACTTTTAGAACCTTAAATAAACAGAAAAGTTGGAGGAGAGGTAATGAATCATTCTATCATGGTAATTTCATTTCCACTATAAAACTTTTTCAGTAATACCCAACTGAAGGGCACAAAAAATTTTAATTACTTAAATAATTTCTATGGACTGATTTAGGGTAACCTGACTCATTTCTTTTTTTTTTTTTTTTTTGAGACGGAGTCTGGCTCTGTCGCCCAGGCTGGAGTGCAGTGGCCGGATCTCAGCTCACTGCAAGCTCCGCCTCCCGGGTTTACGCCATTCTCCTGCCTCAGCCTCCCGAGTAGCTGGGACTACAGGCGCCTGCCACCTCGCCCGGCTAGTTTTTTTTTTTGTATTTTTAGTAGAGACGGGGTTTCACCGTGTTCGCCAGGATGGTCTCGATCTCCTGACCTCGTGATCCGCCCGTCTTGGCCTCCCAAAGTGCTGGGATTACAGGCTTGAGCCACCGTGCCCGGCCGACTCATTTCTTAAGAAGCATAGCTTTGTATTTGAAAATTTATATTTACTCTTTTAATGTCTAAATTCAAATTGATTCAAACAATTTCATGGACTTATTTAGGGTAACTTGACACACTTCTTAAGAAGCATGGCTTCATATTTGAAAAATCATATTTACTCTTTTTTTTGAGACAGAGTTTCACTCTGGTTGCCCAGGCTGGAGTGCAATGGCGTGATCTCATCTCACTGCAGCCTCTGCATCCCAGGTTCAAGTGAGTCTCCTGCCTCAGCTTCCCAAGTATTTGGGACTATAGGCACCTGCCACCATGTCCAGCTAATTTTTGTATTTTTAGTAGAGACAGGGTTTCATCATGTTGGCCAGACTAGACTGGTCTCGAATTCCTGACCTCAGGTGATCCACCCGCCTCGGTCTCCCAAAGTGCTGGGATTATAGGCGTGAGCCACCGTGCCTGGCTGAAAAATCGTATTTACTCTTAATGTCTGAATTCAAACTGAAGAATACAAAAACAGGTAAGTTCCAGCTTTGAAGATTGAGTTTGGCTGATACATGATACTTTTACTCCTTTCAGAAGAAATCTTCAAAAAGTAATTTTTAAGGCTAAAAATGAAATTATGTGTAGCCAGCTCCCTGGGGTGCATGGAAAGCAGTGGAATGTTGGATAACAACTGGGCTGGATGTGGTGGCTCAAGGCTGGTCCCCGTGGCTCACACCTGTAATCTCAGCACTTTGGGAGGCTGAGGTGGGCAGATCACCTGAGGTCAGGAGTTGGAGTCCAGCCTGGCCAACATGGTGAAACCCCCGTCTCTACTAAAAATACAAAAATTAGCTGGACATGGTGGTGGGTGCTTGTAATCTCAGCTACTCAGGAGGCTAAGCCAGGAGAATTGCTTGAACCCAGGAGGCGGAGGCTGCAGTGAGCCGAGATCATAAAACTGCACTCCAGCCTCAGTGACAAGTGAGACTCCATCTCAAAACAAACAAAAAACAACTGGCTTGCCAGAATCTGGTTCCGAACACCCAGAGAACATAACACTTTGGAATCAGGAGGCCAATTTGATTTTGATGGAAAATTATCTACCACTGATGGATTAGATCCTCTCCCACCTCCACAAAAGCTGAGTTCCCTCTTGGATCTGGTTAGCTAATTTCCTTTGCTGTCCCTCAGTAAAATACCTGCCTCACCATCATTCTAGCACCTTCTCTGTCACAGTACCACCTCTGTCCTTTGTCCTGGGAATCTGCCTGCAGGACTGCTTGGAGGGCCAGCAGTCTCCCTTGACTTGGTTCTGCACCTGGGACTGACCAGCTACGTGGGCAATGCAACCACAACATTCCCCGTTAGCGTTCCATTTCCGGAAAGTGAGGGTAAGAATCCCCGCTCAGGGTTGCCATGCAACCATTCATTCCTTCACCTCACATACATTTACTGAGCCGCTACACTTACTTATAAACAGGAATTTATAATTTAACACACTCAGTGTTAATATAGAGACTCAGGAGCTTCTGGGAGTTTGCACGTGCCCGAGAGGGATGCCAAGTGTTCTTCTAGACCACCCAGGGCTCCTTGGGAACTCACTCGTGTGGTCTGGAAACTGTACAGTGACAGTGGAACTAGCAGGTTACTCCTAGAAGGTCCCCAACTGAGGCTGAGGTGAAACCTGACACAAGGCATGTGGTCCCCCACGCAGGTCACCACATCCCCATGGGCACGGAGTCCCACAGTGCAAGCTGCAGACCTCGTCCTTCTGCCCACAGAGCCCAGCAGGTAGGATCGGGTGACTCGACGCTAGGGAAGTGTTAGGAAACATCTAACACTGCCCTAGAGACAAAACACTTTTGGTCTAAAATTTCTCATTTAGATTCCTGAAAGCAGGGTACTCAAACACAAAACCAAGCGCTAGTTTTTTGTTTTGTGTTTTTGAGACAGAGTCTCCCTCTGTCGCCCAGGCTGGGGTACAGTGGAATGATCTCTGCTCACTGCAACCTCTGTCTCCGAGGTTCAGGTAAGTCTCCTGCCTCAGCCTCCTGTGTAGCTGGGATTACAGGAATGTGTCACCACACCTGGCTAATTTTTGTATTTTTAGTAGAGACATGGTTTCACCATGTTAGCCAGGTTGGTCTCGAACTCCTGACCTCAAGTGCTCTACCTGCCTCAGCCTTCCAAAGTGCCGGAATTACAGGCGTGAGCCACCGTGCCGGCCAACCAAGCACTAATTTTGATTACAGAATGAAAATTGAGCTTCACTAATGCTGAGGTCTTAGTGCTCTAAGGGTAGAAGCTCTGAGCTGTAATCACCCACCTTGATGGGCTTGTCTTACCTTGATGTCTTGAATCAGCTGCTGGGTGGGGGTGTCGATTGGGGCCTTGGTGTCGGTCACGTTTTGAATGGCACTGGACCACCGGGTGGCCTCATTGAGCAGCTTGGTGTAGAGCCGGTAACAGTGCTTGCGCCCGTACACGGTGACGTTCCAGTAGCCTGCAATGGCAGGGGTGCCCAGCACACGCATGTCAACGCCAACCTCGGGGACCGGGGCAATGCCTGTGTCCTCTCTGACCTCAGTCCCTTTAATTATTCAATTCAATAGACACTGGCTGAATTCCTACATGTGTCCTGTCCTGCCCTGCACTAGGTATCTAGTGATGAAGAAAAAACAGTGTCTCTTGCACTGTGACATTTACAGCTGAGACGGGGAGATGAATATTAGAACAATAAACCCATCATTAAATATATGAAGATAAATGATAACTGGCTCTGGAAGGGAAAAGGGTAAGTTAATGTCTCTTTCTGGGCTCTGGAACAGGAGTGAAAACTCTCTCCGATTTCTGACTTTCCTTCTTACTTCCTATTTCTTCCTTTCCTTTCCTTAGCCTCTCCCTTCAGAAGACAGCACTTGTGCCTGGCAGTGTGTGAGTTCAGAGGCAAACTGTCCGAACCATCACCCAAACCTGACGCGAATGGAACAACTATGTTAAACAGAAGCACAAGATCACAACCACCAACATCAAAATAAACCATCTTCTGGAAACGCTTTTATAATACTACAAAAATGAAAAGAAATCCTCTAATTTACATGTGTGCTTTCTATGCTACCAGGCTAAGTTCATGGAGAGTCAGGGTTTATCTTTTACAGGTTGTATAGGACGCTCATCATACAATGATGGAAAACAGCCTGGCCCACATGGCAAAACCTCCCCCACAAAGTATAAAATTAGCCGGTGCGATGGTGCGTGCCTGGAGTCCTAGCTACCCCTCAGGAGGCTGAGGTGGGAGGATTGTTTCAGCCTTGGAAGGCTGTAGTGAACCATGATCGCACCATTGCACTACAGCCTGGGCAACAGTGTGAGACCCTGTCTGAAAAATAGTAATAAAAACTAAAAAGGATGAAAACAGTATATGAAAACAAAGCTTCCTGTACGACGCCCTGCATCTGTTGACATTTTCTTGTCCTTGTGAGAGTCTTCCTACCACTCCATGAATCAAGACCTCTCGTACGGCTTAAACACTAAGTGGTCACATAGCTAACCCCAGACAGGCTTAGAAGATAAACCAAGAAGACACCTTCTTTGGGGGGGAAATAAAGTAGACACTAGGAAGGAATCTTATTCCTTGCCTGGAGCAAGCCCAGACTTTAAGATCTGATGCTCAGGGTTCGGGCAGCCAGCCTGGTTACCTGTCTCTTTGAATATCTTCTCATCTGGGGGGACGACAGAGCAGAGGCTGTTGAGGACCAGGGTCCCCAGTTTCAGCGCATTCTTCTCTGAGCTCTTGTAGTAATCCAGGGAATTGTGGGTGAGCACAAACCACCGTTTCTTCAGTTTCAGTGAAGACATCTTTGGACTGTTCTTCACCTCTTTGTGCAACCATCCTGGAAAAAAAGATGAAAGTGTAAATTAAAATCGATGAGGAGAAACCCCAAAGACCCTACCATCATCCACATAATGCCAACACACAGATGGGGTTTCTAGCTACTTGCCAGGAAAAGACCACAATCACCCCAACTCGATGTAAATGGAATTACGTGTAAGAAAAGCACAAAATCACAACTAGCAACAAAAAACACAATCCTCTAGAAACAATTTATGATGTCACAAATTAAAAATCACTTAAAAAATCTCCAACAGTCAAAATGAGAAAAGCAGCTCAAAATGAAAATGCTGCAGATATCGATATGTAAATGGAAAGGGGAGCCTGTTCAACAGACCAAGGAAGCAGGGCAGGCAGTCACCTCTCACGATGAATTCCTGGCCCTCCACTCTGGTGTCCCCTTTGGACCGCTGCAGCAGGGTTATCCAGTGGTGCATCTCCTCCGGCGTGTCGGCGTTGCAGTGCAGCACCCGGTTGGCCGTGATGATGACAAATGAGTTGGGTCTGAGCGACAAGGTGAGAAGGAAACAAAGCCCCTTAGGTCTACCGTCAGCATCACCTCTGTGTGAACTGAGACTCAGGGCCTTCTTCCTGCCTCCTGGGTCACGGGACATACACTGCTAGGCTTATTCATGTTTTTATTAAGGCAAACCTTGCTCATTTCTGCAGAATTTCTTTTACGCATCATTAACCTTTAAACTTGGAACGACACATTCATTCTGAAGGTCCTGGAAGGGAAAACATTTCTTCATGCAAAACTTTCCAGATGAAACTCAGTTCCGGGAAGGCTAAATAAGGTGACCACGAGGGAAAATTTTTTTTTTGATGCCTCTCCAAAGTCAATTTTTTCCTGCCTTGGGTAATATTTCTGTGGGTTGGTAATGAAATGTCAGACACCAGCAATAAAAGAGGATCAGTAAATAGGTGTAGGTGGAACATCTTAAATGCTTGATTACGCTTTGTACAAAAAGCCACCTGCGTCTGTGTTTTCAAAGCGATCTAACAAGGGTGCATTTCCTAGTCATGGATAACGTGATCATGGAAATTTACTTTCTCCCTCGCCTCTTTTTGTCTGGAAATGCCCTGAACCTCTCTCATAGGCCCTTGCTGATATAAATACTAACTCCTCTATCTAACGGCTTACGCTAGCAAATGTGAACTCTTTCTTGCAAGTCTTCAAATGTTCACTGTAGTTAAGTGACACAGAAGTTTAAGAAAAAGAGTCACTGAACTGCAGGACACAGGGAAAACTATACAAACAGGCTGAACTTGAGGTGCCCCTTAAAAATAAAAAATAACCCAACCCTTTTTTTCTATAGTTGGAAAGGGAGAAAAGTGGCCAGTTGAGGAAGACAGAAAAGCCTGAACGAGGATGCAAAATTCTAAGGATGGATCATCACAGGCCCAGCCTGGAGGAGTGAAGGGCTTGGGAGCGCGAAGACGTGGAGAAGGTGAGGTAGAAACTCACATACCAGAATAAATACCAGAATAAGAAGCATCAGGGCTTTGATTACTGATATGACACATACATGTTAAAGATTGAGCCAGGTATAAGGGGTGCAGGCTGACTACTAAAAACAAAGGACCCATGGTTCAGAAGGGCCTTTGTCAATGGGAGGGTGACAGAGACCCCACGGCTCTAATTCTGCCAAGTAGGCCCTATATTTTGTTGTCAATTTTAACACACTCGTATTCATTTTCCGGCTGTCTTATGGAGGGCAGAAGACAATTTTGATTCTTTCCTGGTCTGTCCTAGAGAAACTTTTCTTAAATTCTGCTGCAGGCCAGAACTAGAACTTACAAGATAATACAGAAAAACAGAGACAATAAAGTTCACTGGGCAGAAAGACGCCTCAGATCATCTCCAAAGATGATTTGCCTTCAAAAATCGAACCCAAAAAGGGTGCCAAGAAAGAAGAAATGTCAAGGAAAAGAAATGTTTGTGGTTTATTAATACTCTACATATACATTATCATCAAAATCCTTTCCAAGTTCATTGTTAAGTTCAGAAAGGAGAATGACTCCCTTCCCCTTTGCTGGAATATCATTTTCCTAAACAGGTATTTTCTTCCCGTATAAATCCCAAGTTTGTCCCTGTATACACATGAAAAATATTTATTCCTCATGCTTTTTTAAATTGTCTAAATTAGGTTCCCAGGGTTTTCCCCAGGACTCCAAAGATACCCAGAGAAGGAGGCTTCCAGATGATGTAAAATTGGGTACCAAGAAGGCAGACTTTGGATTGTTGGGGTTGACAAGATGGGAACACACAGCCTCGTGTGATTTCACAGCCCTGCGAAGAGGGACGTAACCTAGCAGCACAGACACCTGTGGACACACACAGGTGATGAGCTGTTTTTATTAAGAGCCACATCTGAGCTTACCTATCAGGGCTGTCAGAGGCACACACAGAATCAATCAGCCCCACATCCAAGGTGCCCTGTAAAAGAACAAAAAAAGAGAATGAGAGAACCACTAAAGTAGGGTGCACACTATAGTAACACCTCTAGCCCACAACTCCCAATCAGACAGGAAAGGTTCTTTTCTTTTTAACTTCAAAATAATAGTCATCTATGAGATGACTCCTCTGTTGTGTGAGTACAAATAGCCTCTACACAGGGCAGAATCTATAGCCCATTTATTTTTAAAAATTACGAGTTAATCATTCCCTCTTGTCCTTTCAATAATTTATTTCTATGTTTTTTAAAAATTACTATTTTACTAAACTTTCTAACAAGTACCTCTACATTAATTTAATTTACTTTGTTTGTTTCTGAAACAGAGTTTCACTCTGTTGCCCAGGCTGGAGCGCGATGATGTGATCTTGGCTCACCGCAACCTCTGCCTCCCACGTTCAAGTGATTCTCGTGCCTCAGCCTCCCAAGTAGCTAGGACTACAAGTGTGGGCCACCACACCTGGATAATTTTGTGTTTTAGTAGAGATGGGGTCTCACCATGTTGGCCAGGCTGGTCTCAAACTCCTGGCGGCCTCAAGTGATCCATGTGCCTTGACCTCCCAAAGTATTGGGATTACAGGTCTGAGCTCCCTCGCCCAGCCCCCCCTTATTCTTAAGACAAGCTCAGTGACTAGTGTTTATAACCTTCTTTCAATAGTACGCATTTCCTGATTTTATTGTGTCCATTGATTAAATTTTACACTTCTTCTCCCAAGAAACTTTATTTCAAGTTTTTCTCATGAGGAAATAAAACGTGATTTCCAAAGTAGGGTTTTGTAACTTTGCGTATGTGTCTGGGATAGAGGGAAGACAAAGAATACAATTTAGATTTCAGCCCAGCGCAGTGGCTCACGCCTGTAATCCCAGCACTTTCGGAGACTGAGGCATGCAGATTGCCTGAGCTAAGGAGTTCGAGACCAGCCTGGGCAACATGGTGAAACCCCGTCTCTACTAAAATACAAAAAATCAGCCGGGTGTGGCGGCATACGCCTGTAGTCCCAGCTACTGAGGAGGCTGAGGCAGGAGAATTGCTTGAACCTGGAGGTGGAGGTTGCAGTGAGCTGAGATCTCGCCACTGCACTCCAGCCTGGGCGACAGAGTAAGACTCCATCTCAAAAAAAAAGAATACAATCTAGATTTAGATTTCACCGTCCTTTGAAGAGTAAGTGTAATGTGTGTTTCCGTGACTTCATAAAAAGTAGGATTATTTCTTTTGTTCTTTTGGGTTTGAGGTGGGAGAATTGGAAGGTATTACTACTTATAACCTTCTACAATTTATTTGGTTTTGTTGTTTGTTTTTTTAGGAGACAGGGTCAGGCTGCTGGAGTTCAGTGGCGCAATCGTAGCCTCAAATTCTCAGGCTCAAGCAATCCTCCCGCCTCAGCCTGCCAAGCAGCTGGGACTACACGCACATAACACCACGCCTGGATAATTGTTAATTTTTTTCATAGAGGCAGTGTCTTGCTATGTTTCTCAGGCTGGTCTCGAACTCCTGGCCTCAAGTGATCCACCTCAGCCTCCCAAAGTGCTGGGACTACAGGCATAAGCCACCGTGTCCAACTTAATTTACTATATTTATTATTGTATTATTATATTGTACTATTTATTGTATTTATTATTGTATTGATTTTAAACTCAAATGGTCCTGTTTTTCTCCTTAATTATTCTACATTTACCTTTTAAAAAAAAGACTGTCTGGAAATTCCCAATCTTTCCCTTTTTTTACCATCCTGACGCCCTCCCCATCCCTGCCCCCAGACGCCCCACCCCCCTCCTAGGTAGTGCTCCCATACCACAGCATTCTGTGGGTTTGCCTGCTCATCATGCATCTCCTGGATCTCCTGGTCTGTGGACGCGTGGACCTGACTCAGCACGCTGAACCACTGGCTGTGGGGAAGAGAGAACAACTGTGAAGGAGAGGCCAACCTCGTACTGGCAAAGCAATAGTGCTTTACTGCACGTAATCTGTGAAAATAACATCTCTAAGCACCTTTGCTTTTAATTTGATTACTTCTTAGGGATAAATGTCGGTTTCATTACCAAAGAATAAAGTGAGAACCAGCAGATAAAGTACCTGTAAATGCCTTTAAGTGCTCTATTATGTTCTAACTTTAGGTCAATGGACGGCCTTTTCTCCAGGTCCCATAGACCTTTATAGACATTTGACAATGATGAATGAGTTCCTTGAGAATTTAACAGCAAATAATAAAATCCTCAGTTCTACCCAAAATACTTGTATCAAAGATCCTTACTTAAGATATTATTTATAAACTAGGGAACATTCAGGTGCTTTTTCTGTTTAAAAAATAAATTTCGGCTGGGCTCGGTGGCTCATGCCTGTAATCCCAGCACTTTGGGAGGCCAAGGTTGGGCGGATCACGAGGTTAGGAGATCAAGACCATCCTGGCTAACATGGTGAAACCCCGTCTCTACTAAAAATACAAACAAACTAGCCGGGCTTGGTAGCGGGCGCCTGTGGTCCCAGCTACTCGGGAGGCTGAGGTAGGAGAATGGCGTGAACCCAGGAGGCAGAGCTTGCAGTGAGCTGAGATCGTGCCACTGCACTCCAGCCTGGGCGACAGAGTGAGACTCCGCCTCAAAAAATAAATAAATAAATAAATAAATAAATAAATTTCAAGGTAAGAAGATCAATACAGGTTTAGCATCCACAATCCAAAAAAATCTGAAATGCTTCAAAATTAAAAACTTTTTGAGAACCGACATGATGCTCAAAGGAAATGCTCACTGGAACATTCTGAATTTTCAGATTAGGGATGCTTAACTGGTAAGTCTAATGCAAATATTCCAAACTCCAAAAACAACAACACTTCCAGTCCCAAGCATTTTGGGTAAGGGATACTCAACATGTAATGGAAGAGTATCATACTGGAATGGACACTAGATGTCTATTTAGATGTCTATTTTTTTTTTTGAGATGGAGTTTCTGTCTTGTTGCCCAAGCTGGAGTACAATGGCACGATCTTGGCCACTGCAACCTCTGCCTCCCAGGTTCAAGTGATTCTCCTGCCTCAGCCTCCCAAGTAGCTGGGATTACAGGCATGCACCACCATGCCCAGCTAATTTTTGGTATTTTTAGTAGAGGTGGGGTTTCACCATGTTGGCCAGGCTGGTCTTGAACTCCTGACCTCAGGTGATCCACCCATCTCAGCCTCCCAAAGTGCTGGGATTACAGGCATGAGCCATTGTGCCTGGTCTAGATGTCTGTTTTTTTCTATATATTCTCAGGATGGGGTTTTCAACCACCTAACAGCATTTCTACTCAAGTCAATAAAACCACAGGAGAGTTGGAAATGAAAAATAACTGCTTAAAGTAGAAAACTATTTTGACCAGAGAACTCTTCCATCTTCATTTCAAATGAGTACTCTCACACCCAGCCTCATCACAATCAGAAAATAAAGGAAAACATGTTTGGGCATGGTGGCTCATGCTTGTGATTCCAGCACTTTGGGAGGCCAAGGTGGGAGGATGGCTGAAGCCCCGGAATTTGAGACCAGCCCGGGAAACTTACCGAGGCCCAATCTCTACGAAAAATAAAAAATTAGCTAGGTGTAGTGGTACATGCTTGTAGTCCCAACTACTTGGGAGGCTGAGGCAGGAGTATCACCTGAGCCCAGAAGGCCAAGGCTCCAGTGAGCCATGATCGTTCCACTGCACTCCAGCCTGGGTGACAGAGCAAGACTCTGTCTCACAAAAAAACAAATACAAAATGAAACAAAACGAAACAACTCAAGAAAAATCAAGCAGAACAAGGCATCAGGAAAGTGACCATGAACAAACAGGCATCCATCCAGCATTTGCTGACCAACTACGAAATATCAGAGCTATCAAGTATGAAAGAGATGCTAGGGTATCCTTCTCCTGTTCGGGGCGTATAAGACACAAAATACATACACACTCCTACCATTCAAGGCAGAGGGGAAAGTAGTTGGTATCCAATGGGATGTTTAAGTGAAAAAATGACACCCATATGTAAAGGTAGGCCAGGCAAATTATTTACAGCAAAGCACTAAAATCTATCTCCTGTGCTTCCTAAGGGAGAAAAATGTGACTACAAGCTTGAAAAATATTCAACATATACAACAGATATGCATCTATAGCTTGTATACAACACGGGACAACACTTGAAGATAAATTTGCACTATCCATTCTGGTTAACCAAACAGCAAGACTTCATTGCTTTGCTCATCTCAAAAATATCCCAAATGAAACACTGAAAAAGACATACATTCAAGTTGTAGGAATCACACACACAAAGGCATAAAATTTGTTGTACTTTCGATTCTGTCTAGATTATACTCTTAAATTTATAAATTTCTTCTCTTGATTCAAGTATAACTTGGAATCTGAAAAGGAATTTTTTAAAAAAGTGTTCCACTGGTCAGGAGAAAAAGTCCTTGGCTAAAATATTCCAAAGGTTAAATTTAGCAGGTTCATCATGGCATAAAACAGACAGCGCAGCTGCCAAACACCAGGCCTATAATTCAGCTGAAAAGCTGCAGGCATTCCCTGGGCCACAAACAACCACATGTGGTCTCTAGGAGCCCCAGACGGAATGATGGGCTGTAATTCCAGGTTTGCTTGTTTTTCCAGTTTGTGTTAGAATTTATGGGTCTAAGCAGGGTTTTAGTTTGTTCCCATGGGAAGAATTATTTTCTGGTGTCTTTACTCTTAATGTCGCTACCATGGTATTGTATCAACTCAGAAAGATTCAAAGGGCAAGGGGTAGTGAGGGGTCCTGAGAACACATTAGAAGGTCCTAACAATCTTGGGGCTGAGAATTGAAGAATTCGGCTATTGGATGTTACCCTCATAAATTAAAAGACGTTCTCAGCCAGGCGTGGTGGCTCACGCCTGTAATTCCAGCATTTTGGGAGGCCAAGACGGGTGGATCACTTGAGGTCAGGAGTTCGAGACCAGCCTGAACAACATAGAGAAACCCTGTCTCTACTAAAAATACAAAATTAGCCGGGTGTGGTGGCACATGCCTGTAATCCCAGCTACTCGGGAGGCTAAGGCAGAATTGTTTGAACCCAGAAGGTGGAGATTGCGGTGAGATGAAATTGTACCATTGCACTCCGGACTGGGCAACAAGAGAGAAACTCCGTCTCAAAAAAAAAATAATAATGTTCTCTAGCATTGCTCAGAGCTGAAGACAGACACCTCCAACATAACCCTGCAGACTCACAAAGTTGCAGGAAGAGACAGGACAGACGCTCCACGGTGTCTGATCCACTAGGGGACCTGTGATGCATCACACTGAAGAGCAAATGCTAAGTCTCCTTAATTTTGTGCTATGTCTCCTCAGCACTCCAGCATGGAAACCTGAAGTCCAGGAAGTTACAGACAACTTGCCCCAGCCAATGAAGGCTTCCACCCTCTTCTAATCTCAGTCGAAAGTTAAAGCTCCTTAGGAGGAAATGTTTTTAAGAAGTTCAATGTCCCCGTTCAACAGAATTGAGGTTGCACTGCATTACAAATGATACTAACCGTTCTCTGTACCCCAGTCTCCTATTCTGCAAAATATGGATGATGGTAATAATTAATGTCTACCTTGCAGGATTCAAGAGAATCAAAAGAGTATTTATAAAACATTTAGAATACTGCCTGAAATATTTAGGTATGAAACATTTAGAATATTAGCCTGAAATATAACTGCGATTACTTTTGCACCCAGCTAATAATAAGTTCTGTGTAAGTTAGTACCTCTTCCACTGAATTCTTCAATATTAACATCTTTAAAACCCCCCAATGCCATAGCACTATCAGTTATTAAAACAGCTATCAGTTACTACTCCCTGCCCTTTTGTCCTTATGCAAACACAAACAATTCACTTTCAAAGCTCAGAAGCTTCCAGAGGGTGGGCTTTCAGATTCATGCAGCTGTGTAATTTACACACACTGCCGGTGACAGGAACAGCCTGAGACAGATGACAACGGGTCTAGTGGCACTGGAGGCTGGAAACCCTGGGCTGTACTTGAATACATTTGCCCAGAGAAAGAGTCCCCAAGGGACAAGTACACATCAATTTCTTATGACTCTTGGTTCCTCAACCATCCTAATAGAAAGTCAATTAAAAATTGTCAAGGCCAGCATGGTAAACAGTGCTCTGTGGGACACTCACACCTGTGCATGAGGGAGCAGGATGTGGGTAATAAGACGTCGACAGCGCAGACTCACCTGGCATCTTCTGGGGACTCTGCAATCAGGTGGAAAGTCCTATCGGCCATAATGATGTCGATCCCATTCTCCTTGGTGGTGTTATCTATGATCTCTCTGCAAAGGAGCAAAAGCAACACACGCACATCAGGAACACCAAATTCTGAGTAACTGAGGAAAGCAATTTCATGAAACCAATGACTAGAGATGGGAAGTGTCTGTTACTGAAGAAACGGTACACAGTTGGTGCTCCATATCTGCGAGTTCAGCATTTGTGGGTTCTGCATCTGTGGATTCAACCAGCAGCAGATCAAAACTAAAAATCCAATTTAAAAAATAATAATACTACAAATTAAAAAACAATACAGTGTAACTACTATTCACAATGCATTTGCATCATACTAGTTATTGAAGTAATCTAGAGAAGATTTGAAGTGTGTGGGAGAATATGCAGAGGTTACATGCAATGACTACATCATTTTATAGCAGGGACTAGAGCGTCTGAGGATTTTGGTGGCTGCATCGGGGAGGGGAGTGGTGGTTCCGGAACCCATCACACCAAAAGACATGGAGGGACATACAATTGTTTTCCTTTTAGTAATGATGACGATTCCCTCTAGGGGGAGCCAGGCTCCTCTCGGCTGCCCAGGGAGGAGGCTGCTGGTGTGGCCAGGGATAGCAGGGTTCCCCTGACTTATCTAGGGGAGAAGCTCTCTCCCCTCACACTGGTCCACCCAATGCCCACCCCTGCTTAGGCCCCAGACAGGACTGGGGCAGCAGCCCCCACTCCTGCCTGCAACCTCCTTTGGATCCTTTCTCCAATCTACAAAAGCCAACCTCGGCCCAGTGCGAGCTCCTTCCCTAACTCATCACAGCTCTCTCCCCCAGCTGAAGGCCATGGCTGCTGCATCGGACTCCTGCTTGAGATGTGCACATTATTTCCATGAGGGGTGCTGGGGGTGAGGTGCAGGATTTGGGTGTGTCTGATTCTCAATACCATCTTGATCTCATCTGCAACCCTCCCTAAACAACATTAGGGAAATAGAATTGGTGAACCAGGTTAACAAAATCAGGGTAAAACAGCAGCAGATGTTAGGATCAGACCAGAGATAGTAATACGTTTCATGAAGAAGGGTTTGGGGCATAAAGCCAGCTTGTTCTCACAACTAAAGAAGTACAAATGTTCACAATGAAACATGTATTTTACAGCAACAAAACTAAAATAGCCTGGTTAGAAAATAAGTATTATCTGACCTCATAGCTAGAATCACTGAGATGAAATATTTTTTAAAAAATCAAGATCAGAGCTGGGCGCAGTGGCTCACACCTGTAATCCCAGCACTTTGGGAGGCCAAGGCAGGCGGATCACTTCGGGTCAGGAGTTTGAGACCAGCCTGGCCAACATGGTGAAATCCCGTCTCTACTAAAAACACAAAAATCAGCCAGGCGTGGCAGTGCGCTCCTGTAGTCCCAGCTACTCAGGAGACTGAGGCAAAAGAATCACTTGAACCCAGGAGGCAGAGGTTGCAGTGAGTCAAGATAGTGCCAGTGCCACTGCACTCCAGCCTCGGTGACAGAGCGAGACTCTGTCTCAAAAAAAAAAAAAAAAAAAAAAAATCAAGATCAGAACTACTGCTGAAATCACAAGAGTGACAACCAGCTACTACTCTAAGCCTTCTTAACAGAAATCAACACCAACACAAGTGAAGCACTCGTAAACAGAAAGGAAAACTGAATTTGATCACAAGAAATAAACGAGAAAGAGAAACACGTTCGAACACGTGCCCATACAGGGTTAGTGAAATGCAGAAACCATGGGATAAGTGAGCTAACATGTTCCATTACAAACAGCAAGTGAAAGAAAGATGGAGGGGGCATCTATAAATTAAAAGAGACTTGAGTGATCTAAAAACCGGTGACAACATCTAGACCTCATTTGGATTCTGACTTGAAGAAAATAACTATAAAACCAACCCAAACCAACAAGAACTCTACCACCTCCACTTATAAGGAAACTGCAGACCGGGCACAGTGGCTCACGCCTGTAATCCCAGCACTTTGGGAGGGCGAGGTGCGCAGATCACCTGAGGTTAGGAGTTCGAATCCAGGCCAATATGGTGAAACCCTGTCTCTACTAAAAATACAAAAATTAGTCAGGCATAGTGGCAGGCGCCTGTAATCCCAGCTACTCGGGAGGCTGAGGCAGGAGAATTGCTTGAACCGGGGAGGCAGAGGTTGCAGTGAGCCGATGTTGTGCCACTGCACTCCAGCCTAGGCAACAGAGTGAGACTCGGTCTCAAAAAAAATAAAAAAATAAAAAAATAAATAAGGTCACTGCGGAAATCTGAACAATGACTGGAGTTTAGATAATATTAGGAGCTAATTTTTTTTAATGTGATAATGGTATTGTGATTATATATTAGAATGTTTAAATGCATACTAAATATTTACAGAAGAAATTATATGATAGTGACTTGCTATAAAAGAAGGTAGTTTGTTGGGGGAGTGGACTGGATAGAACTGAATGAAACACTCTTGGCCATGAGTGGATAGCCACCAAAAGCTCTGGAATAAGTCCGTGTTTTGTTATATTCTTCTACCCACTCTTGCCCATGACTGAAGTTTTCCATAATAATAACTCACTGTTCCTGTTCTATAGGAGGTGACAGAAACGGCTGAATAAGAGCTAACATTTCCATAACTCAGTATAATTCTGATAAAGCACCTGCGAATAGAGCTTTTATTAAGCAGCATACAAAGTGAGTTGCAAAAGAAACATACATCAATGTACTCTGATGAAATTCAATACTATGCCTCCCTCTCTCACAGCTTCTTGGTGCTTGCGGCCCCTTCTATGGGATAATTAAATGGAAACATCATGGCTGTAATCCCAGCACTTGAGAGACCAAGGCAGGTGGATGGCTTTGAACCCATGAGTTTGAGACCAGCCTGGGCAACATGTAGAGATGGCAAAACCCCATCTCTACTAACAATACAAAAAATTAGCCTGGCGTGGTGGCACACACCTATAGTCCCAATTACTCGGGAGGCTGAGGTGGGAGGATCACCTGAGCCCAGGAAGTTGAGGCTGCAGTGAGCCAAGATCGTGTCACTGCACTCCAGCCTGGGCAGTGGGAGTGAGACCCTGTCAATCAATCAATCAAGCCATCTATAGACAGATGAGGAACATGGTATGTGAGGCTGAGAGTAGATGGCAGAGGCAACAGAGCCATGCCTTGCTGTGAACACTTGCAGGATTCAGGACCCAGGATTCTCACAAGCCCACTCCTGCACCTCATGAACTCCAAAGGGACAGCCTGAAAATGTCCAATATTCTGCCATCTGCAGAGACATGAGATTTCTCTTACAATCAAATACATAAAAGACTTCCCTCTCCTCATTTAACTTTCCACTTTACAATGAATACTTTTCTGAAGTTGCTGATGCTGGCTGATTAGAAACATTTTACTTTTAAGGCTCCTGACTTCAGGCATTAATTTGATCCCTCAAAGATTATTTTACTCTTTTCTAAGTATTTGAGGTCACTCAGTTTTGAGTGGAGAACGACTACTACAGGTTATCCCCAAACATGTTTTCAGGCTTAGTATCTAGTTACCCCAGAAAAGCAGCTGCCTGTAACTCCTAACAATTTTCTGGAAACATGACTTAGTCTTTAAGAAAAATAATAGGCCCTCAACAGTCCAAAGCTTTGGTTCTATAAGGGTGTGGCAGAAAAAGGGGCATGTTGGATTTGAAGACCAGCCCTGTTCCTCTCATTGCTGGGAATGGGGATGGCTAGTATAACCAACACTGGTATAACAGAAGACAAGTGATTCACTTCAGAAAACTCCAGTCTGTCTGCTTTTAATTTAGCTAATTTATCTGCTGGCTACAGCTGGAGTAAGGAATTGAAAGTGATACATTAACCCATAAAAAGACTCAGCCACTTGTTCCAAATTCACACCATTCTTCCTCTAAACATACAATTCCGATTCCACTGGGCAACTTCCAGGTCCAACTGGCTGGCCATCTTCCAAATGACAGCCACATGTCTGAGTGTAATCATAAAAAGCAAAGTACTCATGGATTAAGTCTTGCTTCCCAGACTCCTAATAATTTAACGCACTGAACTGAATTATCAGGACACCTACTACAGGCTACTGCCACTGCAAGGAACTTGCACAGCATGGCTCTGTGACCACCAGCATAAACCACTGAGCAACCCATCGGGCCACAGCCAGGCTTAGCAACCTACTTCGCCGTTCGCACTTCAACGGTGCCCTTGAGCTTCTCCTCGCTGTCATTTTCAAAGTACATCAGCTTGGACTGGCGGAGGACAAACCAGCGCTTCTTCCAATTTCTCCTGGACAGTGTGGAGGAGCCCCCGCCTTTTTTGTGGAGCCAGCCTTGCTTGAGGGCCTCCTGCTTGGAGCGGAACCACAAGAAGGTTTCATCCTTGAGGACACACCAGCGGCGTTTCCAAGAGTTCATCAGGCCACCTGTTCCCCCCAAGATTGGGTAGAGAGGGGTGAAAGGTCAGTCAGTCCAATTGGATGACAACAACATGTACAGCAGGTGTTAAGGTCTAGCCAAGCTTAGAGTCGGCCCCAGCTGCAGCACCGCAGAGACCCCTCAGTGGGGAGAGGCCCTGCTAGCTCATGTCTGGGGCACCACAGATGTCACACCAGCCGGGCTGGATTACACAAGAATCCTTATATCCAAAGGAGTTCCTGCTCACTTAGCTGAGAAAGCTTTGTAAGGAGCCAACAGAAAAGCAAGTAATGAACCAAAACTCTAACCCAGGGATAAGTCAAAAGCCAAGGGTGAGAACCACGTCCCTACGTAAGGATCAGGCTTATCTCCAAATATCCCAGAGAGGGAAAATTATTTTAACATGGTGTCAAAGTTTACCAGTTTCTTTACCCGTTTTTTGGGCCAGGAGCAATGGCTCATGCCTGTAATCCCAGCACTTTGGGAGGCCGAGGAGGGTGGATCACTTGAGGTGAGGAGTTCGAGACCAGCCTGGCCAACATGGTAAAACCCCATCTCTACTAAAAATACAAAACTTAGCCAGGAGTGGTGGTGCGTGCCTGTAATCCCAGCTACTTGGGAGGCTGAGGCAGGACAACTGCTTGAACCCAGGAGAAGGAGGTTGCAGTGAGCCGAGATTGCGCCACTAGACTCCAGCCTGGGTGACAGAGTGAAACTCCGTCTCAAATAATAAACAAAGTTCACTCATTTCCTTCCATATCTGGTCAATGTGTGAACAAGAATTATCAGTGATTCCAGGGTTGACCGATGAAGTCTAACTTACACAGGTAAAGACAATATGGCTTTTCGGAGAAAAACATCTTTTCAAAGAAAAGCATCATCTGACAATGTTTTACAGGTATAAGACTGAGACTATGAGAAAAGAAAAAGCAAGAGTACAAACTACACTAAGATTTGAACTTAAATATACAGATGTTACTTTTCATAGGATAAAAAAAATCTTTCTATGCTCTTCTGGGAGGATAATTTTGTATTCCAGATTCCCCAGCCTGCTCAAGATCAACACCTTACACACATGTTATTATAAGATTGTCCACACATTATTTTCTTTCGACCAACCAGTAATGAAATAAGGGACATTTAAACATGGGATATTTAAAGTAAGTATAAACGAAGTGTTTTTCTCTTATGCGTTCAGTGTGTGAAAACCAGACAGTGCACTTGCTCCACTGAACTTTCTAGACTCCTCTCCCTCCTTTTGTCCAAGAGGTCCCTGCTCATTTAGCTGAGACATCTTTGGTAATTGTGCCAAGCTGCAGAGCTGTGTCCTAACATATGGTAAACTTGCCAAGGGGCTACCAGAAAGAAACATTATTAGTGTTTTGATTTGTGACTTTAATCTGGGTTTCTTAAAACACGTCCGGAGGAAAACTGTGTAAAGTTATTCTATGATCTTGTTGTTGTTAAATGATAAAGCTTATTCACAGTGGTTTCGAAGATTAAAACAGTCATCACAACAGCCCTCACCATTAGTTTATTTAATCTGTCGTTCTGTTATCGATAGCACTCACTCTTGGCCCTCCCTTTGCAATTCCAGGCCGTCTCTTGAAAATTTATCATTTAGATAATCTACTTAATGCTATAATTTCCCAATTGCAAACACCTTTAGTGGGTTATTTGGTTGTGAAAACTCATTTATGCCCATAAAATATAAACTGGTGATTAGATTTTCTTTCTCATTCATTGGTTGCTCTGAAACTTTTTGGCTCTGTTTTAATTAAAAGTTTTATTAAATATTAAATGATGCTGCATTTACACAGTAGCTTTATTAAGAGATGCTGAAAACTCACCCACTTAACTTCTTTGACCCTGATTTTAATACTTTGAATGTGTCTTTACTTTTTTCCTACTCTTACTGGTTTTAATCCAGTAACTGTATAATAAATCAATGTTGCCAGGCGTGGTGTCTCATGCCTATAATCCCAGCACTTTGGGAGGCTGAGATGGGTGGATCACAAGGCTAAGAGTTCAAGACCAGCCTGGCCAACATGGTGAAACCCTGTCTCTACTCAAAATACAAAAATTAGTCAGGCGTGGTGGTGCGTGCCTGTAATCCCAGTTACTCAGGAGGCTGAGCTAGAAGAATGGCTTGAAACTGGGAGGCGGCGGTTGTGGTGAGCCAAGATCATACCACTGCACTCCAACCTGGGCAACAGAGCAAGACTCTGTCTAAAAAAAAAAAAATCAATGCCACAAATTAAAAATAAGAATATTGAAGAGAATTTTCAAATTAACTTAGGGAATTAAAAACTGAGGAATGGGAATTATATGTTAGTAAAAACAGTTAAGATGATTTCTAACTGAGAAAATCTTAAGATGCTATGATTAAATACTTGTTGGATCATTAGGTTCTGATTTGCGATGACATTTTTTCCTTTGTCAGATGTTCCAGTGCTGGCTACATCATCCTCTCTGTTTTTCATTCCAACAGTCCTACTGAAGTCCACATCAACCAGTGATTCTGGACAACAGAAAAGTCTCCCCTAATTAAACCTTCTGGGGGTTTCATGAGCACTGTGAGGCTCCAAAGCTGAAGATGGCAGAACTCCAAAAGGCAAATGACTGAAAGTTGTCACTAGACCCATGTTTTCTAAAAGGAGCAGGTGAAGCAAAAAAGGAATCCAACAAAGCTGAAAATGAAGAAAACAGAAAAAAAAATATTAAAGACAACAAAAGAAAAAGACATGGAAGAAAAGGTAAAGAAGCTAATAGAGAAGCACAGGAAGAAAGAAGGGAAAACGGAATAAAAGAGTTTTCATGGCTGGGCACAGTGGCTCACTCCGGTAATCCCAGCACTGTGGGAGGCTGAGGTGGGCAGATCACAAGGTCAGGAGTTCGAGACCAGCCTGGCCGACATGGTGAAACCCCGTCTCTACTAAAAATACAAAAATTAGCCAGCCGTTGGTGCATGCCTGTAATCCCAGCTACTCAGGAGGCTGAGGCAGGAGAATCACTTGAACCCACGAGTGCAGTGCCATTGCACTCCAGCCTGGGCAACAAAGCAAGATCCTGTCTAAAAAAAAAAAATGGTTTTCATGGTGGGGAAGACGAAAAAAAGAAAACGTAAATGTAAATGAAGAAAGACGGCAGTAAAAAGGAAAGTGAAGAAAAGGGAGGGAGAAGACAAATATAAAAATCAAAGATGGGAGAAAGCAGGAAGAGGAGACCTAGGGAGGAAGGTTCTCATATCCCTGCCCATCCCCACGTTCTCAACTCTCTCCCTTCTCCAGTCTAGGTCCATGCGAGAAACAGGACGGCCCCTTCTTTTTAACCATCCATGTAAAACTCCTGCCAAAAACTGGTGATGATTATGGTTTCTTATTATCCCTGTCACTGAGTTCCAAGTCACAGTCAAGAACAGAAATAAAGCACAAACACAAGGTCTCAATTAAATAATTTTCTGGCCAGGCATGGTGGCTCATGCCTACAATTCCTGCATTTTGGGAGGCCAGGGTGGGAGGATTGCTTGAGGTCAAGAGTTGGAGACCAGCCTGGGCAACATAGTGAGATTCCATCTCTAGAAAAAATTAGCCTGGCATGATGGGGTGCGCCTGCAGTCCTAGCTTCTATGAAAGTTGAGGTGGGAAGATGGCTTGAGCCTAAGTTTGAGGCTGCAGTAAGCCGTGACCACACCAGGGCCCTCTAGCTTGTTAACAGAGCAAGACCCTGTCTTAAATAAATAAATAAATAAATAAATAAATAAATAAATACTAAATAATTTTCCAAAAGGAGTGCGCCTCAAGGCCCCTAAGTGTTAAGGTTCAGCAAAGTATATTCAAAGGTTAATAACAATCAAAGCATACAATGCAAATGCTCATCATGAAGTACGTATGGTGAGCAATTCAAGCGAGCTGTGGCCCTCAGTGAGCTCTTCACTTTCCCCCATGTATAGCACATCCTTCTAGGCTCTCTAATATCCCTGGCAGGAGAGAACATGCAGTTTATCATTAGAATGGGTCTCCACCAATTCCAGCAGCAGCAGCAACACACACATTGGTTTGTATGTCTGTGTATGTGAGAGAGACAGCAACGAGACTGAGACAGAGAGGAAGACAGTGAAAGAGAAAGTGGGAGAGAGGCAGAGAAAATAGAAGAATGAACAAAGAGCTAAGAAAGGAAAAAGAGACGGGGAGAGACAGAGGGGAGAAGGACTGATAATGGAGGCAGTGGTTGCAAATGCTTTGTGCTGCCACTCTGCACCAAACCAGGGGAGTCACGACTGTGTTCACGCGGGTAGGACCACACCACCCACGTCACACCAACATGACAAGGCGTCCCTGCATTCATCTAGGTGGCCCAACACCAACGTAAGGATAGGTAGAATGACTTTCCCAGTCCCCATCCATCAGCCCAGATACAATAACACCTCCGTTATTTACCATCCCCATCCATCAGCCCGGATAAAATAGCACCTCGCTATCCTGCTAACCCAGAGTCCATGGCAGCTGCAGTCATACCTTTCATGTACAGAAAGCTGTGGAAATATGGCAGAGTGACACAGCTGTACACAGAGTCACGCCGGTACGAAAGCTCATCGTCTGTATCAAACCTGGAGTCAAAGTCCTCTTCACTGTCTTCAAACTGGACCGAGAGAAGAGAGAAGCCAGTGGTGAGGGAAAAGGCCACAAAGCAAGCCACTAAAACACCCAGCATGGATCATCATTGAAAAAATAAACAAATACAGCTACTCGTGAGGCAGGAGAATCACTCAAAACCAGGAGGCAGTGACTGCAGTGAGCCGAGATCGCGCCACTGCACTCCAGCCTGGGCGACAGAGCGAGACTCCGTCTCAAAAAAAAAAAAAAAGAAAAAAGAAGAAAAAAATAACTGACAAGCAATATGCCTGATTTACGGTAGCACACAAATAATTCAGAATTAAAAATATCAACTTTTAAGGTCAAATGGTCAGTTGAATTGATACGTGAAAGACAAGATATACTTGCATCCAAAGGCTATCTGCCCTAAAATTAACAATGCTTTTTAAGGCTATCATTTTAATCAAACCATGCAAAAGTTAACCCCTTTTGAATTACTATGTTAAATACATTTTCAAATCTTTGAAAGTCAAGAGAACATTCAATGCATGACCAAAGCGACAAAATAAAAGTAAACTACAGATAAATGCAGAAACTGGAAAGAGTACATTTAAGCCCTGCAGCTTCTTCCTTTACACCCGCTATAGGAAGTAACATCGTGTGGTCTGGATTGTGAAGTTACTGGAAGGAAAGTTTGCCAGTTCATCCCCGGCAAGTCTTGTTCCAGTTTAGGGTGTGTCTTATTTCCTAACGCAGCATGGCAAAGCTAAAAAAGTTCCATTCAAATTGTAAAAAAAGGGAAGGAAGAAATAAAATAAACAGAAGTTCCATTTAAAAAGACAGTTTCCGACCGGGCATGGTGCCTCACACCTGTAATCCCAGCACTTTGGGGGTCCGAGGCAGGTGGATCACCTGAGGTCAGGAGTTCAAGATCAGCCTGGCCAACATGGTAAAACCCCATCTCTACTAAAAATACAAACATTAGCTGGGTGTGCTGGCGGGCACCTGTAATCCCAGCTACTCAGGAGACTGAGACAGGAGAACAGCTTGAACCCAGGAAGGGGGGATTGCAGTGAGCCGAGATTGTGCCAATGCACTCCAGCCTGGGCAACAGAGCAAGACTCCATCTCAAAAACAACAACAATAACACCACCACAAATAAATAAATAAATAGCCAGTTTTTCCAGGTCTTGGGCCCACAGTTCAGCTCTGGGGCTTTGTGCGAAACCTGAAACAGGCACATCCCAATTCCACTTACAAATGCAGTTGGCTTATGGAATAAGAAAAAGGTTTAAGATGATCTCTAAGACCACGACTCTGCAATCTTTGCACGGATATCCTATGGGTATCTTCATTCAACTTGAGGATGCCACAGCGGTGGATGTGACCGGCCACCCATGTCTTTTTTTATTTTTACTTATTTTTTATTATACTTTAAGTTCTAGGGTACATGTGCACAACGTGCAGGTTTGTTACCTATCTATACACGTGCCATGTTGGTGTGCTGCACCCATTAACTCGTCATTTACATTAGGTGTATCTCCTAATGCTATCCCTTCCCCCTACCCTCTCCCCACAATAGGACCCATTGTGTGATGCTCCCCTTCCTGTGTCCAAGTGATCCCATTGTTCCCGGCCACCCATTTCACTGGAACATGCCAGGTAGGTACTCACTGAGGACTGCGCCCCCTCAGAGCTGAACCGGTAGGCACCCGAGCTGTTGTAGGTCCCCATAGAGCAGCGGTAGTCGGGGGACCACTGGCTGCCATAGGAGTTGGAGAAGGTCACGCTGCTGCCGGAAGTGATGGCACCATCCTCATAGTCATCCTGGTCGTAGTCGTAGTCGCCATCTGGGGAGGGGAGGTCCCCGGCGTTCTGGGGCATGCAGTAGGTGGACTCGCCGCTGGAGGAGTTGTGCAGGCTCCCGGAGTCCTGCACTGACGGGGTGAGCAGCACTGTGCTGTCTGCGCTGGGGCTGGTGGGCACCACCGTGTCGTTCATGTAGGGGTCCTCCTCCGAAGAGTCGTCGCTGGTCCGGATGCCACTCGTTCGCTGGTCTGAGTGGCCGTGCTCGCTGGGGTTGGGGGAGTCCTTGAAGGCGTCGTCGTCGGCTTCGAAGCCCTCGTCGACCTCCTCCTCTGGGTAGGGCTGGCTGAAGTTGAAGTTGGGCTTCTCCTCGCATGCGCTCTCGGCCAGCTCGCTGGAAAATTCGCTTCCCACAGACAAGGACCGCTCGATATTCCGGACACACTCGTCGATCTCGTCGAAATTGAGGGACTCGAGGAACTCCTGGGCCGCCCTGCACGCTTCCTCCTCCAGCCTGCGGAGCTCCTGGTCCCGCCGCTGCTGCAGCTTCTGCAGGGAGGCCTCGGTCAGCGACAGCTCCTGCTGCTCCTTCATGCGCTGCAGGTCCTCGATTTCTTTCTCCAGACGGAGGATCTCTTCCACCTGCTTGTTTTCCTTCTGTTTCTCCAGTTCACGGGTCAGTTCAGCTTCCTTCTGGCTCTTCTGCAAGGCTTCGAGTTCTTGCTGCTTCCTCGTTTCTTCTTCCTGAGCAGAAGTAGAAGGGAGATTTCAGAAGGCTTCTGTACAAAAGTCCAAGCATAGCTCCTGCTTTGCAACCAGGATGAAATGTGGTCATTACGAGTTGGACTGTGTCCCCATAAAGTCTACAGGTTGAAGTCCTAACCCCCAATACTGCAGAATGTGACTGCATTTGGAGATATGGCTTTCAAAGAGGTGACTAAGTTAAAATGAGGTCACTAGGGTGGGCCCTAATCCAAGCTGACTGGTGTCCTTTTGGGAACAGGAGACTAGGTCACACAGAGCAAAAAGGCTTCGAGAAGATACACTAGAAAGACGGCCACCAGCAAGCCAAGGGGAGGGGCCTCAGAAGAAATCAAACCTAAGGATACCTTGATCTTGCAGTTCCGGCCTCCAGAGCTGGGAAAAAATCAGTTTCCACTGTTTAATCCACCGGTCTGTGGTCTTTGGTTGTGGCAGGCCTAGCAAACTAACACGCTGGTTATACTGATTTAGAGAAATTATACTCTTGTGATGCACACTAAAACCTCAGCCATTCACTACGCTTTACCCAACTGTAACGGGTCCGAAACTGCATCATAAACACATCCTCTTAAATTGGTCTTCCTATTATCTTTCCACTTCAATTCGGTTTTGAATCCTAGAGTCCAAGCGTTAGAAGTGGGAAGGAAGTAGAAACACGAGAGGCTAAGCCGTCACTGCACTCATTACCTGCTGGGCGCGGAGCTCGGCTTCTCTTCGCTGTCTCTCTCTTTCTCTAAAAATAGTAAAGAAAAAGTGAAAATCAACAACAATAACCCTAGAACCACTTTTCAGAGAGCTCTACCTTTTTAAAACAGCTTTGCCAAAGACAGAAAGCATGAAAGACAGAGCCCCTTCCTCTGGCCATGGACTTATTCTGTGTATGACTAAAAATATTCACAGAACTGGGTCTTTCGTGCTGCCAAGGAATTTTAGATTCTAGCCACCAAGAGTTACTGTTTCAAATTGTAGGTTCTGGGGCATCTGCTGGGATTTCTGGCTGCACAGACAGATACCGAGCATAGCACTCAAAATGTATCCTTTTGTTTCATCCCAGCAAGAAAGGTACTGTACCTTTCCTCTTCCTCCCGTTTCTTCTTTTCTTCCTCTTCCTGTTTCTTCTTTTCTTCTTGCTCCCTTTTCTCTGCCAGCAATTGTCTGTAAACTCGACGAGCAATCTGACCTCGGAGTTGCTTCTGGAAAACTATGGCTGCCTTTTTCAGGTGCAAAAATCTCCTCCTCAGAAGGAATGCTCTGTAATTCTTCTGTATTATCACCACACAATAAAGGACCTTTCTGTATTGTTTTCTGAAAATGAAAGAAAACAAGGGAATCAGCATTGAAGCAATGAGGCTTTGCGCTATTCAAATGAGCTCACATCAAGGCCGCAAGACAAAAGAGGAGCCAGTTTCAGAATGATAGTCTCATTATGGAAACTGGAGAGAACAAGGAGGCCCCTTTGGTCAAAACAAAACAGAAGAAAAACAAAGAAATACTAACAAACAATACTAAAGTAAGAAGCCTATCACTATCTTGGCTAAATAAACACATAACCAACCCCTCATGTTAACTTTAAGTAGTTTTGGCAGAAAGTTGGGTAAATAGTTCCCAAAGAGATCTGATATATTCTCCTGTTCATATAAAAAAAATCATCTCAGCAGGACAGCTTTGTACTTCAGAAAATGTAACATGTAGCATTTCACAGGCACAATGGATGGGACTAAAATGCACATGAAGAGAAGTTGCCTTAGGCCAGGTGCAGTGGCTCACGCCTGTAATCCCAGCACTTTGGGAGGCTGAGGCAGGCAGACAGATCACGAAGGTCAAGAGATTGAGATCATCCTGGTCAACATCGTGAAACCTCGTCCCTACTAAAATTACAAAACTTAGCCGGGCGTGGTGGCACACACCTATAGTCCCAGCTATTTGGGAGGCTGAGGCAGAAGAATCACTTGAACGTGGGAGGCGGAGGTTGCAGTGGGCAGAGATCCTGCCATTGTATTCCAGCCTGGAGACAGAGCCAGACTCTGTCTCAAAAAAAACAACAACAACAACAAAAGAAGTCACCTCATTCCTCAAACAGCTGGAGGATGAGTCTCTATAGCCAAAATAGTAACACCAAGGTGAACAGCCAAGCTGCTGTGGCTTCAAGACCTGATGCAGAGGAAGTAGGTAAACAAATTAAGTATCAGTAGGAGGCTGGGCACGGTGGCTCACACCTGTAATCCCAGCACGTTGTCAGCCGGGAGGATCCCATGAGCCCAGGAGTGTTGAGAGTTTGAGACCCTCCTGGGCAACATGGAGCGACCCATCTCTAAAAAAAAAATTTTTTTTTTTAATTAGCCAGTCATGGTGGTGTGTGCGTGTAGTCCCAACTACTTGGGAGTCTGAGGTGGGAGAACTGCTTGAGCCCAGGAGGTCAAGGCTGCAATGAGCCATGATCGTGCCACTGCACTCTAGCCTCAGAGACAGAGTGAGACCCTGTCTCACATAAATAAATAGATCTCAGTAGAGTTCCCTGATGTCACTGTTCTTTCTACATGAGATGTCAGAAAGTGCAGAACTCCCTTTCCTACTTGCTGCCCAGGTCAGCATAGCTAGGTTTTGGGAGTGGTTGCTTAGGAGGCCTAACCTGAGGCTCCCATCAATTCGAAAACCTCAGGCCACTCCACTGCAACACACTGGGAAGGAAGGACCCCGTCATGGAGCTTACTGCCTTCTCCCCTCAGCGTGGGGTTCTTACCGTGCCAAGAAGCCCAAGACATGGGCCCGAATCACCATGGCCGCATGGCTCACTTCCTCCTCCCTCCGTTTCTCCAGTTTCTGTTCCAAGGATTCTCGAAGAAAGACCTGCTCAGGAGGGAGTCACATGTCAGAAGCAAAGAACGTGGCCAGCAGAAGGAAGGCATTTCTGAGTCTGAGATATCTTCTGGGGTTAAGTTTTTTTTCTAAGTTTGCTCCACCACATGGCCATGCTTTCTAGAGTAGTGGTTTTTAAAGATTCCACCTGTCAGGGGCTAAAACACTTGCAAAATCCAATAAAGATGTATTACAAGGAAAAACAAAAATGCTGCATAAAAATACAAGTCCCTTTTATGGTTATTGTTACTAGATTCAACAGGCATAAGAGGACTACCAAATTGCTATCTAAGCTTCTAAACACCTAACACACCATGGGCCGGGACAAATAGTTCATGGACCAGCATCGGTCACTACATTGTAATATGATTCAGAGATACAGAAAGCAGAGGAAGGAAAGGAGGAAGGGAGGGAAGCCAGGAAATTTCTAAAACATTATTTTGCTTCCATGTGGAAATCCTCTCTTTATGCCTGCTATGTGATTACAATCAGAGTATCTTGGCTTCAAAAACTTAAATGCACTCAAAATATTGACGTTAAGAACATAATTCTGAAAACTGAGTTTAAAATTGAGAACTGAATTATTTCAGCTACATCTCAGTTCGGCTATCACAAGCACAGCAGACCCGGGACTAAATAAATTGGAGCTGTTTGCTTGCCTATTTCTGAGAATGGACACTTTCATCCTCTGCTTATCAAACGTGTGTCAGGTAATTGGCACTTTGTATTAGAATTCCTAGTTTTTGAGAAGATATGAAAATATCAGGACCTTCTCTTGATAAAGTAGCTTTTAATTTTGCCATTTCAGATGTAATACATGCATAAGAAATTTTGAATGACTCCCTAAAACAACCAGTATCAAACATTTTCATGTTTTTTTGTTAACAGTCCACACAGATGCATTTTGGTGTCTCCATAATTTTTTACTTTATACTTCCATGAGTCATTCTGGCCTAAACTGGTGCATCATGTTCTCCCAATGGCACATTTTTCCAGGTTCTCTGCTCTGTGTCCTCCATGACATTTGGGCACGAAAGCAAATAAAGAGTCCTAGCACCTTGTGACTCACAGCCGTACCTATTCCTGCTCTGGGTAAAACTCCATCACACATCATTCTCCTAGGAAAGCTCTTCATACAATCCTCTCCTTATAATACCATTAATATATTCTGTTGGCCGGGCGCAGTGGCTGACCCCAGTAATCCCAGCACTTCGGGAGGCTGAGGCAGGTGGTTCACCTGAGGTCAGGAGTTGGAGACCAGCCTGGTCAATACGGGGAAATCCTGCCTTTACTAAAAATACAAAAAATCAGCCAGGCATGGTGGCAGGTCCCTGTAATCCCAACGACTTGGGAGGCTGAGGCAGAAGAATAGCTTGAACCTGGGGGGCAGAGGTTGCAGTGAGCCAAGACTGTGCCGCTGCACTCCAGCCTGAGCAACAGAGTGAGACTCTGTCTCAAAAAAAGCAACATATATACATATATACACACACACACATATACACACATACTCATACATACTCATATATACATATATACTCATATATACATATACATACTCATGTATATGAGAATATATATATATATATATATTCTGTTGGTGCAGAAGCTACAATTGTAAAGTGTGTTGGATGTGATCATCGTTAAAGATGTTCAGAAATACAGAATTCCCTGTACATATCAAAACCATGTAGCAAAAGCAGTTTTCATCAAGACTGGACTTTAAGGAAGTATTTCAACTTCTCTTTGAGATTTTTGTTTGGTATTACATAACTTACTCTAATGATTTTGCTCTTAGGAGCGCTTAAAAGGAAAAGTAATAGCCAAACCTTGGGGAAGGGGGTGGTGGTGACGAAAGACAAAAGTGTCAGTTCTCATGAGCGACACAGTGATGATGCAAACAAATGGAAACCTTTATGAAGGAACAAAGGTCTTCTCCACCATTGGAAGTCAAAAGAATGTCTTGGTTAGAATCAGGATCAGACAAACACTTGCTTTAGTTTTCGGTCCATTAAAAAGACAGCTCTCAAAATAAATACATAAATAGATTTTTTTAAAAGACAGCTTTCTTTCCCTGCCTATTAAATTATTCTTCCGCATCTTTATTTACATTCTCCTTCACCAACCTAAAGGGCAAACAAATGGAGAAAATGCTTTTAGGGACCTTCAGTTTCATTAAGAACATGAACCCTGAATTTAGACAATGACAGAAGGAAACTGATAGGTTTGGCTGTGTCCCCACTCAAATTTCATCTTGAATTGTAGCTCCCATAATTCCCATGTGTAATGGGAGGGACCTGGTGGGAGGTAATTGGATCATGGGGGTGGGTCTTTCCCATGCTGTCCTCATGATAGTAAGTCTCACGAGATCTGATGGTTTTAAAAAGGGGAGTTGCGCTGCACACGCTCTCTTGCCTGCTGCCATGTAGGATGTGCCTTTACTCTTCCTTCATCTTCGGCCATGATCATGAGGCCTCCCCAGCCATGTGGAACTGTGAGTCCATCAAACCTCTTTTTTAAATAAATTACCCAGTCTCAGTTATGTCTTTATTAGCAGTGTGAGAACAGACTAATACAGAAAGTGTTTATGTGAGCCCTTGTGTCACCTTGCCATGTTCCCAGGACTCAGCCAAGACCAAATTGGCACAACCTACTGACTGGGAATGTGGCATCAAAGCAGGCACCAAAGCAGCTGAGCTGTGCCCACTCAGGCACTGCTTGGCTGAACTTGACTCAATATCCAACAGGAACCCTTTCACATGTCTCTTTTTCACCTTTATCTTCTTAGGTAGTTTAAGATCCTGTGGGTTATTCCAGTACACTGTCTTTATAAAAATACCTCCCACAGGCTTCGCTGACATAGAACTGAAGAAGAAAAGTCTGACACTGAAGTACAGAGGATCAGAAAAGTAAAAGTCTTGAGTCTTAAGGAATCCTTGAGGCAGTGGGAAAAACCAAAACCAGGAAGGAGAGGGACCAACTGCCCACCTCGCACCGTAAACGCAGCTGTTCAACAGGGAAATAAACTGCAATCTCCTCCCCACGGGCTGTGCCACGGAGCATCCGACAGGCCGCCTGGATTCCTAGTAATGCTTCCCTAGTCCTCTAGGTAAGAATGCTTGCCTTACAAGAACAAACATGTTTTAGATAAGCCAGCCAGTTCAGACGTGGGGCCATGTCTAATTCGCTGCCTTCGACACTGGCCACACTCGCCTGTTGTGTATGGCAGACATTCCTTTACCAGAAGACCAGAAGTTCATTAGAGGTTTGAGGCTTTAAATACAAAGACCTTCTGACAGCAAGACACCAAAACACCTGCTCTTCAACACGTAAATCAAACACTGGTCAAGATCAAAGCTATCAAGAGGGCACAATTCAAATCCTTTGATGTTTACATTTACTTCCTAACGTATCTATGGAAAAATACACTTCCATCCAACTTCTACTCCCAACTTTTCACCGATTAAAACTGAACTCCTCTTTAAAAACTTCTTCTTGAATACTTCCTTGATCATTTCAATCCACAGGGATCTCTCTCCTGAAGAAGCTGTTTTCTTGCTCCTTTAAAAAGATTGTACTGAATGATTTAATTCATCCACTGTGTGACTATCTTATCTTCCAACATAGCAAACTGAGGACAACGCCCACGTCTCTGTGTCCCCTATGCTACACTGCGTCCAAAGCCTGCCTTGGGCCTGATTTCCATAACGAAGTGAAGTTGAATTAGTACTTGGAGCCCAGAAGAGATTGTTAATGGCCAGGGTGAGTTTTAATGATCTTTAATGTTACTCCACTGTAGAAGGCAGTGAGGTGACTCCTTTATAGAGAATGCAATTTTTTTTTTGTTTTTGAGACAAGGTCTCACTCTGTGGCCCAGGCTGGAGTGCAGTGGCATGATCAGGGCTCACTGCAGTCTTGACCTCCTGGGTTCTAGCAATCTTCGCACCCTAGCCACGAGAGTAGCTGGGACTACAGGCACATGCCACCACGCCTGGCTAATTTTTCTGAATTTTAGTAGAGAAAAGGTCTCGCTATGTTTTCCAGGCTGGTCTCAGACTCCTGGGCTCAAGCGATCCTTCTGCCTCAGCCTCCCAAAGTGCTGGAACTACAAGTGTGAGCCACTGTGCCTGGCCTGCAATTTCTTTTTGATTAAACAAAATCAGAGCAGATTATTATATTGCACTGCCAAGAGCTCCACTTGAGCCATTTTCTTCAGAAAGTTTTCCTAAGTAAATAAATGTATGACATCCTGTGTCATCTCTTACAGTTTTTCAGCACTTCATAGACACCGATTAAGCTCAGCACTGTGTAAGATGAACAATCAGCTCTACATGCTGTACTGGGTGATCGCACAGAAGCCAACAGCAAGACAGCAGGACAGCATACGAAGTCTACATCAGGGCTAAGAGGATGACCTGGGACAACAGAGGAGGGGGCTTACCCCAGCTGTAGGGTACACTGAGGAATGTCCATAAAGGAGTCCTTTCAAAGTCTACATCTAAGCTAAGACCTAAAGATGAGTTGGCTACAGAAGGCGTGGAGAGTAAGATTCCAGGCAGACAGACCTATCACCTGCGGGGGGCACACCCTCCCAGTGGGTGACACCCGTCTTTAATCTTCCTGAGTGAGGGTGCAATCTGGGACTTGCTTCTAGCCACAGACTGCAGCAAAGGTGATGGGATGTCACTTCCGTGAGAACATTACATCATACAACACTCCGTCCTAAGCTGGAGCATGGGGCGATCCTGCTGGCCTGAAAGAAGTGAGCTGCCATGTCGTGAGGGGGCCATGTGGCAAGGAATTTTGGGGGCTTCTAGGAGCTGCGAGTGGTTCCCAGCCAACAACTAGAAAGAAAACAGGGACTTCGGTCCTACAAAAACACAGAAAAATGAATTTTGCCAATGACCAAGTGAGCCTGGAAGACGCCCTGAGGTCCAGAAAGGAACAAAGCCACAAGATACAGGGACTGCAGGCCTGGGGGACCCTGATCAGAGGACCCAGCTCAGACCCTTAGATACTATGAGATGATCAATGTGTGTTGTTAAAGCCACGAAGTTTGCAGTAATGTATTGCAGAGCAATAGCTGGCTCATGTGATTATCTCTGCATGCCATCTCTACCCTATTTTGTGTTTATATCTTAAATCCCCCACCAGTAAAACATTCCCCTAGAGCAGGGAGGTGGGTCCATCATGACTTTCCCTTGCTGAATGGCCAGGAGGTGATGCCCAAGTACTTGTCATCAATCTCACATTGGTCAAACCGCAAGACCTACGTCTCTCTCTCCCCGCTTTCTCCCTCTTTCCTTTCCTTTTTATAAAGCAAAGAAACTCCTAAATTAAAAATAGCATACTACGAGTGGAAGCTTTAAAATATTTCTGACACTGCACTGCTGTGTGTAAGGGCAGAAGGATCGGGAATGAGGATTTGTTCTTCGAGGACACATGTGTCCTCAGCTGCCTGCATTTCTGTGTCGAGTCACATTGCTGTCTCTCCCATGTGACAAGTCATTGGAGGTGGGTGGGGAATGAGAGTGGAAGCCAAATGAGGTTCTTGGCAGTTCCCTGATCCAGAAAGAAGAAGTCATACAACAAATTTTATGACTAATTTTTTATGTTCAGGCCAGACTGCCCACTACTGTGCTCCTATCTGGAAAAGGGGGTTAAGGAGCCTCTGCCCCAATGGCATCTTCAAAAGCAGATTTTCCTTTTCGCTTTCTGGACTGAGTTTTTGACAACCGAAAGGATTTCAGACTGGCTACTGATCTCTTGCTCCGTCGCTGCTCTGGTTGCAGGGATAAAAGCCAGTATTTGAATTAGAGAAAGTTAGAAGGGTCTGGGGTATCGCTTCTTAGACACTGGGGGCTGCCTCATACTTCCAAAGCACTGCTACTTGTCTGCCAACATTTGCTGACTGCCTGAACAAATATACACACACACACACAATTAGGATGAGATGTTTCAATGCGTTCTCTAATGAAACAGAATCCCTGACAAGTCAAGGACTTCAAATAAAATAGTAACTATTCGGGAGACAAAATGATACGGTAGGCATGACAACAGGAGTATCCTCCTAATGTGAAAGAACAATTGTGTAGCAGTGTCACAGAGCCCTAAACCCCATGAGCATCACCCCGAGATCTGTCGGGGATTCGGTGGGAGTTGCTCTTTTTCCGCATCGTACCTTCGTCTTCCCCAGCTGCCACTCGCTGTTGGAGGCATCGTAGAGCTGCAGCAGGCTCGTGCACTTCCCTCGGACGTCCTCGGGCAGAGCCAGATTCCTCATCAGCACTTTATACCTGCAACGTAAAGACACACAGGGTCACCTTCTGCGATGGTTCCCTGTTTTCTCCAATCCCTTTGAAAAGCAAGAGAATCCAATTCAGCTCCCTCTTGCCTTTTGTAAAAGTCCTGAAAGGGTCTTCGGACCGCATACCCAGCTTTGCGGATTCTCACAGTCTCCAGCATCCCTGAGTACCGCAGCTGGTTCAGCACAACTGCCTGGTCAAACTGGTCTGGCATCTAAACCATGCAAAAAAAGATGGGATACCATTAGAAAAAATGGAATTAGATAAGGCAGACTTAATAAAGCTACCTCCATCATTGGTTTATCCCTGCTTCAAAACACATATAAGAGTCTTGAACCTACACAGAAATACTGACTAGCACAGGAACCCCAGTGGAACCAACATCTCGCTTTAACAACCATCAACGTCTGCCAATCCTGCCCCATCCACAAGCTACTTCCTCCCTCCCCTTATGTTTAAGAAAATCCCGGCCGGACACGGTGGCTCACGCCTGTAATCCCAGCACTCTGGGAGGCCAAGGTGGGCAGATCATGAGGTCAGGAGTTCAAGACCAGCCTGGCCAGTATGGTGAAACCCTGTCTCTACTAAAAATACAAAAATTAGCCAGGCGTGGTGGCGCACGCCCATAGTCCCAGCTACCGGGAGGCTGAGGCAGAAGAATCACTTGAACCCAGGAGGCGGAGGTTGCAGTGAGCTGAGATGGTGCCACTGCACTACAGCCTGGTGACAGAGTTGTCTCAAAAAAAAAAAAAAAAGAAAAGAAAAAAAGAAAATCCCAAACTTCACATCATCTCATTTTCAAAGATTCTACTATATGTCATGTGTTAATATAACACTATTATCATATCTTAAAAGATATCAGTAATTCCTTTATATTAATATCCATGTTCACATTTCTGGCTGTATCACAAATATCATAAAGGTACCACCACTTTAAAATCTACTTCTTCCCCAAAGAATCTAAAGTGTCATACAAATGTCACTTTATTTTACTTTTTAAATTTGAATTCCTAGGCATTTTTTACCTAAGAACACAGTGACTCGGTGAAGGGTGGATACCCACACTGTGGCAGGTGGGGTGGGGGTGGGGGTGGGGGTGGAGAAGGGGAGACGACCATGCTAGCCAGTGGAGAAGACACAGGAGTGAAAAAAGAGTTTGACTTTGCTCAAATTCTAGTCAAATACTTATTCACTGAAATCTCTATACTCCGATCACTAAATAAGTAAGCCCGAGAACATACAAATTAAAGACAGAGGAAATCAGACCAAGACTTAATGTTCTGAAATGTGTTCTTTTATTTGCTCAGCTGCCAAACAAACTGGCACTGGGGCCAGGACAATAGGTTTTCAGGGGAAAGCAAAAAAGTGGGCCATTTAGGAACTCTGGGGACAGTGGTTTGTTTTTTTTAGTCCACCCACCCGCATTCCCTTTAATTAAGCTGCATGTTGTTATCCCACACAACTGTGAATACAATGACAAAAAAATAGTGCTATAGGACCTAACTGGTAAAAAATACAAGAATGCAAAGTGGCTTCACAAGAATGCAAAGTGGCTTAATTTGTGACCTTTAACAATGCAGTCATTAACACAAAATTAGCCATAAAGCCGTGTTATTCTGCAAGCTTTCAAAATCGGCAAAAAAAATAAATGTAAAGAATGCTTTGCAACTGTCCCTCACAGCTTTTGATGGAATAGCTGCCATCAGCCCTAGTGGGCTGACTTCTCTCACATTTAATTTCTTCTACAAACACTGTGGTCAAATTGTCTTTACTTAGCAGTATTCCAACCAAGTGCAGCCAGCAAATTAGGGCAAACGTCCGAACAACTGTGGCTCTCTGTTTTTAGTCTTGATTAAATTATCCATAGAAAAGTAAGAAAAGCATAAAAATATGAAAACAAAATTACCCTTGGTGACTCTTACGCCATCTCTCTGGATTTAAAAATGCAGGCTAGGGGGTGGCTGACTGTTCTGAAGGCATTTGGTTACAACGCTTCTGTGAGATTTATTTGGGAATATAATCTAACCAGCACCAATCTACAAAGACTAGTACAGAGCAAATATAAAAGGAACATCGAATCAAGTATCAGACTTACTCAACTTTGTTAAATTTATACTACCAGAGAAGCCTTCTAAATTTAATATTTAATCACCTGAGGCTCAAAAGACTTTCATCCAAAATATCTCTATCTCAGGCTTTCACAGTTCCCGACCCCCTCTTTTCTCCCAGTCCCTACTGAACAAAGTCCGTACAATTCCCCAGTCCGGCACTCGAGTTATTACAACTGAAGATATTACACCAAAAGGGCCTCCCCATCCAAAAAGTTCACCCACACTCACCATCTTCCTGCCTCTCCGAGGGGCATTGCACCTTCGGTTTGGCTCTTGGGCCAAAATTCATATGGAAAACAACGGCCACACTGACCTTTTCCCCACAGCTAAAGACATGGAACAATAATGAACACCATTCCTGCGCTTTAAAAAGTGCCCAGTCGCCATGACAACCCCTTCCAGTCTCGGGCTAATTAGTGTGGTGTGGTTGTAGGATTTGACACAGCCCAGGAAGGGGAGGGAGGGAGCCAGGAGCTGTTGCGAGTTCCAGGCTCCCATTGAGAGTGACTCTGCCCCTTCCCAGTAACTTAACCAGGGAAGGGGCATCTATAGGCTGATTGTCGCCCTAGGCAACCCACCCTGCGATCACGAGGTGGGTAGACCTGGATTTCCATTGGTGGTTCTCTTTTCAGCTGCAATTCCCTTTTCTGGTTAATTCAATGTTCAAAGATGACACAGCTGGAGGCTGGACGAGGCACAACTTAAAGGCATTTCGCCTTTCAAAACTTCGCTATTACGCTGTCTCCGGAGACTGGTAACTAGTTTTCCAGAACCCGAGCTGACTCCCACAAAGACTGCCTGCAGGGTACCAACAGGGAAGTCTTGATGGCAACAAATAGGTTGGAGTTCGGAAGAAACAGCCTCTAACCCAGGGCAATTACAGTCACTTGATCTGTTTACTAAATATTTACTGAACACCTACTATGTGCAAGGTTTTGTAATTCATGATCGGGGAAGATTTTTTTTAAAAAATGGTGGAAGCCGTATTTTGTTTCCAAGGACCCTGCAATTTAGGAGGGTGGATAGGTACATCAGTACTTATGCAGCGAAAAGCCTAATATCAAACTATAATTAAAGATTAAAATTAAGTTCCTTGAGAATATAGGAGAGGAGGGGACATGGGAAGTGCACAGATTTGAACTAGAGCTTGGACTCTTAAAACGCTGGAGGGAAGGGGCATTCTCCGCAGGAAAAAAAAAAAAAAAAAAAAACAGGAAGAAAAGCCAAGAGGAACCTGGCAAGTTCAGTCAACAGGATGGGATGGAACAGAGGGAGGCGGGAAGGACCTGGGTGGAAGATGGATGCATGGTTCTTGTATTCAAGATAAGAAGGAGTCACAAGGAGTCACTGGAGGCTGGCAGTAGAGACAAACAGGGTCAGATCTGTGCTGTGTAAGGATCCCCTTGGTGGCAGCAACAACACTAGGAGCAAGACCATCCCCAAACGGGCGGCGGCGGGTATATTCTGATACCTCGCACGTTATAAAAAGGTCATGCAGCCATTAAAAAAATAAGACCGGCCAGGCACGGTGGCTCACACCTGTAATCCCAGCACTTTGGGAGGCCGAGACGGGCGGATCACAAGGTCAGGAGATCGAGACCATCCTGGCTAACACGGTGAAACCCCGTCTCTACTAAAAAAATACAAAAAACTAGCCGGGCGAGGTGGCGGGCACCTGTAGTCCCAGCTACTCGGGAGGCTGAGGCAGGAGAATGGCATGAACCCGGGAGGCGGAGCTTGCAGTGAGCCGAGATCACGCCACTGCACTCCAGCCTGGGCGACAGAGCGAGACTCTGTCTCAAAAAAAAAAAAAAAAATTGTAGTGGGGAGTGGCGATGGTTACTGGGTACAAAAAATAGTTAGAAAGAATGAATATTTAGTATCTGATGGTACAACAAAGTGACTACAGCCAATAACAATTTAATTGTATATTTCAAAATAACTAAAAGTATAGCTGGTTTGTAACACAAAGGATAAATGTTTGAGAGGGTAGATACCCCATTTACCCTGATGTGAATACTATGCATCATATGCCTGTATCAAAATACCTCATACACCCCACCCCATCAGTACACGACAAAAATAAATTTAAAAAAATTTTTTAAAGAACAAAATAGGGCAATTGGACAAAAAAAAAAAAAAAAGATCAAATTCAAGACATACCTACTGAATCTTGGGCCATTCATAAGGTATTATTGAGTGAGAAAAACAAGCTAGAAAGAATCTTTCTTAAAAAAAAAAAAAAAAAGACCACTCCTCTCCAAAAATCCCTGCTCTAGCTATATATATGCATATAAATGTAGTATGTACCACATAATGATGTTTCAGTCAACGACGGACTACAGATATGGTGATGGTGATGTAAGATTGAAACGCTGTATTTATTTATTATTTTTTTTATTTTTTGAGACAGGGTCTCGCTCTGTCACCCAGGCTGGAGTTCAGTGATACGATCTCAGCTCACTGCAACCTCCGCCTCCTGGGTCCAAGCAATTCTCATGCCTCAGCCTCCCGAGTAGCTGGGATTAAAGGTGTCCACCACCACACCTGGCTAGTTTCGGTATTTCTAATAAAGACGGGGTTTCACCATGTTGGCCAGGTTAGTCTCAAACTTCTGACCTCAGAAGATCTGCCCACCTTGGCCTCCCAACCTGCTGGGATTACAGGCATGAGCCACTGCACCCAGACTTAACACCGCATTTTTATTGTGCCTTTTCTATGTGTAGGCATGTTTAGATACAGATACTTATCGCTGTGGTACAGCTGTCCATAGTCTTGTAGAGTAACATGCTGTACAAGATTGCATCCTAGGAGCAATGGGTCACACCATATTGCTAGGAGGGTCGTAGGCTACCCCATCTAGGTTTCTGGGAGTGCACTCTATGATGTTTGCACAACGACGAAGAGAAATAGATACAAGCTAGATTGTTACTGAGTGGCAGTCGCAGGTGGGAGGGATCCAGCTCAGAAAAAACGGGAAAGAAAAAAGACTGCGCTAAAAGAAGGAAACAGTCACATACGTCATGGGAAATTTTCTGTATGATTTTATCTTTGAAGAAATTTTAAAGTAACATTTTTTTTTTGAGATGGAGTCTCGCTACATCACCCAGGCTGGAGTGCAGTGACGAGATCTCTGATCACTGCAAGCTCCGCCTCCCGGGTTCATGCCATTCTCCTGCCTCAGCCTCCTGAGTAGCTGGGACTACAGGCGCCCGCCACCATGCCCGGCTCATTTTTTTTTTTTTTTTTTTTTTTTTGTATTTTTAGTAGAGACAGGGTTTCACTGTGTTAACCAGGATGGTCTTGATCTCCTGACCTTGTGATCCGCCCACCTCGGCCTCCCAAAGTGCTGGGATTACAGGCGTGAGCCACCACACCCGACCTGAAAATAGCATTTTTTACAGAAACAAGAAGATGGAGACTTCTGGAGGTCCTGCATGGAACAGGGTGAAGCAGGAAAGGCTGAGTAGACGCTGCACGCGGGGCAGGGGGATGACTTGTAAGTGGAAACAGCCTGCCCAATGTCCAGGAGCTCATCAATGGAGAAAACAGATTTGGCATGTATCATTATCGTGTATATAAAATGCACATATCAATGCAACATTAACCTGCCATACAAGGGAACGAAGTCTTGACACATACAACAAGATGGATGAGCCTTGATGACATTATGCTAAGGGAAAAACCAGTCACAGTGACAAAAGACACACATCCCATGATTCCATTCATACAGACGATGTCTGAAACACGGAACCCTATATAAACAGGAAGTTGATTCTGGGAGTTGCATGGGGACAGGGACACAGGAAACTGGGTGACTAAAAGGCAAGGTTTTTTTTTGTTTTGTTTTGTTTTTTGTTTTTTGTTTTTTTCCTGAGACGGAGTTTCGCTCTTGTTGCCCAGGCTGGAATGCAACGGTGCAATCTCGGCTCACCACAACCTCAGCCTCCTGGTTTCAAGCCATTCTCCTGCCTCAGCCTCCTGGTTTCAAGCCATTCTCCTGCCTCAGCCTCCTGAGTAGCTGGGATTACGGGCATGTGTCACCACACCTGGCTAATTTTGTATTTTTAGTAGAGATGAGGTTTCTCCATGTTAGTCAGGCTGGTCTCGAACTCCCAACCTCAAGTAATCCGCCTGCCTCCACCTCCCAAAGTGCTGGGATTACAGGCGTGAGCCACCGCACCCAGCCTGGGGGTTTCTTTTTGAGGTGATGAAAATGTTGTAAAATTAACTCTGGTGATGGCTGCACATAGCTGTAAAAATTTTTTTAAATTCACGGAATTGCACATTTTAAATAAGGCAATTACATGACATAAGAACCCTATCTCAAAAAAGCTGTTAAAAATTTTTGTTAAGTACATTAGGGCCAGGCGTGGTGGCTCACCAGTACTTCGGGAGGCCGAGGTAGGTGGCTTGCCTGAGGTCAGCAGTTCAAGATCAGCCTGACCAATACGGTGAAACCCTGTCTCTACGAAAAATACAAAAATCAGCCGAGCGTGGTGGTGTGCGCCTGCAGTCCCAGTTACTTGGGAGGCTGAGGCAGGAGAACTGCTTGAACCCAGGAGGCGGAAGTACAGTGAGCCGAGATCGTGCCACTGCAACCCAGCCTAGGCAACAGAGTGACACTCCGTCTCGAAAAAAAAAAAGTACACTAAGTACCAGTCTAACACTGAGGCATTTAAAATGGACAAGAAATGGATGGAAGAGAAAGTCTGCATCCCAGAGACAGGATGAAATCTATGTAGTTTTAATGTCTACTCTGGATAATTTAATCCTATCAAGAATAATTAGAAATACTTATTTCCATACAATCTGAAAATTACGATTTCAGAATGCCTACATGATTAATAATGATTAGTAACAGGGCACGCTAAACCCTCTACAAACATCAATTACAGGCAAACCTTACCTCCTGCACTTAAAATTTAGATAAAGGACAACAGAGGTGCTGACAAACAGGGACACCAACAACAGGGACGGTGCTTCCCAATGAAGACAGAAATGCATTTATTTATGCATCAATGAATCCAATTGCCCTCAACATTACCGAGCCTTCCACAATTTCACGAACAGTGCATGACAAGAAGAAGTATGACAGCGGATCTGGAAACAGCCATTTGCCGATGGTAAGGGGACATTCAATCTGTGCTTATTTAATGAAAGAAAATACAGTGAGTTTATTACCCGTGGACCGTTAAAGTTCTAATGTTTTTCAGCATTTGAGAATCTCACAAAAACCAACCAAGGCATCCTGAGAAGAGCCCAGGAAGGGGTGGCTGGGGGTGGTAGGAATGCAGCCTGTCACACAGGGGCCATGGGTTTTTCCAGAGCCAGACAGGACTTTAGGGAAAAGCCATTTTGTAGATGAGGAGACTGGAAATAAGGAAGGCAAAATGACTTGTTCAAACCGGTTTTTTTTTTTTTTTTTTGAGATGAAGTCTCTCTTGTCACCCAGGCTGGAGTGCAGTGGTACGATCTTGGCCCACTGTAACCTCTGCCTCTCAGGTTCAAGCAATTCTCCCGCCTGAGCCTCCCAAGTGGGTAGCTGGGATTACAGGCATGTGTTACCACACCTGGCTAATTCTGTATTTTCAGTAGAGATGGGGTTTTCCTATGTTGGCCAGACTGGTCTTGAACTCCTGACCTCAGGTGATCCACACACCTCAGCCTCCCAAAGTGCTGGGATTACAGGCTTGAGCCACCCTACGCGGCCTCAAACCGGTTTTAACATTTGCTTAAACCAAGGAAGTTAAAAAGTCTCAAAGAGTTTTGTGTTTCTGAAAACTAGCAGGTAAATCAAACTTGTATGCATCAAATCTACTGGCACTTATAAAACTGGGATATATTTCCATGGGATATAATTCTGAAAGGAATGAAAACTTCTTTAGGGAAAAGATTAAGTGGAACCTAGGCAGAGAATGTGGTCTACACGGTATCATTCCCAGCAGCAATCAGTCTTCTGGAAACACAGACATTCTCTGGAGATTTAAGCACAAGGAACATTCTTAGAGATCAACTTGTCAGGTACTGACTTGGTCTAATACAGGTGACTTCAAGATCACAATTTTAAGGGCCACGACCACATTGATAAGAAATCAGTTTGCTACATTGTGAGTTCAGCCAAACATCTGCATATGGAAGCAACTAGTGAATAAAGAAGGGCTTTTAGAAAATCAAATTGCAAACTGAGCAAATCCACCTCTGGTTACTCCCATAAACACAGACAACAGGTGACCATATCCTTCCTTCGCGTATCAACCTCTGATGGCTGACAAATAATTCAACTGTTCATTGACCCACGGCGGATTTAACTCCATTTGCATCTCTTAACCCCTCCTTGGATGCCCGCTAAGGGCAGGCGTCTGAGCACGAGATGACACACCACAGTGGACAAGGGACACACTGGGAACATGTGGTACTGTATCCCGAGGATCATGCCCTGCACGTGACAACGTATTTAATAACGACTGCTTCTGCTTTAATAACAAATATCAAACACAATGTGACAACTCCTTGGGTGCTTCTGAACATGTTATAATTTATTTCTAGAGTGGATCCTTTCCTATCTGTTTTTGGAGAGAATGTATTCAAAGTCTAAAACTTTCATGTGATCACAATGTCTTGGAGATTATATAAATGTAAATGATTATTTCAATCAACTAAAAATGTTTATTAGGGCCAAGGGCCGGTGGCTCACGCCTATAATCCCAGTACTTTGGGAGAATGAGGTGGGTGGATCACCAGAGGCCAGGAGTTCAAGACCAGCCCGACCAGCCCGGAGAAACCCCATCTCCACTAAAAATATAAAAATTAGCTGGGCGTGGCGGTGCATGCCTGTCACCCCAGGTACTCGGGAAGCTGAGGCAGAAGAATCACCTGAACCCAGGAGGCAGAGGTTGCAGTGGGCCAAGATCGCACCATTGCACTCCAGCCTGGGCAACAGGAGCGAAACTCTGTCTCTAAATAAATAAATAAATAAATGTGTATGTATGTATTAGAAGCCTCCCATAGATTAAGCACTCACACAAACAACTAATGGTATGAGATGTCCGGGAGCAAACCCAGTCCCTGCTCTGCCCTGACAAATGCAGGCCCTCTCCAGATCAGATCTGCTTAGGATGCAAAATGGTAGAGAGGCCGAGCTCTGGCAACACAGGAGATCCTCAGAGCCCTGACGAGCAGCCCCAGAAAGCCAAACAAAGGAGCTGAGCATCACACCCAATACGTCAACTGCCTTTACTGCCTTAACTTGGGAGCTTATTTTAAAAAATTTTTTTGAAGACTTTATGTCTTGTAAAACCTAAAAAACCTCCACATTGCTAGACTATTTCTCAAAGTGAGTGGTACTGCTTTCAAAATTTAGAGTTCTACTTTTCCATATTATATTATATTATATTATATTATATTATATTATATTATATTAATTTTTGAGACGGAGTCTTGCTGTGTCACCCAGGCTGGAATGCAGTGGCGCAATCTTGGCTCACTGCGACCTCTGCCTCCCAGGTTCAAGTGATTCTCTTGCCTCAGCCTCCCAAGGAGGTGGGAATACAGGCGCCTGCCACCACGCCCGGCTAATTTTTTGTATTTTTAGTAGAGACGGGGTTTCACCATGTTAGCCAGGATGGTCTCCATCTCCTGATCTCGTGATCCACCTGTCTCTGCCTCCCAAATTGCTGGGATTACAGGTGTGATCCACCGCACCCAGCCTCCACATTGTATTTTTTAATGGCACCTGACCTACTTTAAATGAAATACTTTAAACTTCACATACATATTGGGTCTGCAACTGAGGGACTCAGTGCACAGTTCATATTATGGAGGATTAGTCCGCCACTATATTAAGAAACATAAAATATGTTAATTATGTAATAAGAAAAGCCATTACATGATTCTTTAGATAAGTGAATACTGTATGTGTGGGCAAGAGGCACTGCTATAGAGAGGATTTAAAATATTAGGTATATTTGTATTTGCATTTCCATATGGGATATACCTCTACCCCATTTAACTTTAAACACAAACAACTTTATCTTCTGATAACCCCTCTTCAACTTTAAGAAGTTAAAGAATTACCCAAAGACAATTATGCTACATAACAAAATATCATTCCCAGTCCTGCAACTACTAAGAAAGCCTCACCACAAGACTCCCATCCCCTCCTCTTGCTGATTCACAAAGAACTCTGCAAGGAATCTCAGTCTATTTGCTTTCTTTGCTACAATAAACTCTCAAGAGTGGTGAATAAATATTCTCAGATAAGAAGTTTATCATGCTTTGAACAATGTTCAAAAGCATCGTTACTAAAGCAGCAATATAACTTTCCTGACCTTGCACAGAAGGTAAATAAAAGTGAATTCAACTGGAGACAAAAGTCCTTTGTACTTACATCAGTCATTTCACCCCGGGCCTGTTAAACACTTTACACAGTGGTTGCTACTTGCTAATTTTCACATTTTGAGAAAAGAGGCAGAAACTACTTTCCCCTAGAGAAGAGGCAAACCCACCAGGTGAGGAACAGGAAGGTAGTAAGCAGGGCCTGAATGGCGAGCGAGCTGGGAGTCAGTCCTGGAGGTCTGATTGTAGGGCCTGGACATTTCTCACTCACCAAGTACAACCTTCAACCCACATATCCGCTGAGACTAAGTACAGCTGTCACCCTGAGCAAGGACACTCACACTCTGTTACAGCTGCAGGTGCTTACCTCGGACCCACACAAACCTCAACTACCTAATGGGAAAGAAAACACTGGAACATAAATAACATGCACACATACATGTCAATCTTTCTAAGGCACAGCTCTGACTGTATCACAGCCCTGTTCACACACTGCCAGCATATGCCACTTTAAGACAAAGGCCTTCCATTTCCCATTTGAGGTCCTCATGGTGTGGCTCCAATTTACCTTCCCAGTCAATACACCCCTACACAAATCCTACCGGTTAGTCCAACTATAGATCATTCTAGTTGTTTCTTGACTAAAATGCTCACTTCCTGTCTTCACCTCAGCTGAAACTGGCCTCTCCACCTGAAATGTACCATCTGTTGAGCCTGATGGATCTTTTAGGTGTCTCTCAAATGCTTCCTCCTCCGTAAAACTGTTCTGATGCATCCCACAGGTGCCATCCATGATGCTCCTCACCCCTGGGTTCCCAGCACACGATGTACTTGCATGAGGATGTGACCCCTGGTCACGCTCTTTTTCAGGTTAAGCATGTCCACGTGAACTCCCCATTAAATTACACATTATCTCAGGGGACAGCCTGAATTCTATGAATGTCTCAGTTTACTACATTGCCTGGCGTGGGACCCTACGTATCAGATACGCTCTCACTTATGCTGGTGTATTTGCATGATCAAAATTGTGGTTCTGTTTACAGCTGTTTCTAATATATTTGTTTAACTAACATTAAATAGGTTTTGCCTCTCTTACAGAGTTTTGAGAAATGAGAATGATTTTTGCTTTTTAAAAAGTATGTCGATCTACACAACTATAATCAACTGATTTTTGAGAAACGTGCAAAGGCAATTACAGAAAGGACAGTCTTTCTAACAAATGGTGCTAAAACAATTGGACATCAATATGCAAAGATATAATCTAGATGCGGACATTACAACCTTCACAAGAATTAAGTAAATCATAGACCTAGGTATGCAATGTAAATCACAAAACTATGAAACTCGTAGACGATAACATAGGAAATAATCCAGGTGGCTTTGGGGATAACTTTGATACAACAACAAAAGCATGTTCCATGGAGGAAAAAATAGAAATGTAGGATTTCATTAAAATTAAAAACTTTTCTTCTGAGAAAGATGCTGTTAAGGCAACGAAAGACAAGTGACAGACTGAAAAATTTTGGAAAATACACACTAAGAAAGACCGTTTCAAAAATTTACAAAGAACACTTAAAACTAAACAGTATGAAAATCCAATTTTTAACATAAGCGAAAGATCTGAAGAGACACTTCACCAAAGAAGATAGGCTAATAAGCATATGAAAAGGCATCACCTGTCATTGGGGAATTAAAAATTAAAACAATTATGAAGTACCACTACATACTTATTAGAATGCTGAAAATCCAGAAAACTGACAATATCAAATGCTGGCAAAAATGTGGAGCAACAAGAACTCTCACCCAGAACTGGCAGGAATGCAAAATGGTACGGTCAATTTGGAAGACAGTTTCTTAAAAGCTGAACACAGTCTGAACACATGATTCAGCAACTGCCCTCTCACGTATTTTCCCATTTAGGCAAAAACTTACGTCCACACAAGAATCTGCACAGAAATTTTACAGCATCTTTGTTCCTGACTGCCAAAAACTGGAAGCAATCAAGACATCCTTCAACAGGTGAACGGACAAAGAAACTACGGTCTATCCATACAACGTAATATGATTCAAAAGTTATCAAGCCACAAAAAGACGCGGAGGAACCTCAAGTGCATACATAGTGCTAGGTGAAAGATGTCAGTCTGAAATGGCTATATACTATGTGACTCCAATTATATGACATGCAGAAAGAGACAAAACTTCAGAGACAGTAGAACAATCAGTGGTTGCCAGGGATCGGGGGAAGGATGAAGAACTAAAGCACACAGGAATTTTAGGGAAGTGACACTATTCTGGGTGATCCTGTAATGGTGGATACATGGCATCGTGCATTTGTCAAAACTCACAGGAATAAACCTTTGGGGAAACCAAGAAATAATGTAGATTGTCACAAGAGAATAAATGAATTGACCTTACTAAACAGGGTGGGAGAAAAGATGCTGTCTTAAATAACTCTGGAAACGTATAGAGTCTATAGGACTAAAAGCAAAAAGAACTGCATTTAAGCACTGTACTATAGTTGATAAAGTTGTTTACCCCAGGGGTATGGGGTCACAACTCTGATACTACTGTACATGTACACTGGAGTTAAACAAATAAATTAACGGCAGACGATGGGAGCCAGGTTTCTCACTGTTGGAGTGAGAATTTTGCAAGAAAACCTAAGTGAAACCAACTCTGTCCAACTGGATTTGATTTACTGTCATGAAAACAGCACAGAAAATCTCAGGGTCCTGACACTGGTTCAAATGACTCTAAAGGAAGCCAGCATAAGGTCCAAGTAGTCCTCACAATGTGTTTCTAGAGAACATGCCCAAAATGCAGCTCGAAACCCAGTTTTTTTTTTAATGACTCACATGACATGACTGGAATGTGTTTTTATGGGGGTTCCACTGCAAGACGTAACGAAGTAACTCTTCAGTATAGTGTTTAATGAGAAGGGATACAAAAGAAATTGGGAGATTACAGCCATCTCTTTTTCCCCACTGACTAATTTGTTGTTGTTAGATGAAAACATAATACATGCAAAGGATCTGGGTGTATATGTGCATATATAATACATATACATACATATACCAAAAAGTATCTGCATAAAAACCCCACAGCTCTCCTGGGGAAAACCACTCGTACTAGTTTCCTGTGTCTCCTTCAGGCACAGTCGACGCATGTATAAACACAGTATGCATGTGTGTGTATATGTACGCTCACATGTGTGTGCAAATACATGCATTACTTTTTTAAAAATGCAATGCAAATAAAAGTGTTCCACATTTTGCTTTTCTTACCTAACAGAATCTTAGAGACAGTTAACCTGTCAGGATATACAGTTCTTTCACCTTCTTCTTCTTTTTTTTTTTTTTGGAGACAGAGTCTCCCTGTGTCGCCCAGGCTGGAGTGCAGCGGCATGATCTTGGCACACTACAACCTGTCTCCCAGGTTCAAGCGGTTCTCCTGCCTTAGTGTCCTGAGTAGCTGGGATTACAGACGTGCACCATCATGCCCGGCTAATTTTGCTAATTTTTGTGTTTCTAGTACAGATGGGGTTTCCCCATGTTGGCCAGGCTGGTCTCGAACTCCTGACATTGTGATCTGCCCACCTCGCTCTCCCAAAATGCTGGGATTATAGGGGCAAGCCATGGCACCCAGCCAAAATGCTACATCTTAAATTGAAAATCGAGTAATAAAAATAGCAACTACCCAGTCCTTGAACAGGGGCTATATTTCTACCATTGAACTGAGCACTTTACATGTGCCACTTAATCTTTACAACTACTCTATGAATTAAATCAGCCCATGATGATAAAATTAAGTGTGTGATATAAATTTTTAAAACAGCAATCGTATGGGAAATGCTGTCAGCTAATATGTCCATAACACTCTACAATTTCCAGAGTACTTTACCTACAATTTGCTCTGTCACCCTGTGAGGTGGGTAGGGCAGCCATTAGCATTTTCATTAAATAGGGTCAAAGAATGTCCTGTGATCTGAGTCATATCATATGGCAATTACCAGGCCAGAGGAGCAACAGGCACGCATTTTTTTGTGTGTATGAGACAGAGTCTCACTCTGTCACCCATGCTGGAGTGCAGTGGCGTGATCTCAGGTCACTGCAACCTCCGCTTCCTGGGTTCAAGCGAATCTCCTGCCTCAGTCTCCCGAGTAGCTAGGATTATAAGGCGCATACTGCCATATCAGGCTAATTTTTGTATTTTCAGTAGAGACGGACGACCATGTTGGCCAGGCTGGTCTCAAACTCCCAACCTCAGGTGATCCACCCGCCTCGGCCTCCCAAAGTGCTGGGATTACAGGTGTAAGCCACCGTGACCAGCCCACTCAAGTATTTTAACATTAAATCCTTGCGGATCACACCAGATCTCCCCTAGAGTGCAGTAGCACATCTATTAACTGACAAGTTCACGTCCAAAGTGACACCATATGAGTGGCCACTAAGGTCATCTGTGGACAATAACAAGTCAGCGTGGTTCCATTCTGACTTGTTGGTTTGTATGTATGGATCTCTGTGGTGGTGGTGGTGGTGGTGATGGTGGTAATAGCAGTACTAACACCACTAGTAGTAACAGTACAAGTAGTACTTCCAGCAGCAACATTAGTGACAGAGGAATAACGAAAGCTAACATGTACCAAGGGCTTACTGTGTTAGCTTTCATTTAATTTTAGCAACTCTATGAGGTAGATATTATTGTCATCCCCATTCTACAGACGCATAACCTGAAGTGCAGGGTGGTTAATTAACTGTCTGGGGTCACAAGGCTCATGCTTAACTAACACAGCCGAGCTTCAAATCCAGGCATTGTGACAGCCAAGCCAGCACTAAGCACCGCTAGCTATGCTGCTCTTCCTGAAAGGTGCAAATTCAGGAACGGGAGAGTTCCTGCAGTTCCAACGTATTCATTATTTAACAATGGAGTATACTTCCTGGTACATATTTCCTGAATATTTCTGAATGAATTTCATCACAATAGCTATCTTGGTAGCAGCCCAAAATAGAAATCAACTTCTGAGCATTAAAACCCACACGAGATGATACATTTAATTAGAGTGAGGGCTTGTAAACCGCAGCCTGCCAGCCATATCCGGCCCGCCACCTGTTTTTGTAAATAAAGTTTTATTGGAACACAGCCAGACATTGTCTGTGACCACTTCCACAATACAATAGCAAAGCCTAAAATACTTACTATCTTGCCAGTTACAGAAAAAGTTTACTGATCTCTGAGTTAGAGAATAAAAGCCAGACAAACAGGGTGCTCAACTCGTGCAAACTGAGTTGTGCTCTAGAGATAATTACACACCAGATTTCAAAAACCTAGTATGAAAAAAATAATGCAAAGTATCTCATTAATCATTCTGAAATTTATTACAGGTTGAAACTATAACATTTTGGATATAGTAAAAAAAAAAAAAATGTTAAAACTGCTTTCCCAAAAAAACAATTTTTTTTTTATGCTTTTAAATGTGGCTACTGGAAAACCTAAATCAGACATGGGGCTTAATTCTATTCCTATTGAACAGTGTTACTCTAAAAAATGAGGGCTTCTGGTTTATAAGGACTTGGAGAGTGAAACAACAACAAGGCTTAAAATTCTAATTTGATTAGAATTTTGTTTGATACCTGCAGCATGTTTTGCATAAATAAACTGTCAGACTATTTTGATATAAGGCTTGTATGTTTAGAGACTAACACATATTCCTTTTCATTACATTACCCATTTTTCAAAGATAAAAAACAATGCTCATGCAAATACTGTGAAATAAAGGCCCCAAGAATAGTTCTCACGAGGCTAATGACTCTGAACAAATAAATCAGACACGAAGAATTTCCATTAACGTCAAATAAAGTGTGAAATAATCTTTCAGGATCAAGACAATGATTCTCAAAAAACATATAATTAACTACTTTTCCTAATAAATTTATATTTAGTTTTCAAAGATCCCCCAAAAGATTCCTAGGACATTAACTTTGCTTTTTTGTTTTTTACAACAAACTGTTGAAGCCAGCATCTTCCATGCCTATAGGGATGCTGAAACAGAGCCAGCGCTGAGGATAAAGCTATAATAAAGCCAGATTAAACAAGATAAAACTGGGGCACATACACTCCAATCCTTCCCCCACCCACCAAAAAAAAAAAAAAAAAAGCAAATAAATGCCTGGAAAAGCTATGCCTAACAGCTGTCCAGTGTTTAGTACAAGCCCTTTATCTTTAATTATGTCCATGGGACATTCACTCATTTGAATCTTGGCTGCCGATGTGCCCAGTCACATAATTGTTTCCAAAACACACAAGCAGCCTGAAAATCACACGTGTTGAGCGTTTGATCGAATGCTTCCCTGAGCTCTAGGAACACAGGCTGCCCTCCGCCACCGCTTCTTCCTTCCATTCTGGTTTCTGCCTCCTGGTTTCCTGCCTTTCACAGCCCTGCACCTGCCACTCCGACGTCCTCTCTCTAAATGGCCCTGCGTGTGGGTGGACTACTGCACACGGCCAGGGTCGCTTCTCTCCTCTTCTGCACACCGGACAGACTCCTCAACTCTGCCTCTTTCTGCGGGCTGCCCTCGAGGGAAACCCTGTAGGCAGATCCCGGACTTCAGGCCACACCAACTTGCACACCAACTCCTTGGGGATGAGGCACCTGGGGACTTTCCTTTGGCTCCCACCCCTCCAGCTCTGTGGGAAGATAGAAAGCAGAACTGCCTTTTCCTGCAAAAAGGGAACTCCAGGATCGCCAAAGCTGGCGATCAACACTGAATCGTCAGTCAACACTGAAAAAATCGTCAACACTGAAAAAAAAAAAAAAAGCTATATATAGTCTCCCTCCTGAATTAAAAGTGAAACAGCATATAATGACACCTAATATTTAAACATGCATTACCATGTACCAAGGCTTTCCATGAGTCTGATTGAATCTCCAAGAGCTCATGGGCAAGACAGGACTATTATTCCATTATATACGTGGAGACCCTGATCCAGGTGGAGTGGCCTGCTCAAGGTCACACGACTACTGTGCACTAGGACCTGTGTCCAGTTCTGGGCCCTCTGTCCTCGTGGGAAAACCAGAAGACTGACTCCAAGTGTGGCCTGGGACAGCTGCCTGTCCGTGGCAAGATGGCCACCAAAGGTGAGAATAAGCATTTAGGAACTCTTAGACATCTGATGTGGCTGCATCATTTTTACTGTATTTTCCAAATGCACCAGTCCTCAACGAATTGGCAACGAAAAACAAAACACTGCTATTTTGACTCTTTGAGATGCACTGTCCTAGAAGGTATCAAGGTCAATTTTGAGTTAATGCTTCTAAGATATTTCTTTGTATTGGTGTATATACAAATCCACTGTTATTACAATATTATTCTGTAATTTTGCATGAAGTACTAAACTTCTTTCTCTTCCTGTAGTTTAACATCAAGTCAGACTCAATGGATAAGAAAGTGTCGGCCGCGCGCGGTGGCTCAAGCCTGTAATCCAGCACTTTAGGAGGCCGAGACGGGCGGATCATGAGGTCAGGAGATCGAGATCATCCTGGTTAACATGGTGAAATCCCATCTCTACTAAAAAATACAAAAAAACTACCCGGGCGAGGTGGCGGGCGCCTGTGGTCCTGGCTACTCGGGAGGCTGAGGCAGGAGAATGGCGTAAACCTGAGACGGAGCTTGCAGTAAGCTGAGATCCAGCCACTGCACTCCAGCCTGGGCGACAGAGCGAGACTGCGTCGCAAAAAAAAAAAAAAAAAGAAAAAAAAAGAAAGTGTCCTTATTTAAATCCTTCCTTCCTCAAAACTACCACAAGTGTAAAACATGGATTCAGAAAATCTGATATTACATCTATTGAAAGTTATCCAAACTGTACAATGAAAAATCCAAATATGTTTGTATTTCTCTCTATCTTCACCCCTTCCACTCTTCATCTTAAGTTGTTTTTTTTTTTGTTTTGTTTTTTTTTTTTGAGATGGAGTCTCACTGTGTCGCCCAGGCTGGAGAGCAGTGGCGTGATCTTGGCTCACTCCAAGTTCCACCTCCCGGGTTCACGCCATTCTCCTGCCTCAGCCTCCCAAGTAGCTGGGACTACAGGCGACCGCAACCACGGCTGGCTAACTTTTTGTATTTTTAGTAGAGATGAGGTTTCAGTGTGTTAGCCAGGATGGTCTCGATCTCCTGACCTCGTGATCTGCCCGCCTCGGCCTCCCAAAGTGCTAGGATTACAGGCATGAGCCACCGGACCCAGCCTAAAGTTTTCTTTTCTAGTGAGGTCCACCAGCAACCCTTTGCTAAAAGAAGTCCAACTGTACCCCAGCCAACCCTACAAACTCATCCACTCACTTTCTCAGCTTCCTGTGGAGTGAGGCTCAGCAACCAGGCCCGTCCTGGCCCAAGAACCAAGCAGAAAAACGAGGAAGATGTCAGGCAAAACTACTGAGGGGTTCCTGGGAGAAGATTTTCCTTCCTAATTAAAGAGGGGCCCCGAGGGGAGTCTCTTCAGTCCCAACCCTGATTCTTTCCAGGATTAATGTTTACTCTAAGAGAGTGAGGTCTTTATTTGCTTTACTCGAAATGTATCACAAGGGAATAACACATGCTCGTTGAAAAAAATGGAATGACAATGTTTTGTGAGGAGGTGATGGTTGCAGCTATGGCAACCACTTTGTAACCTTGAGGAAGGACCAAGATAACTGCAAGCACATGGATCCAAGTCCTGACCCCGTGGAGCCTCTAAACAAATGCTTCTTATTAAAGGTGGGATTCGTACATATCAACTGCATAGGTCACTACTGGCAGAATTACTCTGTCTTCGTGCTGAAGAGCTGGACTCTGCCTGGAGAGAGAGAAGGGTATGTGACACAGCAGTACAGTCTGTTGGTAGATGGAAGGGGTGCCATGGTTGAAGGGAAGGATCATCTCTGAGAGGGAGGGAGCCTTATGGGGATAGGGCTTATCCCTCAGTGGGATTAAGGTGCGTGAAGATACTGCAAGGCTTGTTTATAGTTTAGAACTCTTCAGTGGTTAACACTGTGAGCCTCAAAAATATCCAGAAGACAAATCAGTATGGAGCAGAGGTCAACAGGGGTAGCATCAGCTGGTACAGGATGCCAAAACCAGAGGGACACCACACAGGGCAGTGTCAAGTTCAAGCCCAGCCAGAGAAACAAAGACAGAATACAGAGTCCCGGGTTGTTCCCTGGCTCCCATGAGAATCACCAGGTGGGGGCCACATCTGAAGCAGCGAAATGCCCAGACAACCTGGGATGGGAGAGACTTAGGAACTCAAATATATTCAAAATGTAGAGAGGATGTGACAAAGGCAGAAAGACAGGGAAGCACAGCACGCTGCGGAGGATGCAAGGCGGGATGGCTGATGTTAGATGCTCTCAGTCCTTTGATGAATTACAAGGCGAGGTCGTGGGCTGGCATGGGAAGGTTCAGGGGTGTGGGAAGGTGTGGGAAGGCATGGGGGGAGTTGGTGAAGAGCAGGGAGGCCACCTCCAAGGCTGGCACAAGTGTGTGCTAGCATCGATCAAAACACCTTTTTTTTTTTTTTGGAGACAGTCTTGCTCTGTCACCCAGGTTGGAGTGCAGTAGCACGATCTCGGCTCAGTGCAACCTCCACCTCTTGGGTTCAAGCAATTCTCTGCCTCAGCCTCCCGAGTAGCTGGGATTACAGGTGCCCGCCACCATACCCGGCTAATTTTTCTATTTTTAGTAGAGACTGGGTTTCACCATCTTGGCAAGGCTGGTCTTGAACTCCTGACCTCATGATCCACCCACCTCAGCCTCCCAAAGTGTGCTGGGATTACAGGCGTGAGCCACCACACCCAGCTTTTTAAAAAAATTTTTTTGAGATGGAGACTCACTCTGTTGCCCAGGCAGGAGCGCAGTCGTGCAATCTTGGCTCACTACAAACTCTGCCTCCCAGGTTCAAGGGAGGGAGGGAGGGAGGAAGGGAAGGAGGGAGGGAGAGAAGGAGTGAGGGAGGGAGGGAGAGAAGGAGTGAGGGAGGGAGGGAGGGAGAGAAGGAGGGAGGGAGGGAGGGAGAGAAGGAGGGAGGGAGGGAGGAAGGGAGAGAAGGAAGGAGGGAGGGAGAGAAGGAGGTAGGGAGGGAGGGAGAGCAGGAGGGAGGGAGGGAGGAAGGGAGAGAAGGAGGGAGGGAGGAAGGGAAGGAGGGAATGAAGGAGGGAGGGAAGGAGAGAAGGACTGAGGGAGGGAAGGAGGGAGAGAAGGAGGGAGGGAGAGAAGGAGGGAGGGAGGGAGAGAAGGAGGGAGGGAGGGAGGAAGGGAAGGAGGGAGAGAGGGAGGGAGGAAGGGAAGGAGGGAATGAAGGAGGGAGGGAAGGAGAGAAGGAAGGAGGGAGGGAGGGAGAGAAGGAGGGAGGGAGGGAGGGAGAGAAGGAAGGAGGGAGGGAGGGAGAGAAGGAGGGAGGGAGGGAGGGAGAGAAGGAAGGAGGGAGGGAGGGAGAGGAGGGAGGGAGGGAGGGAGGGAATGAAGGAGGGAGGAAGGGACTGCAGATTTGTTCCAAATCAGACCCAAAGCCCTGGTGAAGACAGCAGAAGGTTCAACCCCTTGCACAAATCCCATCTGGAAACCCTCACAAGGCAGCCTCCCCCTTGGGTATAATCTGTTGCCCTTTTATCTAATGAACCTAATGAAACCTTTTTATCTGGCTAAACTAAACCTCCATCTCACTCTATTCATCAGTGTTCTATTTCTACTTTTCTGTCCGCCGTATCGAACAGGTCATCGGCTCCTTTATTCAGACGTGCTCTGAAAAATCATGCTGAGAAATACAAATTAGGAGGGCAGCTGTCTCTCTTTGTAGATGTTGCCAAGGAGGCCCAAATCGGTCATTAAAATGCTAAAATAGCTGTGAAACTCACTAAAGCACTTACACAATCACCAAGGTTATGTCCACGCAGTGAGGACTGAGCAAGAAAAAGAAGGGAGGAGATGAGGAGGGAAATAAGAGGAATATGCATCCAGCAGCCACAGGTTCCTCAATATCCAAAGCTGGGAAAGTGGTCAAACTAAGATTTAGAATGCTTGGTTGAATATTTTTTATAATGCTGCATTAACAGAATTGTAAGAGCTGAGCGTGGTGGCTCATGCCTGTAATCCCAGCACTTTAGGAGGCCGAGGTGTGCAGATTACTTGAGGTCAGGAGTTTGGGACCAGCCTGGCCAACATGGCAAAACCCCATCTCTACTAAAAATACAAAAATTAGCTGGGCATGGTAGCAGGTACCTGTAATTCCAGCTACTCAGGAGGCTGAGGCAGGATAATCACTTGAACCCGGGAGGTGGAAGTTGCAGTGAGCCGAGATTGCACCACTGCACTCCAGCCTGGCTGACAGAGCAAGACTCCATCTCAGGAAAAAAAAAAAAAAAAAAAAAAAATATATATATATATATACACACACACACACACACACACACACACACACATATACACGCACACAGACACACACTCAGAAAAATTTGAGCTAAACATCCAGTCACCAAACAGATGCCAAATATTAAAAAGACCACAAGGTCATCAGATTTGTATTAGTGGAGTGCTGGAAGGGGCCTGAGAAATCAGCCCACCCTGTCATCCCATTTCTATAGGAAGAAACTGAGATGAAGTCACCTCTCTTCATGTGATTAAAAACATAGCTAAGAAAAAAGAGTTACTTCTTTGATAAAAAATACAGCTGATTTTTAAATATTCATGAATATATACTGAGATACCAGAAGAAAAAAAAAAGTCTCATGGAGAATTTTCCTCGAAAATTGCTCAGTGCAGTCTGCTCTGAGATAAATGGTAATGTATTGGCAAGTCCTTGGTAAATTCTGCTTTCCAGAAGGAAGGAAGGAAGGCCTAGTGGGAAGAGGGTGCTGGTGAGCTGCGCATCCTAGGAATCCTTTCTCTTGCTTATTCATGTATTAAAGTGGTTGCCTGAAAGTCATAATGGGAAATTAGCCAGCCTTAGATCACAGCCAATATCTGTTAAGTATAAATTAGAAACACCACAAAACATCCCATTGAGCAGTTGGGAGTTGCTAGGAAACGGGAGGTCAGGCAGTACTCAAAGGCCAGGTTACTCCCATCGCCAGGCCTTCTCCAGGACTCTCCAAGCTGGACTCTGGGTAGAAGGCACCACGGGTTGACAGCTCAGCATCGCAGCTTCCACGCCCAGGCGGGGAGTCCAGGCTTCTGAGCTGGATGACTTGTACTGCTTAAATGTTGAGTGCCTCCCTCCTGCTCCCAGCAGGAAAAGGTCCAATGTGTGACATGCCAGGCTGGCTTCAGGGGCAGCCTGATGCGTTCTCCAAGATAGGAGTGCCTGAGAATTCACATGAACGAGTTTCAAGTTGAAGACCATTCCACAGATTAAGTACAATGTTAAAAATAAAAGGCATGCAAAAAAGAAAAAAGAAAACAAAGGAGTGTATGCTCCTAAATCCAAGAGGCAGCAAACAGAAGGCTGTTCATGAGTGACAGCTTTCTCCTCACCTGTCCTTATTAACACATTTCATCCACTTCCATCAGCGATCCAATTTGCTTTTCTTAACATCTACCACATCTTTTGACTTAAAAGAATGGTTTTCAGGGTTCTGCTCATATTGCTTCCATGAATTTGTTTTTCTGCATGCCTACCCCATAATGAACATACGTCCTTAACAAATTCTATCTGGCGATGTGCTGCTGAGTTCAGTCAATGGTGCCCACGTTCAAATGACAGATCATTAGAAGACACGAACACACCTGTTTTTCGCTGGGAGAGCCACACAGTGAACACGAGTTCTCTACCAAGACGCCTGATATCAGGTCAGGCATGGTGGCTCATGCCTGTAAACCCAGCACTTTGGGAGGCCAAGGCAGGCGGATCAACTGAGGTCAGGAGTTTGAGATCAGCCTGGCCAACATGGTGAAATCCCGTCTCTACTAAAAACACAAAAATTAGCCAGGCGTGGTGGTGTGCGCCTGTAATCCCAGCTACTTGGGAGGCTGAGGCAGGAGAATCACTTGAACCCGGGAGGGGGAGGTTGCAGTGAGCCGAGACTGCACCATTGCACTCCAGCCTGGGTGATAAGCGCGAAACTCTTGTCTCAAAAAAAAATAAAAAGACTCCAATGCCACTTCTTTCCATAATGATGACTATGACTGCTGTTTATCAGCCACCATGGCCATCAGTGGTGTCTCCGTCCATGCCAGAGTCTGAGCTGGGAGTTTTACAGACTTGCTCACAGTTCCTTCTTTGTACCCCACCTACAAAGAGTGGCTTCTGTACTCCCTTCCCTGATGGGAGAACAGAAAACTAAAGTGACAGACCAATGACCTGTGGCTGATAAAATGCAGGCTGGATCCATGTTAAAACCTCGTTTGGTCCACCATGATGTGTGGCCTCCCAGCACAGCCTCATTCATCATTTTACTCCAGAAATGTTGAAAGAGTAACTTGCTTTATCATCTTGTTCACCATAAATTGTCTGAAGGAGAGGTTGCTTTTATTCACTGAGCAAATAGCAACAAATCAACTTGTTCCTTGAGAGGAGAACCTTATGCTGTTAGCCCTGGAATAGGTAGAAAAACACCCAGGTTAATGAATTGCTACAGAGTCATCAGGCTAATGGAGAGAGCTGTAGGGCAGAGTCTAAATTCTGTGATTTACACGAGAAAACCGTGGGACCAGGCCACAGTGGTGAATGTTGTTTTAAAAAATGCTACCATGAGGCCAGGTGCAGTGGCTCACGCCTGTAATTTCAGTAATTTGGAAGGCTGAAGCGGAAGGATTGCTTGAGACCAGGAGTTCAAGATCAGCCTGGACAATATAGTGAGACCCCATTTCCACCAAAAATAAACAAAACTCACTGGGTGTGGTAGTGCACACCTGTGGTCCCAGCTACATGGGAGGACTGTTTGAGCCCAGGAGGTCAAGGCTGCAGTGAGCCGAGATCCCACCACTGCACTCTAGCCTGGGCAACAGAGCCTCAATAAATAAATAAATAAATAAATAAATAAAGCCCAAACCCAGAAAATGCTATTATGACACATTACACACTGGCAGATACTCTAAAAAATCCTCCCAGTCTGTCTCCGCATTCACCTCCATCAATGTCTTCGCATCATGAACTATGATTTGAGGCCACTCTGGGACATAGGAACGGAAACAAAAAAACTTAGACGTGAGCTGCTGATCTCTTCACTGTTTCCTCCATTTCTGCACCTAACCCTCACTTCAGTTAACACTCAACTGAAGAGTCTCTACTCACCCACACCCACAGATCAGGGCCCCTTTTCCAGGTACTGCTGCTAGTTTCTACTCCCCACAGCACCCAAGAAAGCACAATCTATGTCTCAGATATGCAACTACACATTTACCAAAACGACCAGAACAAAGACCAAAAAAAAGCCTTTGCATCCAGGCCAGCTGCTATAGAGTCTCTGAATATTCCCAAACTGCTTTCTCTATCATCTAAATACTTTGTAGAGACATGCTGGAACAAGAAGAATGGATGTGCTGTTGAGCAGGCAAGGTGAGAAGTGGAGAACAAGCGGCGATTGTATTGTAGTTAATTATTTTAATTGAGCATGAGAAGGGAAAGGCTTGAACTCTAAGGACATTGGCAGAGCCCCAGAGTTTATGTAAACCAGGAAATGCCTCTAGCTCGCCCCAGATAGCAGGAGCAACTGAATAGAAGTGGCCCATCTGCTGATGCAACAGCGCTGCAAACAATGGCTGCTCTGAGACAGGGTCAGTTCCACAGAATTTTGCAGAGGTTGAACCTCTTTGTTCCTGTGTGCTCACAGGCTGTGTGAGAAGCCTGGAAATCCCAGTCAAATGATGTCACGACCAGGTCCAACCTGCCCTTCCACTTCTGCACAGGACCTTGTTTCCCTAATTCACAAGGTACCTCTGATTAAAAGCCTCTAAGAGCTGCAACTCTGTACACTTGTTGTCTAATGTAAACTGACCAGCTCAAGCTTTACTAGAAGCGATGCCATGCAGTCAGTGAATCAAATGCAGAGGGCAGTGTTTCAGAGTCAATACCAGAAAAAGAAAAGAACAAACAGAAAAGAACGTGGTAGGCTAATTTTCCTTCTGCAACTCCTCAAACCACAATTAACATAGTAACAACCATGCCTTACATTTGGCCTTCATAATCCAGCGGGATTTGTTCTGGCTCAGCATAGGGGATTTGTTTTAGCTAAGAAAAATTTGTCGTAGACCCCTACTTACATGTCATAATAACCATATTTAAACTTCCATGGTCCCATAAGAAAACACGAACAAAGTATGCCTACAAGATTTCATAGTCAAACCATGGTCTGCCAAACGGCTAAAAGCTGAAATCTCAGTTATTCAAACTTACTCTGCATACTCTTACTTCATATTCTTATTTATCTAAAGAGTTCTTAAAAAAAAAAAAAAATCACTAAATAGGGTCTAAAACATTGGTTTGCTAGTGAATTGTTCACCATCCTAAATGTGGAGAGTGGGGGGAAAGATGTTACCGTATCTTTAATAGGACCACTTTAATTTTGTAGAGGCAAACTTTGGGTATATCACAGTAGAATTCCAAAGCCAAACAGTATTCCCTTTTAAGTGAAATACTGACAAATGAAGCATCTGGCACACTTTAATGAGCTGTTTTATCCTTTCAGAGTGTCTGAAACTAGGACAGCCATTCATCTGGGACAGTGGCTAGCACAGAGCAGTTACACAATGACACAGTGAGCACTGATACTAAGCCCACCGCCAGCATTTTACATCGCCTAACATGACTTACTAAAAAACAAAATAGGCATTTAACTTAATGACTAAATACATCCAGGAAGTGTGAAACGATACAGCATTTTCTATTTTCACTGAATAGTAAAACACACGGTTAAAAGCAGTAACAAATGCTGTAACAAAAGTTAACTTGTATGTAGATGCCATTTTTACTGACAGCAAATAAAAAAATAAGAATAAAAAACAAGAAATCATCAGCATTGACAGCCCAGTGGTGTTCAAGAAGAGGTGGTTTTACCCCGAGGAGGGGGGCACCTGGGAAAGTCTGGAGATGTTGAGAGAGGAGAGTGTTACTGGCGTCTAGCAGGTAGATGCCAGCTGTGCTTTGAAGCCTTCTTCAAAGCACAGGCTACAGCCCAACAACAAAGAATAAACTGTCCAGCTCAAAATGCCAGTACTGCCAAGGCCAAGAACCCTGACCTATCCCGATACACAGGAGAAGGGTTAAGCAAGAATCATCTATTTGAGAGACAGCTGACGCGGAAGGAGAAGGATGTGAAGTTTAATTATGGACACATTTCAGTTCAAAGTGCTGAACAGGTGAAGCAGGGCGGCACAGAACCAGAAAATCGAGAAAACTAGGAAAATCGAGTAAGTGACAAAATTAAGGGAGACGGTGAGGCCAAAGCTTAGAGGAGAGCTTTGAGGTGGAAATGCACAGGGGAGAGGTACTCACCTAGCCCGGAGCTGAAGGAGAGAAGTCAGTGTTTCTTTTGGAGGCCGGCAAGTGAGAAGGTGGGGGCAGAACCCGAGGCCATGCCTACCTCCAGAGGAACCAGTCAAGAGGAGGGAGGGGGTGGTCAGAGAGGTGTCAGGAAGGAGGGGTGGTTAGCAGTGTCCCAGGCCTGGGAGCAGGGGGTGGGGATTAAGAGGCAGGGCAGAGAAAAACTGTGCTGGGAAGCTTCCTGCAGAAGGGAAGCAAGTGCAGCCTTGATTGCCTGGCATTAGAAAGAAGAAAATAGTCACAGACTCTTTTTGGAAATGTTTAGCAGTAAGAAGATTGCTCAAGGTGAGGCAGCCCAGTCAAGTTCCTATTCACCATCACTTCTCCCTTTTCAGCAGGTGTATGTATATGTATATCTATATATAGCCACACGACTCCCAGGGGAGGCAAGACAAAGTCTAAAAAAAAAAAAAAAAAAAAAAGGAGGGCGGGCATGGTGGCTCAAGGCTGTAATCCCAGTACTTTGGTAGACCGAGGCGGGTGGATCATGAGGTCAGGAGTTTGAGACCAGCCTGACCAACATGGTGAAATCCCATCTCTACTAAAAATGCAAAAATTAGCTGGGTTGGTGGGGCATGCCTGTAATCCCACCTACTCAGGAGGCTGAGGCAAGAGAATTGCATGAACTCAGGAGGCAGAGTTTGCAGTGAGCCGAGATCACACCACACTGCACTCCAGCCTGGGCAACAAAGGGAGACTCCATCTCAAAAAAAAAAAAAAAGTCTGCAACTGTTCTTTGGAAAAGGTTGCAACAACTTATACTCCCAGCAGCAGAATCCATTAATGGCAGTTTCTTCAAATAGTCACAGAAACTGAGAAGTGTTATTAAAAAGCAGCACAGAGCCAGGAGCGGTGGTGTGCCCCTATAGCCCCAGCTACTCCAGTGCTGAGGGAGGAGGATCTCTTGCAGCCAGGAGTTTGAGACTGTAGTGTGTTATGACTGTGCTTGTAAATAGCCCCTGCACTCCAGCCTGGGAAACACAATCATGTGCCAAAAAAAAGGCATAAAACCATTAAACCATTCAATCCCCACAATGGCAAAAGTATCTCATTTTAAATTTCATTTATTTGATTATGCTATTGAGAACTTCAAGTAATTTTATATTTCACCTTTTGCAAATTTCTTGTTTATGTTTTTTACTCATTTTTCTACTAAAACATGTTGTTCTCTTATTGATTCGTGAAGGCTCTTTATATATTAAAGCTATACGTCCATTGTTATATACATTGGATATATATATCTTGCTGTTGGCTTTAATGAGGGCAGTTTGGCTATATATACATAAAAGTCATAACAATGTGCATATTCTGATTGGCAAGTACGCTTTCAAGAATTTACCTTAAGGAGAAAGTATTTGTGCACATGAAAAATACAGCACCATTATTTGCAACAACAAATAAACAATCCAGTAATAGAAATCTGACTTGAAAGTATAGTCATTGACAGAATTTTGTAGTCATGAAAAAATGCATAAGAATGTTTCAAGATTTATTAAGTTTAAAAAAAAGTAGGTTACAAAATTAAGGTAAACTATGATCCCTATTTAAAGGGAAAAAAAGTATATATGCAACAAATATAAACAGGGTTGTCTCTGGCTGGTAAAACTATGGGTAACTTATTTTTGAAACATTTCACAATATATTTCCCAAATATTTTACAATCAGTAGCAACTGTCTTTATATTGGGGAGGGGTTAATGCAAACCCCAGCAACGAATGTGGTGGTGTTTTTATTATTGTTACTGTTCTTTGTTGTATATTTTTGAGGGCCAGAGAAAGAACTTGCCCAAGAAAAAGAACAAGGAAAGTGTCCCTAGGATGAAGAACACAGTGAAATGCCGAAGAGCCAATGAAGCAGAGCAGACCATCTGCACGGATGAGAGAAGACCCAGGGGAGCTTCAGACCCTGATCTTGAGAACCGTAGTCTAGCCCTAACCTCTGGTCTCCAGTCTCAAACCTGGCCCCTCTGCTCAAGTCTTCCAAGGGAGTGACAGCTGGGAGGGAGGCTGATGGGGATTTGGGAATTGGTCCTTTGTAGCTGCTGGGGGAGCAAAGTGAGCTTTAGAACAAAGTCACTAGCAGAAAGCACACACCGAAGGGGCTGCCCGTGAAAATGTTAATTCAGGGCGGCTGATGCTTAGAGGGGAAAAAAAATAAGTCTGCATGAGCTAGACGGACAGGGGTGGGAGGTGGGGGGGGTGGAGGAGGGAAGGGATTTGCTCAAAATGGGAGCAGGAGTGCCATTCAGATAGGACATGATTCCGTAAGTTTATCAGGATAAGCCAAAGTAAAAATGCGGTGGCGGAAGCTGCAGTTACGTACACCCCATTTTAGCAATTGGCACCTCCCGGGAGGGAAGCAGACCAACTGGGGTCTCCTCTCTAATTGCACCACCTTCCCGTACATATCCTTCAGCCACCAAGGCATTCAGCAGAAAGGGGGAAGCACTTCTGTATTCCATCATTCAAGCCCTCTCGCAAGCAACAACGTAGTTCCGGACCTGAGGACCCACATACGTAAACTAAACAGAAATGAGGGATGAGAAAACCAGTTTAACGTTGTAAGAGAGGTAGAAAATATGTGGCATTTTCCCATAGATGACTTACCTTTGCCTCTTTCTTAGGAGGGTAATAAGTGTGTGTCAGATTAATTACTCTGAAAAACCGATGGCAAAAAAAAAACCCCAACATTCTCATACTTGGTTTTCGCTTAGCACCAGAAATCTTGTCTATGCGACAAAAGCAGGTTTAGCCTGGTAGCAGCCAGTCACGTGATTATTCATTTCTTTTAAATGTAACTCGATTTAATATGAAAGACCACTTTCACAATGAAAACATCTCCCTTCCAGGGCACATTTAGCAACTGAATAGACATCAACTGAACACCATTCCTACGACGGGGTGGAGGCAGAGATTAGCATTTCAGTCACTATTTTGTTCTTTCTTTGGGGACCTCTACTTTGGGAAGTAAAGAGAATCCCAACAAAATGTGCCTCATCAAGTTTTTCCAGACCGACTGCAAAATTCCATCCTGTGTGTGCTTATGTGAAATAAGCACATGATGTTCAACAGATGACCATTCAACTCCGGTAACTTCTCACGTATTCCATACTTGCGTATGAACAGGTTTATAATGTGATTAAAAAAGAGGTTATTCTTGCGCAGATTTCTTTAAAGGTTCCTATAAAGCACGAGGCAGGGAAAAACTGGATGACTGCAGTGTATAAACTCTTAAAGAAAACTACTTTGAAATAAATTCAAACAAAAGAAACCACCAATTTCCCCCTTCAACCTAGTATTAAAAAAGAAATTTTCCTATAAAAGGTTTATAGAAGAATGCCATATGAAAATACATTGCATTATCAACGCCTTAACTGATGAGTGAATTGTGTCCTTCCTTTTTACAAAAACAATTTGTAGTTCCAACTCGTACATGCAATCAAAATCAGCACTTACCCGTTTGTAAACGCTTCCGTGCCTGGAGAAACAGCAAAATCTGTTTCCCGTGTATGATCTCTGCAGTTTTACAATACCATAATCAGGGCAAGTTACATGAAACTTTAAAGCAGAATAAGAAAGAAAAAAAACCCCTACCTTGGGTTTTCTTTCACCCCTTCAGTTTTTGTCCACTGTAAATGGCTGCATCTTTAGCAGTCCGGGCAAGAGCATCTAAGCTGACAGACACAAAAATGGGCTTTCTTCGGCTGGCTGGTGTTCCCAGCCTTTTATGCGGTGTCTTGGGCTGTGCTGCTTAATTCATTCCTGATTCTACTCAAAGGAAGTCCAGCCTGGCAAGGCTGACGTGATAGGAACTGCTGAAGACACTTTTGACTGCAGGGGCAAACTAACCATCATGCACGCATCAACAAATGTGTGACTACATTTCAGGGCCCAAAGATTCCTGATTTTAAAAGTCAATCGATAATTACAAAAAAAAAAAAAAAAAGGTCCCAGAACAAAATCAAGCAGTTTAGTTGCGATCTTGGAAAAGCCACCCAGAGAACAAGAACAACACTCTTTGCTGGTGCTGAGCTTCACTCACTGCAGTTTCTCCTGGTTTCTACAGAGCTCTGCTGAATAGTTTCCATGACAACTTGGTAAACAGGATGGAAGTGACCACTGAGGGGTTTACTGGGATTGTTTTGTTTAGGGAGAAGAATGGTTGCTTTAAATGCTTCCTTTACTAAAATTTCCTCCAAAAGTAAAAAGGCAGCTTTTTACACGTCTTGCGTATGAGATGTTTTCAAAAGTCAAAGATGCTGGCAATGGGTGCTCCAGGTGCAGGAGACAGTCAAAACAACGGGGGACATGAGTGGCAATCAAAAAACTAGGAAGGGCCCGAGAGGCACGGTGGCTCATGCCTATAATCCCCGCACTTCGGGAGGCCTCGGTGGGGGTATCACCTGAGGTCAGGAGTTCGACACCAGCCTGGCTAACATGGTGAAATCCCGTCAATATAAAAATTAGCCAGGCGTGGTGGTGGGTGCCTCTAATCCCAGCTACTCGGGAGGCTGAGGCAGAATTGCTTGAAACCAGGAGGCGGATGTTGCAGTGGCTGAGATCACACCACTGCACTCCAGCCTGGGTGACAAAGAGCAAGACTCAGTCTCAAAGAAAAGAAAAAAAAAAAAAAGAAAAGAAAAGAAAAGAAAAAAAAAAAAAAAAAAGGCCAGGTGTAGTGGCTCACGTCTGAAATTCCAGCACTTTGGGAGGCTGAGGCGGGCGGATTGCCTAAGGTCAGGAGTTCGAGATCAGCCTGACCAGCAAGGGGAAACCCCATCTCCACTAAAAATACAAAATTAGCCAGGCACGGTGGCGCATGCCTGTAATCCCAGCTACTTGGCATGCTGAGGCAGGAGAATCACTTGAACCCGGGAGACGGAGGTTGCAGTGAGCTGAGACTGTCACTGTACTCCAGCCTGGGCAAGAAGAACAAAACTCTACCTCAAAAACAAAACAAAACAAAACAGAAAACCAGGAAGGATTATGGAATGCCAACAAGGTGCTTTCCAGTAAGTACCCAGAGGAAATGGAACCATCCCCAAAGACTAACCGAATGCACGAGGAGTGGAAGGGGCAGACAACCTAGATAATTCTAAAATGTCCTAACAGTTGATGCTTCTGCCCTCTCTATTCTTCCACTAATCTTGTCCATATCATTCACCACTTCTATTGTGAGCAACAGAAACTTCATTCTCGGCTGGGCATGGTGGCTTACATCTGTAATCCCAGCACTTTGGGAGGCCGAGGTGGGTGGATCACCTGAGGTCAGGAGTTCAAGACCACCCTGGCCAACATGATGAAACCCCATCTCTATTAAAAATACAAAAATCGGTTGGGCGTGACAGTGCACACCTGTAGTCCCAGCTACTCGGGAGGCTGAGGCAGGAAAGTTGCTTGAACCCGGGAGGCAGAGGTTGCAGTGAGCAGACATTATACCACTGCACTCTAGCCTGGATGACAGAGTGAGACTCCATCTCAGGGGGAAAAAAAAAAAAAAACACAAACCTTCATTCTCAACGCTTCACCCTTTGACCAGGGAATCAGAAATCTCCCATTCTTATAGAAAATGACTTGGAAAAAAATGTTCATCACATTATGAACAGATAATAAACATCTGGCATTTTGACATCTGACAGTACTTATTTGTCAAAGTCAAAGAACCACGCAACACAGATGGTGGACTCCTAATGTAAATTTTGGACTTTAATGATAATGTAGCAATACTAGTTTATTATAACAAATGTACCACATTCGTACAAGATGTTAATAAAAGGGAAAATGGTGGTGGAGGGGAGTAGTGTGGAAATGGTCTGTAGTATATGTTCAAATTTTCTGTAAATATTTAAATGTTCTTTTAAAAAGTCTAGTAATGTTAAAAAATCAAGATAAAAATGTCCATCCCATTAATGCCAAAGACTAAAGGAAAAATTTGTTAAGGTTCCTTATGACAATCTATCAGAAGTGATTTAAAACTCAACTCTAAAGAGAAAACGTCTTAAAATAGTTAGATTTTCCTGTGAGTCAGCTTCAATTTGGGATTAAACTTGTTAGGACAAAATAAGCGGCAAAAATATGAACATATAATGTAAGTACAGGTTATTTCACACAGTAACATGTAGCTGTATCATGTACCCATAACCTCACTTAATACACATAACCACCTCCTCAGTAGGTACTGTCAATACACACACGTTAAACACAGGGAAAGAATGCCCTGCCACATTGCAGTAGTGATGAGACCTGAGAGAAACCCAGGTGCACACCTTTCATCTCCTGCATCAGTGGCTTCATGGGCTCCTCTGCACCTGGGTGGCTGTGCAATACTCTTCCCATGCCAACGGGATTATGGTGTATCATAATGTGCCAGACCCAGAGCACCCCGAAACCCTGCGTCTCAGCAGGCATGGTGCAGGGCTTCCTGTGCCCTTGGTGCAGAACACGAAGGACTGAGTCACCCAGGCCCTGCGGGTGACTAAGCAGGCTTGCAGAGGGAGCAGTGGCTGGGGCTGAGGAACAGGTCAGGTAGTGGTCAATGCAGCTGTGGGAAAACAGTCACGAAGGATGAAACAGAAAATAAAAACAAACAACATGAAAGCAAACACAGGCAGTAAAAAGGTAAGCAAAGCTCTAAAAAAAAAATCCTAATCGCCCACAAGAGCTTTGAGATGGTGTTGCATGTGTTGATGTTTAAACAAAAATTCTGAGATAAAATTATGCTCAGAGGCCGTTTACTGGAGCAGGAAAATGTATTCTTATTAAGAGCTTAAAAATACTTGACACACGCCTATGGATGAATATCTGACATTTTCATGTTAATCTCAAATGGCCAGAACAAGAGCAGCGAAAATGGAAGATGCAGAAATGCAGATTTCATTCATTATAATTAAGACCTTTCCCAGGCTGGGTGCTGGGGCTCATGCCTGTAATCGCAGCACTTTGGGAGGCTGAGGCGGGTGGATCACCTGAGGTCAGGAGTTTGAGACCAGCCTGGCCAACATGGTGAAACCCCGTCTCTACTAAAAATACAAAAGCGCGGTAGCTGGCGTCTGTAATCCCAGCTACTCTGGAGGCTGAGGCAAGAGAATTGCTTGAATCCAGGGGAGGTGGAGGTTGCAGTAAGCCAAGATGGTGCCATTGCACTCCAGCCTGCACCAAGAGCGACACTTCATCTCAAAAAAAAAAAAAAAAAGAAAAGACCTTTCCCATGAACAATAACGGCTTAAAAAACAAAAATTAAAAATCAGACCAGGCGTGGTGACTCACATCTGTAATCCCAGCACTTTGGGAGGCCAAAGTAGGAGAATCACTTGAGGCCAAAAGTTTGAGACCAGCCTGGGCAACACAGTAAGATCCCGTCTCTATGAAAAATTTAAAAAATGAGCCAGGCCCAGTGGTGGCCTATTCCTGTACTCCCAGCTACTTGGGAGGCTGAGGCAGGAGACTGCTTGAGCCCAGGAGTTCAAGGCTTCTGTGAATTATGATGGTGTCACTATGCTCAAGCCTAAGAACTCTCAAAAATCAAAAAATTAAAATCAAAAAATTAAAAAGGCACCTGGCTACCTTTAAGTGTAAGGAAAGATTAAATTCTCTGTTCCTGAAGGTTCCTTAGGAAAAGGGAGGATGATCCCTTTATGTAACGTTTGAGAGAGAGAACTAGATCATATTTCCTCAACTCTTAATGCAAACATGCTCCCATGTGGACATGCCTGAAACTGGGATGTGTCTCAGGCATGCTGTTGTTATAGGAAAGGGATCCCAGTCCAGACCCTAAGAGAGGGTTCTTGTATCTCATGCAAGAAAGAATTCAGGGTGAGTCTGTAGGGTAAAGTGAAAGCAAGTTTATTAAGAAAGTAAAGGAATAGGCCGGTTGCGGTGGCTCACGCCTGTAATCCCAGCACTTTGGGAGGCCGAGGTGGGCAGATCACCTGAGGTCTAGAGTTCAAGACCAGCCTGACCAACAAGGAGAAACCCCGTCTCTAGTGGCGCATGCCTGTAATTTCAGCTACCTGGGAGGCTGAGGCAGGAGAATGGCTTGAACCTGGGAGGCAGAGGTTACTGTGAGCCAAGATCATGCCACTGCACTCCAGCCTGGGCAACAAGAGTGAAACTCCGTCTTAAAAAAAAAAAAAAAGAAAGAAAGTAAAGGAATAAAAGAATGGCTACTCCATAGACAGAGCAGCCCCGAGGGCTGCCGGTTGCCCATTTTTATGTTTATTTCTTAATGATATGCTAAACAAGGGGTGCATTATTCATGCCTCCCCTTTTTAGACGATATAGGGTAACTTCCTGAGGCTGCCATGGCATTTGTAAACTGTCATGGTGCTGAGGGGAGTGTCACAGTGAGGAGGATCAGAGGTCACTCTCATGGCCATCTTGGTTTTGGTCAGTTTTGCCCGGCTTCTTTACTGCAACCTGGTTTATCAGCAAGGTCTTTATGACCTGTATTTTGTGCTGACCTCCTATCTCATCCTGTGACTTAGAATGACTGCGTCTGGGAATGCAGCCTAGTAGGTTTCAGCCTCATTCTACCCAGCTCCTATTCAAGATGGAGTTGCTCTGGTTCAAATGCCTCTGACGCTATCACCCAAGCAGCCACCATGCTGCAACCAGTGCCCAGATATGAGTGAATTTCTTTTTTTTTTTTTTTTGAGACAGAGTCTTGCTCAGTCGCCCAGGCTGGAGTGCAGAGGCGTGATCTCGGCTCACTGTAAGCTCCGCCTCCCGGGTTCACGCCGTTCTCCTGCCTCAGCCTCCTAAGTAGCTGGGACTACAGGCGCCCACCACTATGCCTGGCTAGTTTTTTTGTATTTTTAGTAGAGACGGGGTTTCACCATGTTAGCCAGGATGGTCTCGATCTCCTAACCTCGTGATCCACCCGCCTTGGCCTCCCAAAGTGCTGGGATTACAGGTGTGAGCCACCACACCCGGCCTGTGAGTGAATTTCATCATACTTTTTGTACTATCTTTGCAAATTATGGACACTACTGCCACTCCTCACATCAAGTCCAGCTGTCCTTTAAGTGGAGTTGAAATATTACACTACAGATTTACCAGTGAAACAGAAAGTTATTTTATCTGCAAAAAGTCCTGGAAACAAAAAGGTAAGGTGCCTATTTGTGGTGGATGAATGACCTCCATGTCATACTTTCTGCAGAGCCACGAGCAAGAGTTAAGTGATAAGAAATCATTGTGCTCTGCTGTAATCAGTGGTGCCTTTGCTTCCACAGTGACAGGAAACAAGGATGCATTTTACACTCACAGAATTTAGATTCTGTGAAATATGGCAATAGATAATGTTTGGACTGAGTGAATAGTCTATAATTCCAGAAAGTTCCATCTCAATGTTAAAATCTAATGTTTAATTAACCTTTCCGTTTAAACCTTGTCACGTGGTGGATCCTCACACCCAGACTCCCTGCCCAGTTGTGGCAGATAACAAAGGCCTGTGGGGGAAAGCCCCATTTGGAGATGGGGATATTTGTATATGAAGCATCAGCCTCCAGACCAAGAAGTATTTGTGAATGAGCCCGTGATGCTGTGCTTGGCTGTTCCAGAGGGCCCTGAACCTGAGGGGGGGCTATGTCTAGAAGGGGTGAGCTGAGGGAGGTAGACAGGGTGAAGGAACATGTCAGCATAGAAAGATTGGTACACATTAAAGACACCACCCCAATACTGATCTACTGGCAATGCCCGGGTATCCTGCAACTACACAAATCAAAGACGATCAGAAGAGAAAAGCATGCCAAAAATAAAATAAATTAAATCAACTAAAACAGACCCGTGGCAACAGGATTAAAGATGGCACATACGTTTTTATCCTTCGCACAGTTGAGCACTCACACACCACGAGCAATGTCTACAATGTACCATGATGAGCAACTCTACGTTATCGAGCGTCTATAAATAGTCTGGACCCCAAGGTGTGCAGCAGGAAGCAAAGGCTGAGACAGGCCCTGCAGAGCTACACGTGCTCAGGTCTTCTATATTCACTAAACATGTCATTCACAGACTAGCATTAGGGCAGAGAGACCAAAGTCAAAAGCTTAGTAAGGCTGAAGAGAAATAAGATGCATAAAAGAAGATAGAAAAAGATACAGGAAGAAAAAAAAAAGAGAAAAAGATATAGGAAGAATAACATGGGACCCAAAATTCAAGGCCAGAAATATGTCACATTATCATCAGAACTTTTTAAAGAAATATTTTGTCTTTGCTTTTTTTCTTTGAAACAGGTCATACAGGCTGGAGTACACTGGTGCAATCTCGGCTCACTGCAGCCTTGACCTTCCAGGCTCAGATGATCCTCCCACCTCAGCCTCCCAAGTAGCTGGGGCTACAGGTGCACACCACCATCCCTGGCTACTTTTTGTTTTTTGCTTTTTTTGGGTTTTTTTTTTTTTTGAGACACAGTCTCACTCTCACCTAGGAGAGAGTGCAGCGGTGTGATCTCAGCTCACTGCAACCTACACCTCCTAGGTTCAAATAACCCTTGTGTCTTCAGTCTCCCAAACAGCTGGGGTTACAGGTGCACACTATCACGCCCAACAAATTTTTGTATTTTTGGTAGAGACGGGGTTTCACCATGTTGGCCAGGCTGGTCTCGAACTCCTGGCCTCAAGTGATCCGCCCACCTTGGCCTCCCAACGTGCTGGGATTACAGGTGTGAGCCACCACTCCCAGCCAATTTTTTTTTATTTATTTATTTTTATAGAGACGGGTTTTGCCATGTAGCCCAGGGTGGGCTATAACTTCTGGACTCAAGTCATCTGCCTGGTTCCCAAAGTGCTAGGACTACAGGTGTGAGCCATCGCTCCTGGTCAAGTCTGAAATAAAGAAAGGGAATAAAGAAAGGAAGAAAGAAAAGAAAAGGAGGGAGAGAGGGAGGGAGGGAGGAAGGGAGGGAGGGAGAAATGGCAGGCAGCACCTGGATTACATAAATATAAATCCCCAGGAGGAAATGTGCTAGATTCATTAAATTCATTCATCATATTATGACACCTCTGGAAACAAAAGGCTCAAGCTTCCATACAGTCTGCACGGAGCTCTCACAGCACGGTGTGGTCAGGAGCTGTCTAGGATGTTGTCAACCTGAGGGGCTGAGTCTGACCTAAGAAGGAGCCCCATGGAAGAGAGGAATACGGGCCATCAGGACTCATTTATGTGAAAGGAGCTGACATCCCCCCAAAGTCCTTGACAAAAGACCCCTGTGTGAGATGGTTTATGCATCCGCAACTTCATCCTTGTGTCTTGGGGTACAGATAGATGGGCTGCAAGATCGACAGTCCACAAGGCTCACATGACCTCCGTAACTCCACTCCACGTCTCCAGCTTCCTTCTCTCACTTGACATTCCATTTTCCAGCAAATGTGGCTGCATGGAAACTCTAGCCTTGCTGGTTTCCCTCCTCTGGGGCCTGGTCTTCAGCCTTCCCCAGCACAGGCATCACTCCCTTCTTCCCTTCAGTAAACCTTACTCCATGCCGCACGTGGGGGCTCCCAGCACTTTGGGAAGCTGAGGTGGGCGGATCACTTGAGGTCAGGAGTTCAAGACCAGCCTGGCCAACATGGCGAAAACCCGTCTCTAGTAAAAATACAAAAATCAGCTGGGCGTGCTGGCACATGCCTGTAATCTTAGCTACTCGGGAGGCTGAGGCAGGAGAATCGCTGGAACCCGGGAGATGGAGGTTGCAGTGAGCTGAGATCGCACCACTGCACTCCTGTCTGGGTGACAGAGAGACTTCATTTCAAAAAAAAAAAAAAAGATAAACCTTATCCCAAGAGGCTATTTGGGCTACAGGCCTTCTTCCGCCAGACCCCAGCTGCAGAAACATTAGGTGATTAGGCCCCTGCCTTTTTGGAGAAAGCTGGACTGAATCTTTGAGGATAATGTTCTGTCAAGTCAAAGACTTAAAGATGCTGCTGCTGGGACCCATGACATTTCCCTCCTAGAACCTGCGTCCTGGACACAGCAAACCTAAAGACAGAACAGGGAGGAGAGCCAGCCAGACGTGTTCCAAGAGGCAGCCCAGGCTGAATCTGCAGGTAACTGCTGGCAACTGGTTCTCACACCCCAAAAGGTGTTCCTGATATGTATCAGTCAGTTCCCTTCTTTAATTCTGCCCTGAACCTCCTCGGGGCTTTTCTGAAGAATGTTAATGAGAGACTTTTCTGCCTGGAACTTACTTGCTAAAACACCAGGTAGGGACACCCTTGGGGAGACTCTGATGACGAAAAGCAGGTTTTCTATCTTACAGAAATCTGTGGTTGGCTGGAGCACTTTTGGGTGCCACTGCTACTGCCCAAACAAATCACAATCAAAAAAGCTGAAAGTCCTCATGACCAACTAAAACTCGTCGAATGCAGAAGTCTACCCTTTGTGAACTCTGAAAACTCTAAGCTCAGCGGAGGGTTACACCCAATGCCAAGGCCCGAGGCAGACTGGCATCTCTCAGGAGGCAGGCTTTTCTAGCTGCTTCCTCACTGAGCGCCAGTGAGGCTAGCAAAGTGCCTTCTATACAATACTCAAGATTAGTAAAAGGCTGTTTACAGAAAAAGAAAAAAGCCCACATATCGTGACGGCTGAATTGACATATGCATTCAGCATTTGAGTTATACACTTCTTCTTTGCACCTGTTTTTCAAAACAATACATAGAAAACCCAAATTTGAAAAAAAATTAACAATCCAAACAAAAGCTCACAAAGGATTTCTAGATTCTTTAGCCCCAGATGCACGTTCTGGGGTTCAAACACTTTGCAAGGAGGAGAGGCAGCCTGTCCTAATAGCCACTGTGGGTAAAGGGGCTATGCTCCCACTAGCCCGGTGAATGTGGGAGTCTTGAATCTACTCCTGAAGGCACAAAAGCAGCTACAGGTGTTTCTGTTGTTCTAATGCTACAGGTCTCTAGGTTATGGACTTTACAGCTGCCATTATTATGTCTTTATGATATAACACACATAAAAAAAATACTTCTGGCCAGGCTCAGTGGCTCACACCTGTAATCCCAGCACTTTGGGAGGCTGAGGCAGGCAGATCACCTGAGGTTCCAAGATCACCTCTTGGAACACGTCCGGCTGGCTCTCCTCCCTGTTTGAGACCAGCCTGACCAACACAGAGAAACCCCATCTCTACTAAACATACAAAATTAGCCGGGCATGGTAGTGCATGCCTGTAATCCCAGCTACTCAGGAGGCTGAGGCAGGAGAATTGCTTGAACCCGGGAGGTGGAGGTTGCAGTGAGCCAAGATCGCGCCACTGCACTCCAGCCCAGGCAACGAGCAAAACTCTGTCTCAAACAAAACAAAACAAAACAAAACAAAACAAAAACTTCTATATGCTAAAACCCATGCTCCTTGCTTCTGAATAATGCACAAAATACCTAAATGCACACATATTTGAATACGACCTCCCAAATCCTTTGGTGGACTCTGGAGAGGAAAATGAGGTGAGGAGAAACTGTCTCATCCCTTCACACTGAAAATACACATTTCCCCATCTCTGGAGAGGAAGAAGGCAAGATTTTTCCTGTGAAATTTCTAGAGGACTCTATCTTTGGATTAAACAAAAAATGTATAAGGAACTCTAAATAAAGGTCATTTGCATACATGTCACAGAACATAATAGGCAGTGACAGTTCAATATTTCCAATGGTACCAAACGAATGCTAATCGAGCCATAGCTATATTGCCATAATCAAATTAGCATCTCCATTTACCATCACGCCTACATTTTAGGCCTCAGACAAGTCAGCTCTTGTGCCTCTGTCTTCACTTGCTGAGTGCCTTTATTTTTTTTCATTTTTTTGAGATGGAGTCTCACTTCGTTGCCCAGGCTGGAGTGCAACGGCGCGATCTCAGCTCATGGCAACCTCCGCCTCCCAGGTTCAGGCAATTCTCCTGCCTCAGCCTCCCGAGTAGCTAGGATTACAGGCATGTGCCACCAAACCTGGCTAATTTTTGTTTTTGAGTAGAGATGAGGTTTCACCATGTTGGTCAGGCTGGTCTCCAATTCCACTCGCCTTGGCCTCCCAAAGTGCTGGGATTACAGGCGTGAGCCACCGCCCCCAGCCTTCTGAGTGCCTTTAAAAGGGCACCAAGACATTCTTTGAAAGGTTTCTACAGCCTATCACTGGGGTGTTATTAATTAGTGTCTGCCATATTTCAGGACATGTAAAGTGAGCCAATACAAATGCAAACCTGAGGTTGAGTTAGTTCATTTTCTAAATGCAAAATCCAAAGCAACTACGTACTATCAAATCTCAGTATGGAAAAATAAGGTCAGTTCTGCAACATTCTGGCTGAACTGCTTCCAAGCAGGCCTAATTTCAAAAGCTAGTACAATTCGAAGGAAAAACTAACTCTGTGCCATCTAAGAGAGAAAACAGAAACACTGGGGACTGAATATTTCAAACTGAAGTTTCTATCTTTATTATAGCACTGCCAGGGCGGGAATTTAAGATGCCTATGATTATAAAACTGTTTTACACCACAAAGAATGGCAAAAAAGCTTCCAATTAGACTATGGCTCACCAGAAACTGTGAGATGCATCCCAGCAACCAATACTTTATTTTTTAATTTTTAATTTTGAAATAGAGTCTTGCTTTGTCCCACAGGCTGGAGTGCAGTGGTGCGATCTCAGCTCACTGCAGTCTCTGCCTCCTGGGTTCAAGCAATTCTCCTACCTCAGTCTCCCAAGTAGCTGGGACTACAGACGTATGCCACCATGCCTGGCTAACTTTTGTCTTTTTAGTAGAAACAGGGTTTCACCACACTGGCCAGGCTGGTCTCGAACTTCTGACCTCAAGTCATCCACCCACCTCCCAGCCTCCCTAAGTGTTGGGATTACAGGCGTGAGCCACCACGCCCAGCCAAACACCCAAGACTTTTTTTTTTTTTTTTTTGAGACAGAGTCTCGCTCTGTCGCCCAGGCTGAAGTGCAGTGGCTGGATCTCAGCTCACTGCAAGCTCCGCCTCCCGGGTTTACGCCATTCTCCTGCCTCAGCCTCCCAAGTAGCTGGGACTACAGGCGCCCGCCACCTCGCCTGGCTAGTTTTTTGTTTTTAGTAGAGACGGGGTTTCACCGTGTTAGCCAGGATGTCAAGACTTTAAATTGAGAAACAATCTTGCATGTTTGAAAGATGAAATATGGCCCTATCATCCTTATTGTAAAAAGAGGAGAGAACACCATCAGAAACCGAGCAACTCCTAGGAGTCTACATCAAAAACCAAAGCCCACTTCTATTGTCTGGTAAACACTGCCCACCAGAGAGTACAAAACAAACCAAGTGGAATATAAACCAGCTACATGACATAGTGTTATAAACAGAGAGATGTTCTCACATTAATTTCCTATATTATATCCCAAAAAAAGCTATGCATTTGTTTATATCGCAATTTTTTTTGTGATAACCTTAAATATTTTGACATACATTTGAAAAATGGAAAGACGGGTTACTTTTTAAACTACCAGAACCATCCACGTAAAGTCAGCACAGATCTTCTACAGAAAACCACTTTGTCACTTCAGATCACACAAACACCAAATTCTCACCATCATACCTCCCAGTAAGGTAACAAAATGAACAGGTTACTTTCTCTTAAAGAGATGTCCAATTTTGCCTCTCTAGAAGACACATAATTCAACATTGTGGTTCTTTTTTTTCTGTTTTTTTTTTGAAACAGAGTCTGGCTCTGTCTCCCAGGCTGGAGTGCAGCAGCGGATCTTGGCTCACTGCAACCTCCACCTCCTGGGTTCAAGTGATTCTTGTGCCTCAGCCTCCTGAGTAGCTGGGATTACAGGTGTGTGCCACCATGCCTAGCTAATTTTTGTATTTTTAGTACAGATAGGGTTTCACCATGTTGGCCAGGCTGGTCTCCAACTCCTGATCTCATGTGATCTGCCCCCCTCGACCTCCCAAAGTGCTGGGATTACAGGCGTGAGCCACTGCGCCTAGCTACTGCAGTTCTTATAAGCATACACCTTTAAGCTATAAATCAGGAATTCATGTAATATTAAGCCAAGGCAATTGGTTGACAATATAAAAAATAAGATCCAGCATCAGTCAAGTTACGAGAATATAATCTCATGGGAAACAGTTCAGATCAGACTTTTTACCTTAAACCTTATGAGGATGGCATCTAGTTCTTTAACATTAGTAGTTCTTAAAACTACAAGTTTGTAGATGTTTTCTCAAGTAAGAAGCATTCCTAAGAGGCTGTTTGCTGAATCAAAGTAATTTAAATGTATTAACAATACGTTAAGACAAGCTACCTAATTAGCGGTGGATTTGGCGACTGCATATATGTAACACTATAGTTTCTTTGTTTAGGTAGCTTTTCCTTTTTAAACTCACATTCTTTCTAATCGGATTATGAAATTAAAAAGTTAAAATCAAAGAGACAAGACATTAATACTTATGAAAACCTTTAGAGTATCTTCTAATTAGTTATAATCAACTATTTAAAGTACTTAAAATCTAGCATTACTACTTAATGCCTCTTCATCATGTTTAAAATAACAATAAAGCAAAAAAGGAAAGAAAGACAAATAAAAAGTTAAAAAAATCTGCCACCACACATCAAATATTTCCTCTAAAAAGGTAGGTGTATTACACTCTGGAACTTTTCCCAAGAATTTTAAACCAAATGCTAAAAAAAAAAAAAAAAAAAAAGTAAGTAAAGGCTTCACAATGTTTCCTTTTAAAATAGATGTCCCTAAAGCTTAATAACATCACTCAAAAGCAGACTAACAGGCCCAAGGGACAAAGGGCACTTTTTCATTTAATGTCAAGTTATAATAATGTCATATCCATTTCCAACCATTTACAACGAAAGGACTTTGGAGAAACCAAATCTGTGAGTAACCACCCCAGGAGGCTGTGTCCCTCGAGACAGATCCCAGCCTAGGACTGACATCAATCTTACCTTCTGCATGTTTGGCTTGATACAGCGAACAAAGAAAGGATTAGAGGAGCTTAGCGTTGCCATTAAGGAATGCAGTGAGTCCTATTAGAAAGAAAAAGTATATGTTGATTTAGTCTCTTATTATGTCATTCTTTAAATTTCTCAGTACTCTAGGCACTTAGAAACAAGAATTTAAAAAACACAATATAAATCATAGGAGTAATAACTTAGAGGTTTTCATTTTTTAATTGTCATTCTAATATAAAGATATTAAGTCAATGTATTAATTGAAATTATTCGATAACACACCAAACTCATTTATCACTTCCTTTGAAATGGTACAATTTTAATAAACCATTCTGTCAACAAACAAAAATCATCCTAGGATATTTCAATGTTTACTACAGAAATACTGAGAAATAGCCACTCTTCCACTGTCATCATTCTTCCCAATTCATTAGTCCCATCGAAATGACAGTCTATGCCAGCACTTCACTGGTCTCTGAGCCATAGTCTCTCACTCTTACCTTCAAATCACCAGATTTACAGACTCCAGATCAATCTTTAATACTTTCTTTTCCACCTTTTTTTTTTTTTTTTTTTTTTTTTTTAGAGTTTTTAACATTTACCAAAGTAGACAGAAGCATACAATGAGTTCTCATTACCAGCTTCAGCTCAGGGCTAATCTCATTTCGCCTGATCCATACATACTATACCCACCCCTGTGGAAAAGCAAATCCCAGACATGATGTGATTTCATCCATCAGCATTTCAGCATGTAGGATTAAAGGCAAAACACTTTAAAGCACTGTGTAACCACAGTATCATCACACCTGAAGAGATTTGACATTAATTCCTTAAACTAATATTAAAATGTGCAGTGGTCTCACATTTCATATTAAAATGCTCAACTGTTTCAAATTTTATGATTTTTAAAAATTTTATTTATTTAATTGAAACAGGGTCTCACTCTGTCACCCAGGCTGCAGTGCAGTGGCACGATCACAGCTTCAACCTCCCAGACTCAAGCGATCCTCCTACCTCAGACTCCAGAGTAGCTAGGACTACAAGCGCATGCCACCATGCCCGACTAACTTTTTAATTTTTTGTAGAGATGAGGCCTTGCTATGTTGCCCAGGCTGGTCTTGAACTGCTCGACTCAAGCAATCTTTCCATCTGGTCCTCCTAAAGTGCTGGGATTATAGGCATGTGTCACCGTGCCCAGTCCATACATTTTAAAAGGTTTGTTCTTTTGCATCAAAATGCAAATATGGTCCATTCATTGTAGTTGGCTGATGCATCTTTTAAGTCTCTTTTAATCCATTGGCTTTCCCTCAACTCTGTCTCTTTTTTCTTTTCGTAATCTTGTTGAAGAAAACTGAACTGTCTAAACACTACATGGATTACTTACTTTTCCAGAAAACTTTTAAATTTCTCCCAGGACAAAACATCCTGATGCTCACAGCCCTTCATATTCCGATACCAACTTAAATTCTCACGAGGTGTCCCGTCCAGCTGGTATTCTACTGTCTGTTGACAGTCCCCAGAGACAGGACTTGCCTCTCTGTGCCTGGGCTCTTCTCCTGCCTTCACCTGCACCTTGAAAACTCACCCACCCTTTTCAATTTCCTTCACTGCTAGTCCAGTTTAAAGTCTCAAACATTTCAAAAACTTTTCAAGGCTGGGTGCAGTGGCTCACGTCTGTAATTCCAGCACATTGGGAGGCTGAGGCAGAAGGATCGCTGGAGGCCAGATTTTCGAGATCAGCCTGGGCAACACAGTAAGACCCCATCTCAGTAAAACATCTAACAAATTAGCCAGGTATGAAAAATTAGTCAGGCATGGTGGCGTGCGCCTCTAGAACCAGCTGCAAGGGAGGCTGAGGCAGAAGAATCGCTTGAATCTGGGCATTAGAGGTTGCAGTGAGCCAAGATCGTGCCATTGCATTCCAGCCTGGGTGACAGAATGAGACTCCATCTTAAAAAGAAAAAAAAAGGGGGGTCCGTGTGCGGTGGCTCACGCCTGTAATCCCAGCACTTTGGGAGGCCAAGGCGGGCAGATCACGAGGTCAGCAGATCGAGACAATCCTGGCTAACACGGTGAAACCCTGTCTCTACTAAAAATGCAAAAATTTAGCCCTGTGTGGTGGCGGGCGCCTGTAGTCCCAGCTACTCTGGAGGCTGAGGCAGGAGAATGGCGTGAACCCGGGAGGCGGAGCTTGCAGTGAGCAGAGATGGGGCCACTGCACTCCAGCCTGGGCAACCGAGTGAGACTGTCTCAAAAAAAAAAAAAAAAAAAAAAAAAAAAAAAGCCAGGTGTAGTGGCTTACAGCTGTAGTGCCAGCTACTCAGGACGCTGAGTGGGGAGAATCACTTGAGCCTGGGAGTTTGAGGCTGCAGTGAGGGGCGATTATACCACTGCACTCCAGCTCCAGGTGGGGGACAGAACAAGACCCTGACACACACACACACACACGAAAAAAAAAAAGCTTTCCCAGAGAAGTCCTGGCAAAACTGGCCTTCTAGAAAAAGAAAAACGAACACCTCTGCTGGAAGATTAAGAGCCTAGGACAAGGTAACTGACATCAATCTTATCTAACCAGGGGAAAAAACATCCAGATATGAGAAGAAATATATCCCATTTCCACATGAGCCTCTACGTACAAATCAGAGTGGTCCCAAATGGCCTTAAGAAGGTACCTATTTCAAAGGCTTAGAAGAAGTAGCCATTTATTTTTTTAAAAAGGATCTACATGTTTTTATCTGACTCAGAGAAAAAGTCTATTTTATTTCCTTTTTCTTTTTTTTTTTAGACAGAGTCTAGGTCTTACTCTGTCACCGAGGCTGGAGTGCAGTGGTGCAATCACAGTTCGCTGCAACCTTGATGTCCCAGGCTCAGGCAATCCTCCCACCTCAGCCTCCTGAGTAGCTGGGACCACAGGCATGCGCCACCGCGCCCACATAATTTTTGTATTTTTTGTAGAGACAGGATTTCACCACGTTGCCCCGGCTGGTTTTGAACCCCTGAGCTCAGGTGATCTGCCCACCTCGGCCTCCCAAAGTGCTGAGATTACAGGCGTGAGCCAAAACTCTATTTTATTTCTAAAGCACTATCTGGTTTAAAAGCATGATATAAAAGGAAACAAAATTAAATATTCTCATAGACCTCACATATACCCAAATCCTCTTTTCAATTCTTTTTTTTTTATTATTATTATACTTTAAGTTCTAGGGTACATGTGCATAACGTGCAGGTTTGTTACATATGTATACTTAGCCATGTTGGCGTGCTGCACCCATCAACTCGTCAGCACCCATCAACTCGTCATTTACATCAGGTATAACTCCCAATGCAATCCCTCCCCCCTCCCCCCCCTTTTCAATTCTTAAAAGCACAGTGCCGATGGATTCCTCTAAGCCAGCAGTGAAAACAAACCTTGAACTGGGAGCTGACTGTAGGCCGCCGATGTTTGCTTCCACATTTCAAGGTATCCTGGTTGTTGCGGCTTGAAACATGTTCAAAAAGATCGTAGATAAAGTCAAATCTGTGTGAGGCAAGAGCAGGACGACAGTGAGGCACACACACCCATTATTAGGTGCAAGATGACTGTAATTAATGGTGCCCTTTCCCAATGATAATTTAAAGTAATACACCCTAGGCCTGGAAGAACTAAGACAGCTTCCGAAGATTTCAAACCAGCCCCTGCCAAACAGCTTTAGGCACTGAAAATACGTGGCAGTGTCAGAGATCAGAGTCTGGCAGAGAAGGGGACTGGCATGACAGTGACAAAGGGTGGAATCCCACTTAGGAGCTCTGTGCTTTCTGGAATGCTATGGAAGCCTCTGTAGCCTCGGTCTCCTCACCTGCAAAAGTGAGATATTCGTTTTGCCCATCTTGCAGTGTTGCAAAGATTGAAGCAGTTAACGGATGGAAAGGTGCCCCTGGGGAACACTAATTACAGAGTGAGGCAGGCAATGGTTCAAATCCTGTCTCCCCCACTTCCTAGCTGTGTTGGTTGGGCAAGATGTTTCATCTCTCTCTTAGCCTCAATTTTTTCATCTGGAAAATAGAAGTAATTTTTGAATTTATCCCCTAATGCCAGGGGGAGAATGAAGGGGGAACATGTATGTAAAAGGCACAAAGCATGGTACCTGGGATATCATATATGTTGATGTTAGTTATTATCAAAAAGTTCTGTAACATCCATTGCTACTATTAACAAGGTAAAAGTGAAAAGCTTCCCAATAATTTTTTTTTTTTTAGATAGAGTTTCGCTTTTTCACCCAGGCTGGAGTGCAGTGGTGCGATCTCAGCTCGCTGCAACCTCTCCCTCCCGGGTTCCAGCGATTCTCCTGTTTCAGCCTTCTGAGTAGCTGGGATTCCAGGCACCTGCCATCACGCCCGGCTAATTTTTATATTTTGTAGTAGAGACGGGGTTTCACCATGTTGGCCAGGCTGGTCTTGAAACTCCTGACCTCAGGTGATCCACTCGCCTCGGCCTCCCAAAGTGCTAGGATTATAGGCGTGAGCCACCACACCCAACCTTCAATAATTTTTTAATCTTCCTTGCATGGAAGGTATCATGGGCTACGGAGCTGGCGCAGTTAGTGGCTTCACTGTCACCAAGACAGTCAGGGAAGACTTTCAAGCATCTGTCTCCCCACAAGCGGCAATATTAGACCTTTCCCTGGTCGCTTCTTGCTTCGCCCCAACCTTTTTCATTTTTGTTCTCGGGTTCTCTTTAATGCTCACTCTCTGAAGTTCTCTAACTGTGCTTTGAGCTCTTTGGAGAAAAGCTCTGGTTCCATTAACATGTCACAGATGTCAAAGGTGAAAGCGAGTGAAGCAAGCGAATAGGCCCAGCTCCTCGGTTTGTAAAGGGAAACCTGGGGTCGAGACAGGAAGTTCTTTACCCCTCACAAAACTGCTTCACACTAGCACAGAGGCAGCTGGTGAAACTCCACCTCACCGGTCTCCAGGCCTGCAATCTTTTCACCTCGACAAACTGCCTCTACTTAACATCAATACAGGGCTTTCATTTAAACGTATTGCATTAAATCGCATTAAACTAACAAAGTGCTTTGACAGCATGCTATGGTGTTTTTTAAACACCCATCATTTTTACAGGTGTAAAAACTCACCTAAAAATAAAATAGCTAACAATGTTGTAAATAGCGATTCCTCACACAGAAGAGTTAAAATAAGTTTGAAGATCAAATGTTTCAAATTCTGAGTGTCTAGGCTGATACTACCTTATATGGGCTCCCTTTGTCCCAATTCATTTCTATCTAAGTGACAGGTGGCCATCTAGTATTTACATTTCAAAAAGTAGTACAGCTTTTAAACTTTTTTGCTACTTTCCTTCCTTAGATATTAAAAATGTGTTTTTGTTACAGATTCCCATCAGATCCAACACAGGTGCTGAAAGCTTTCAGGTGACGGTTTTTTCCCTAAACTCTTTCTCTCTTATAAAGCCTCCTAAAAATACGACACTTCCGCCGGGCGCGGTGGCTCATGCCTGTAATCCCAGCACTTTGGGAGTCCGAGGCAGGTGGATCACGAGGTCAGGAGATGGAGACCATCCTGGCTAACATGGTGAAACCCTGTCTCTACTAAAAATACAAAAAAATTCGCCGGGCGTGGAGGCGGGCGCCTGTAGTCCCAGCTACTCGGGAGGCTGAGGCAGGAGAATGGCGTGAACCCGGGAGGCGGAGCTTGCAGTGAGCCGAGATTGCGCCACTGCACTCCAGCCTCGGCCACAAAGCAGACTCCATCTCAAAAAAAAAAAAAAAAAAAAAAAAAGGACACTTCCTGGTCTAAAATATACAAATAGCTAAACTAATCACCGAAAGTTTCTGTGTGTTTTCTTTATTGATTTAATGGTGAAAATTTATAATTCATGAATGAATAAATGAATATGTAATAAATTTATAATTGTAGCTGAATTAAGGCATATTTTACTAACTAGAGACACAGGAGTCCATAAAACCAAGGCTGAAATCAACCACACAGCTCTAAGCTCCCCATGAAGAAAGCAGGTCACACTGCTTTAGATCTTAGGCTCTCAAGCCAACCAGACCAAATCAAAACTGGAATTGATGGCTCACTGGTTACCAGTTGAGAGGTCTTGGGGAAGTCACTTAACAGCTTTAACTGCTCCAAGCCTCAGTTTCCTCATCTGCATAAAAGAGGATTAATAACAGTACATTACTTATGCCTCTGAGGTTGGTTTATTTCAGTACCTCACTAAACGGCAGTCATTGCTTGTATTATTATTATTATTATTTTTTTGAGATGGAGTCCCAGGTTCATGCCATTCTCCTGCCTCAGCCTCCTGAGTAGCTGGGACTGCAGGCGCCTGCCACTATGCCCAGCTAGTTTTTTGTATTTTTAGTAGAGACGGGGTTTCACCATGTTAGCCAGGATGGTCTCGATCTCCTGACCTTGTGATCCGTCTGCCTCGGCCTCCCAAAGTGCTGCAATATTACAGGCATGAGCCACTGCACCAAACCTGCCTGTATTATTATTATTATTATTATTAGTTTTTTTTTTTTTTTTGAGACAGAGTTTCACCCTTGTCACCCAGGCTGGACTGCAATGGCACAATCTTGGGTCACTGCAAACTCCACCTCCCACGTTAAAGCAATTCTCCTGTTTCAGCCTCCCAAGTAGCTGGGATTACAGGTGCCTGCCACCATGCTTGACTAATTTTTGTATTTTCAGTAGAGATGGGGTTTCTCTATGTTAGCCAGGCTGGTCTCAAACTCCTGACCTCAGGTGATTTGCCCACCTTGACATCCCAAAGTATTAGGATTACAGGCATGAGCCACAGTGCCCAAACTTGCTTGTATTATTATGTTATACTTTTGAGTTATTTCGTTGATGAAATATTACCTGGGGAAAACAATATTAAGTTTCTTACATAACAGCAATTTGTTCTATATTTGTGAATTAAAAGCATTTACACAAATATTCATTTACTTGCTAAGGACTTCTCAGGGAGAAGACTGACATACCGGCTTTCTCTTAGCAAATTGAGAAGGTCATCTCGAAATGTATCTCTGTTCTTCTCCAAGATACCTCGGACATCATATTGCACCTAGTTTTCAGAAATAAGAGGGGAGAAAACTATTGAAAGAATAGTTTCAGGTCATAAGCAACCTCCCTGAAAGATCCACAAAAAGAAATCATTCCAATAAATGTATTTATTTAGTTTTTAAGAGACAGGGTCTTGCTCCATTTCCCAGGCTGAAGTGCAGCGACGTGATCATAGCTCATGCAGCCTCAAATTCCTATGCCCAAGCAATTCTCCCACCTCGGCCTCCAGAACAGCTAGGACAACAGATGTGTCACCATGCCAGGCTAACTTTTTATAAAATATCTTGTAGATATTTTTTATATCTACTGGTCTGGTCTCAAATTCCAGGCCTCAAGTGACCCTCCTGACTCAGCCTCCCAAAGTACTGGGACTATAGGCTCATGTGAGCCGCCATACCAAGCCCAATAAATTCACGATTGGTTCTGAAACTACTGTTTTCTCTGAATATCAAACAGGCGAATATCAATAGGTATCTTAATAAAAAGTTACCTCTCCAGCATAGTGCTTAACTCCAAAATTGTTAACCGCAACTCTGGGCTTCACATAAAAGTGGTTATTCTAAAAAAAAAAAAAAAATTAGAAATAAAAATACAATGCCTTACTTCACTCACTGATTTCCCTTGACTTCCAGAGAACACTAAATACAACATACAGCGAAAATCTTTCCAAACTTGCCATGGATCTGCATTTCAGGACACGGCATATAGTGCACTTTATAAAAACCATGTTAACTCTCGACTGTGTCATTGTAATAGATTAACAATTTTATGTTCTCTAAATAAGCTTGGGCATTCTGACAAGTAGCCCCAAATCTAACCCTTTTGCTTATTTCAATTTAGTTCTGGTAACAGGAGAACATCTTTGGTTTGAGAATAAAAGTTCAATGTGGGAGGCACAGTTGGGCCATGGACTGACATGTCTGGTTTGTGACCCCAACCCACAGATGTGCTACTTCGATGTGATTAAGAATTGCAGGTTTCTACATACAGCATGCTGACTGTGTAGCTTCTCCAGTAAGGTGCTGTCTGTGGCTTGAGGAAAATGGCTTTCTTCATTGATAAGGGCTAGGAGGCCAAGTTTCTAGAAGAAAGAAGAAAAAGAAGAAATGAACTAAAAGTTGAATGTGGCTGGGTGCGTGGTAGCTCATGTCTGTAATCCCAGCCCTTTGGGAGGCCAAGACAGGCAGATCATTTGAGGTCAGGAGTTCAAGACCAGCCTGGCCAACACAGTGAAACCCTGTTTCTACTAAAAATACAAAATTAACTGGGTATGGTAGGCACACCTGTAATCCCAGCTACTGGGGAGGCTGAGGCAGGAGAATCACTTGAACCTGGGAGACAGAGGATGCAGTGAGCCAAGATTATGCCACTGTACTCCAGGCTGGGCAACAGAGTGAAACTCCGTCTCAGAAAGAAAAAAAAAAGAAAAAAAGTTGAATGTGTGCGTCCCAAACTATTTTGAGAGCTCTTCTCTACTCTTTATCAAATGAGTGGTTAAAAGAAAAGGCATGGTAATTTCTTGATTGGAAAATTCATAATGATACACTATAGAGAAAACCAATTAAGTTCTATGTAAATCTTAAAAAAAAAATTGAACCCATTGCAATTCTGTGGATAAAACTTCTACTTCTGTGGATAAAACTTTTACAACTGGCAAATCTATATTGGTACTGGCAAGGTTTTGCTTCTGCCTTAAAATCTAAGGAAAGCCAGTTCACACACTGCTGATTCTAAAATACTGAGTTCAATGAGACAATAGGTTTGAAGCGGCCAAGTATTTAAATTCAACCTTGCACATTTACATTTAGGTTTCCAAACAGTCCATTGTGTTCTAAACATTCACATCTTTGATGTGCGTGTTCGTGCACGTTATTTTGTTCCCATAAATATGAATCAGACCAGCTGGACCCCCTTGGGACTGCAACCATTCTTCAAAAATACATTACCTTCTCAATCAAGTCCAGGCATTCTCCATTGTCTATCCAGTCAATATCTTCCCACACTAATCCTTCCCTGTAGGAAGATTTTAAATAGCCAAGTTAAATGAAAACTTAGCTTCAAAACTGTCTAATCTAGTTGCTGCTTTAAAAAAAAAAAAAAAAAAAAAAAGGAAATGGAATTCTATGAGTGCTTACCGGCTATATTCTAGTTGTTCTAAAGAAAAAATATGCTTGTTGAAGTATTCCTGAAGTTTCTCATTTGCATAGTTTATATTGAACTGTTCAAAGTGATTAACCTAAGGGGGGGAAGCATTCAATAAGTATCTTTAGCACACTCACGATTACATGGAAAGGTGAAGAAAAGACAAAACAAAGATCTGCAGAGAAAAATATCAGTGCTTGTTGCCCGGCACGGTGGCTCACGCCTATAATCCTAGCACACTGGGAGGCCGAGGCGGGCAGATCACCTGAGGTCGGCAGTCAGAGACCAGCCTGACCAACATGGTGCAACCCCATCTCTACCGAAAATACAAAAAAATTAGTGGCCCGCGGTGACAGGCACCTGTAATCTCAACTGCTTGGGAGGCTGAGGTGGGAGAATCACTTGAACCAGGAGGTGGAAGTTGCAGTGAGCTGAGATCACACCACTGCACCCTAGCCTGGGAGAGAGAGTGAGATTCCTCCGGAAAAAAAAAACGAAAGAGAGTTTGCTTACAGAGATTTGCTCAACAGCAGCTAATCATGGACAGAAGAGAAGTCACGTGCTGCACTGTTAGTAAGTCTACCTCAAAGTTTTCAAATCCAAAGATGTCAAGGATGCCAATAGACTTGAAGTCCTCTTTGCCTTTGATCCTGCTGTTGATCTTTTTGATCACCCACTCAAAGCAGCACGCATACAGAGCCATGGCCAGGGAGTCCCTGCTGTCTACTGCCTGTGGGGAGAAGAAGCGGCACAGACTCAGCTGACCCTGGCACCCAGATAGGCAAGGCCATCCCCACCCCACTCGAGAGACACACACAAGACTAGCATAGCATCTGGCCCTCCAGTGTGAAGTCAATCGATACCATCTAGGAAAGGACAGATATCTAAAGAAACGATAAACTGGAGCTCACATATTTCCTTTCTGTTAAGATTAAATACCAGGATTCCAAACTCAATTTGCTATGCTGAATTACACAAAAGAATCTAAACCATATATACGGGTACAAATGTTAGCAGGTTTAAAACAATAATTAAGATGTGAGCTCTTTTTTAAAATTTTCTGATTTTCTATTATACTCTGTATTTACAAAGTTTTTCTTCATAGTATGGTCAGCCTTTTTATTTATCCAATTAAAAACATATTAGAAGAGTGTGATGGTTAATACTGAGTGTCAACTTGATTGCAGGATACAAAGTATTAATCCTGGGTGTATCTGTGTGGGTGACATCTGAGTCAGTGGGTTAAGGGAAGCCACATCCACCCTTAATCTGGTGGGCAAAATCTAATCAGCTTCCAGTGAAAATCAAGCAGGCAGAAAAATGTGAAAAGGCGAGACTGGCCCAGCCTCCCAGCCTACATCTTTCTCCCGTGCTGGACGCTTCCTGCCCTAGAACATCAGACTCCAAGTTCTGCAATTTTGGGACTCAGACTGGCTCTCCTTGCTCCTCAGCTTGCAGAGGGCCTATCGTGGGACCTTCTGATCGTGTAAGTTAATACTTAATAAACTCCCCTTTCTATCTATCTATCTATCTATCTATCTATCTATCTATCTATCTATCAATCAATCATATTAATTCTGTCCCTCTAAGAGAACCCTAATACAAAGAGCTAGCACATATACATTTGCTCAAGGCAGCAGCAGAGGCAAAAATAAATAAAACATATTATTATATTGTCTTCATTATAACACATTATTGTTATTGTTGTAGGTAATGTTTATTTAGTGCTTACTCCATATCAGACATTAAATGCTCAGCATGTATTTGTTGTTTTTAGTCTTACAAAAATCCTATGAATTAGGTGTAATTATCCTTGTCTTATAGCGGAGGCAACTGAGGCATAGTGACTACATTTCCCAAGAGCAGACAGTAGTAAGTGGGTCAAGTTCAAAGTCAGGCAATCTGCATTCGACCCATCCTGTTAAACAATCATCAGATGTTGTTTTACACAATTAGACAGCAATTCAATAGCTTTGTCTATTCCCAATCCTCGGGTATCTTCTTTATTTTGATCATGAACCAAAGTCATTTGAACAGTTATTAATACATTACAGTTACAATATAACTGTTATTACAGTTACATATTTGAATCAAGCCTATGGATCTGGAAACCCAGGAGTGTGTAGTAAGGCAGGATCGGATGGCAAAGCGTGTGTACCTGTTGAACATTGAGAGGCGTGAGGATCTCTTCTCCCCTGAGGAACATGGATCTCTGGGTCAGAGCATCTGTGAGCTGTGTTGGGTCCAGCCCAAGTAACTCTGCAGATCTGCCCAAAGCTGAAAACAGAGAATAAGACAAAGGTGAATGAACCCATCGCCCCTGAGAAGCTAACCAGGCTTAGTGATACCTTAACGCAGAGAACACTCCTGAATCCCTCAGGCAAAGTTTAGAGACTGCATGTTATTGCTAAATTATTCACTCCCTTAGCGAATCCTACCTTAGTAGCATAGAGCCTCGTGCTTGGACGAAGTGTGGTCTGGGAATCCCATGGGTGTCCCCAAGATCCTGTCAGAGGTTTGCAACTACTTCCTTTTTTTTTTGAGATGGAGTCTCACTCTATAGCCCAGGCTGGAGTACGGTGGCATGATCTCGGCTCACTGCAACCTCTGCATCCTGGGTTCAAATGATTCTCCTGTCTCAGCCTCCTGAGTATTTTCAGTAGAGACAGGGCTTCACCATGTTGGCTAGACTGGTCTTGAACTCCTGACCTCAAGTGATCTGCTTGCCTTGGCCTCCATGCCCGGCCTACTACTTTCATTAATAACAGTAAAATGTTATCAGCTCTTTTCACTCTAATTCTCTCCCCAGTATACAGAAGAGTATTCCAAAGGCTACACAACATGAGGTATCTCAACCAATTAAATGCAGATATGACAACCGGACTGTCTTTTTTTTTTTTTTTTTTTTTTTTTTTTGAGATAGAGTCTTGCTTTGTCTCCCAGGCTGGAGTGGAGTGGCGTGATCTCGGCTCACCGCAACCTCCGCCTCCTGGGTTCAAGCGATTCTCTTGCCTCAGCCTCCTGAGTAGCTGAGATTATAGGCACCTGCCACAACGCCTGGCTAATTTTCGTATTTTTAGTGGAGATGGTTTTTGTTTGTTTGTTTGTTTGAGATAGAGTCTTTCTTTGTCTCCCAGGCTGGAGTGGAGTGGCGTGATCTCGGCTCACTGCAACCTCCGCTTCCTGGGTTCAAGCGATTCTCTTGCCTCAGCCTCCCGAGTAGCTAGGATTACAGGTGCCCGCCACCATGCCTGGCTAATTTTTGTATTTTTAGTAGAGATGGGTTTCACCCTGTCGGCTTGGCTGGTCTCAAACTCCTGACCTCAGATGATCCACCTACCTCGGCCTCCCAAAGTTTTGGGATTACAGGCGTGAGCCACTGTGCCCAGCCCCCAACTGTCTTTCAATATGTCAGACATTAAAGAAATTTGCAAAAAGATAAGATAATATGACTTTCCTTACTGTCTTCTGATTTGGAAAAGAGTCTTTTAAATAAAAATAGAACATTTATTTTAGTATGCAATGGGTTTATTATTCTTTTTAATTGAATAAAGAATACTTTTTAAACATCTCATTTTAACTTTTAATTAGAAGTTTTAATTTTTTTTTGAGACAGAGTCTCACTTTGTCACCCAGGCTATAGTGTACTGGTGTGATCTTTGCTCACTACAACCTCCACCTCCTGGGTTCAAGTGACACTCATGCCTCAGTCTCCCCAAGTAGCTGGGATTACAGGCACACACCACCACGCCTGGCTAATTTTTGTATTTTTAGTAGAGACAGGGTTTCACCATGTTGGCCAGGGTGGTCTCGAACTCCTGACCTCAAGTGATCCACCTGCCTCATCCTCCCAAATTGCTAGGATTACAGGCATGAGCCACTGTGCCCAGCCAGAAAGTTTTAACTTTTAATGTGGTCAACATCAACAGATACAACCCACATAAACAAAAGCTCTCTGGGGTTCTACGATTTTTGAGAATATTAAGAGGTATTGGGTGGAACCAGACACTTGAGAATTACTGGCCTACAGTACTGGTCTCCTCTAGAACCACTTTGAACTTGAATTCATCTAATTTCCAGCTTCCATGACCTCATCTATTGCTTCCATCAGAAAAGTTTTAAAAAGTAATACATAAATCACTCAAGCAAAATGACAACTGACATAGCTATATGTTAACTCATTTTATCTTGACAGCAAATCTCTGAGATACTGTACAGGTGAGAAGTCACAAGTGTTCAGGGGATAAATAACACAGGAAACAGCATGAAGCAGGGAAGGGCTATGAACCCAGCATCCTGGCTTGCAAAACAAAGGGTCTTAACCATTCTACCACACTGGCACTCAACACGACGATGCCACCTGACTCTCAACACTTTCCTATGTTGATTCCTGGTTGCTCATATTTCCACGTATTTGACTCATTTTCCTTCTTTTTAAACAGAGAACACAGCCGCTATCCCAATTGACTAGTAACTTTTCATACACTCTGAGCCTTTCTTAACCGACACTTCATATCGGATAAAACTAACGTTCTGTAGCTCTCTATGCAAGGAGTCAGAACATTTTCTCTTTCTTTTTTTTTTTTTTTTTTTTTTTTTTGAGACAAGATCTTACTCTGTCGCCCAGACTGGAGTGCAGAGGCATCATCTCAGTTCATTGCAGCTTCAACCTGCAGAGTCTCAGGTGATCCTCCCACCTCAGCCTCCCAAGTAGCTGGGACTACAGGGGTGCACCATCATGCCTGGCTGATTTTTGTATTTTTAGTAGAGATGGGGTTTAGCCACGTTGCCCCAGACTGGTCTCGATTTCCTGAGCTCAAGCAATCTGCTCGCCTCCACCTCGCAAAGTGCTGGGGTTACAGGCAAGAGCCACCGCAGCTGGCCAGAATTTTCTCTCTAAAAGGCTAGACAGTTAATAATTTAGGTTTAAGTTTCCTATGGGGAACAGGGAGAGAGGAGGGCAGGCAGGCATAATCTCACCCGTTTTGAAGGAAACCTGCGCCCCACCAGCAGTGATAAATTCTATGTTCCCAAGATGCAGTATACCAGCAAGCAGCCTGGACACTTCCCGAACTTCCTCCTTGCTGAACTGCATCACGTCCATTGCCGTCTAGAAGAAAATAAATGTATTTAGTTTTATGTTGTTTTTCCCACTGAAGAAAATGTAGAATACCCCTGATAATATAAAATTACTATGTGTTATTGAAAAGGCAAGGAAAAAAAAATAGATGCATAACCACTCACTTGTTTTTTTGTTTTGAGACAGAGTCTTGCTCTGTCACCCAGGCTGGAGTGCAGGGGCACAATCTCGGCTCACTGCAACCTCCACCTTCCAGGTTTGAGCGATTCTCGTGCCTCAGCCTCCAGAGTAGCTGGGATTACAGGCGTGTGCCACCATGCCTAGCTAGTTTTTTTTTTTTTTGCATTTTTAGTAGAGACTGGGTTTCACCACGTTGGTCAGGCTGGTCTCAAACTCCTGATCTCAAGTGATCTACTCACCTTCGCCTCCCAAGGTTCTGGGATTACAGGCGGGAGCCACCGCACCCGGCCCATAATAACTCACTTTTAAAACGATGAGGACTTTACATAGTACACATAAAAAGAGGAAGATAAAGAACTATAGCATGTTCAGAGATAATCAATGAAATAAACATAGTGTCTGCCTTACATACAAGTCTCCTATATATGCTACAAAAGAATTACTTCAGGCAGTCACAGTCATGACAACAATAAAGAAATAGTTTTCTGTATAGCTATCAGAGTGGATGAAAATTTTGTTATTTTCTTTAGATGTAAAAACGTGGAGAGGGAGTACTTGGAGAGGGGGTGTTTTTCTGTTTTGTTTTTTTTTTGGTAGAGATGGGGGTCTCACTATGTTGGCCAGGCTGGTCTCGAACTCCTGGCCTCAAGCAATCCTCCCACCTTGGCCTTCCAAAGTGCTGGGTTTACAGGCATGAGCCACCATGCCAAGCCAAGAATTTTTAAAAATTAGCCAGGTGTGTTGGTGCATACCTGCAGTCCCAGCTCGTGGCTTGGCTGAGGCAGGAGTATTGCATGAACCCAGGAGGTCAAGGTTACAGTGAGCTATGACCGCATGTGTACTCCAGCCTGGGAGCCTGGGTGACAGAATTAAGACTCTATCTCTTAAAAAAAAAAAAAAAAAAATTAAATAAATGCTGATGGAAAATCTAAACAGATGTGGACGTGTCTTCATCACGTCTCTATTTTTAATTTCTCCAAAGGATTTTTTATGGTCTTATCTTGGCCTGAGGATACTAAGTGGAAGTTAACATAATGCTGCTCGGGGAAAAATAAAAATAAACTGGCACTTACAGGAATCTGTTACAACAACAAGTATCTAAACAACTGAAGCCACGGGTTTTCTGAATCATATCTAAGATTTGCTAATTTTCTACTGTGACCGAGGAGCTGTATTCTTGTGACCAAAAAATGCTATTAAAAAGGAAAAGAAAACCAGACACACATACACACCAACCAGGGGGCAGACTTGTTGGCAATACCAATGAAAATGACCTACAAAAAGAACTTGGACCCACACAAGGACCATAGGAGAGTGGTAAGAAGGAAACCACGCACCACTCTGAAGCAATAGAAATTGCAAAAGGAAACAACTGGAGATTAACACTGCAAAAAGTTCAATTGCTTTTCCTTTCCTTTTTTTTTTTTTTGAGACAGAGTTTTGCTGTTTTGCCCAGCCTGGGGTGCAGTGGCACCATCTTAGCTCACCGCACCCTATACCTCCCAGGTTCAAGCGATTCTCCTGCTTTAGCCTCCTAAGCAGCTGGGATTACAGGCATGCGCCACCACGTCTGGCTAATTTTCATATTTTTAGTAGATACAAGGTTTCTCCATGTTGGTCAGGCTGATCTCAAACTCCCAACCTCAAGTGATCTGCCCACCTTGGCTTCCCAAAGTGCTGGGATTATAGGCGTGAACCACCATGCAAGGCCAAGATTAATTTCTTTATAAAGAAAATGCAATAATGCCAGAAGAAAAAAAAAAAAAAAAAAAAGACCAACAATGGAGAGGGAAAGAATTAAAAGATCCACTGACATATACATGAGTGACAAAAATAGGGAGAAATGCAAATCCAGGGTACTATTTTCCTTCCTAGAAATCGAACATGTACAAATTAAGGTAAATATGAGATCAGTTCTGTCAAATTAGCAAAAAATTTCAGAAAGATAAAGACTAGTAGAAAAGAGACATTTATACAATGGTTGTTAGTACTATAAAATAGTATAATCTTTTTGGAAAACAACATGATTATCTGACAGAATTGTCCTAACTATATAATACGTATATAATATTAGAATTTTCATATCTGAGAGAAAAACCAACAACAAAGGTTCAGAGGAGAAAAATAACTTTCTCAGGGTTGCACAACCTAAATTCAAAGTCTGGCCCAACTGACTCAAATCTAGGAACTTACTATAATTATTTAATACTATTTTGATACAGGGTCTCACCCCCATCACCTGCACTGGTGGGCAGTGGTGTGATCAAGGCTCACTGCAGCCTTCACATCCCAGGCTCAGGTGATTCTCCCACCTCAGCCTCCCGAGTAGCTGAGACAACAGGTGCACACCAACACAACTGGCTAAATTTTTGTATTTTTAGGAGAGACAGGGTTTCGCCATGTTGCCCAAGCCGGTCTCAAACTCCTGTGGCTCAAGCAATCTGCCCACCTAGGTCTCGCAAAGTGCTGGGATTACAGGCATGAGCCACTGACTGTGCCCGGCCAGGAACTTCTTATTATTATTATCGTTATTATTATTATTGACCCAACTCTGTTACTTTATAAAGACATAAAAAAGAAATCGATATAATCTCCAATAATTTCAATGCTGGAAATTTGCTTCAAGGAAAATTTCAAGAGCAGAAAAAAGAACCTTTAGAAAATATTCACTACAGTGTTACCTTAATAACACTTTCACAGAAAAATAATTCTAATTATTCTACAATTAGACAAGTCAAATATAGTAAGTTATATGAATATTGCATACTTTTTTTTTTTTTTTGAGATGGAGTTTCACTCTTGTTGCCCAGGCTGGAGTGCAATAGTGCGATCTCGGCTCACTGCAATCTCCGCCTTCCAGGTTCAAGTGATTCTCCTGCCTCAGCCTCCCGAGTAGCTGGGATTACAGGCATGTACCACCACACCTGGCTAATTTTGTATATTTAATAGAGACAGGGTTTCTCCATGTTGGTCAGGCTGGTCTTGAACTCCTGACCTCAGGTGATCTGCCCGCCTTGGCCTCCCAAAGTGCCGGGATTACAGGTGTGAGCCACTACGCCCAGCCTACTGTATACTTTTTAAAGAAAATTATGCACATTATATAGAGAAAGAGTTATATTTATGGTAGCTTTTTGTAAAAAAGCAAAAAAGCTATTTTGTACCCATATTATTTTAAAAACTCAGGCTGGGAAGAAAATTTACAAATCTGAAACTAGTTCCAATAGTTACTGTTAAGGGTTAACTGTGAGTTAACAGTGTTGGTAAGCTCATGAACATTCTATTCTGTCGTGTCTTTTAATGTTGCTGGCAACAAATATGTTTACAACAAAAACTGAGACAATCAATGGGTGAATGGTTCAACAAACTGCTGTCTATTCAATGGAATACCAAAAAAAGCAGTGACCAGGGATACATGCCACCTGGATGGCTGGAGGAAGCTGGATACAGGAGCCTACACAGTGTGTATTTTCGTTACGTGGAACTCTAGAGAAGATAACTGTACACTAGAGGGACTGAATTAGATCAGTAGTTTCCCAGGGCCAGGTGTGGGGGGTTAGGATTGCCTGGGAAGGGGCACAGAGAAACTTTTGAGGCAGAGGATTCCCTTTTATCTTGATCATTGTGGAAAAATGGGTGTGTAAATTCAAAATCCACTGGAATGTATACTTTAAATGGATGCATTTAATTATGTGTTCATTATATCTCAATAAAGTTGATCATAAAAATTAAAATACCATAAATTACTTAAAGGTGGGAAGGCTATCATTTCATGTGTACAAACAGAAAGAAAAATAAGAACTATTTGCCAAGTGCTTATCAATTTTAAAAAGCCTGTGAGAAAATAATCATTCAAATTTAGAGATACTTATCAGTGACTTCTTCTAAAAGGTAAAAGCAAAGAAATGCGGTTAAGATACACAAAATAATTTGTTATTCTTGGCCGGGCGCGGTGGCTCACGCCTGTAATCCCAGCACTTTGGGAGGCCGAGGCGGGTGGATCACAAGGTCAGGAGATCGAGACCATGGTGAAACCCCGTCTCTACTAAAAAATAGAAAAAAATTAGCCGGGCGCAGTGGCGGGCGCCTGTAGTCCCAGCTACTTGGGAGGCTGAGGCAGGAGAATGGCGTGCGCCCGGAAGGCGGAGCTTGCAGTGAGCCGAGATTGCGCCACTGCACTCCAGCCTGGGCGACAGAGCAAGACTCCGTCTCAAAAAAAAAAAAAAAAAAAAAAAAAAAAAATTTGTTATTCTTAAGACTTTTTAAACTGTGTTAAAGACTGTATCAGATATCAGCAAAATAATTAAAATGCACCTACACTGTGCAAAAGTTAAATTTTTCCCTTTCTATGATTAAAGTTTTCTTCATACATGACAACATATACTCATAACTAATATACAGTCAACTTCTAGCCTGGCAACACAGCAAGAACCCCATTTCTAAAAGAAATTAAAAATTAGTGTGCTGGCGTACAACTGTACTCCCAGCTACTTGGGAGGCTAAGGCAGGAGGATCACTTGATCCCAGGAGTTCAAGGGTGCAGTAAATCATTATCACACCACTGTGCTCCAACCTGGGCAACAGAGTGAGACCCTGCCTCAAAAAAAAAAAAAAAAAAAAATTGAAATAAGTAGAAAATTTGTAACTGCCAAATAAAAAATATTGACACATACCCCATAAATAAAAATGCTTGGTTAAGCTCTAAAAAAAAAAATACAAAGGTTGTATAAGAAGATATTTAAGCATATGAACAAAATAAATGTGCTTACTATATTAATAAATTTGTGGACTTCTTTGCTTCCGGTCTAACTCTTGAGTGATTGGGTAAGTAGTAGAGTCGTGATAAGTGGCAACTGCATTAATCATAACATGGAATAATTTAACGTCTAAAACCAGTTCTCACCAACGCAGACACGTATGCTAAAACTCCAGCAAGAGTCTCTATTGCTTCTTACTCTCCTATTTACAATCTTTGTTAATAAGCAATCTCCCTCCACCCCTTTGACAAGAGTAGCTGCTTTATGGCTTATTATAATTAGTATTTCAACACTACGTCTCAAGACTGAAAAAACCATGGGAAATTCTCGGTATGATTCAGCACATAAAAGACAGATGCTTGTGAATGTGAGTGTGTATTGGGGGGTGGCCAATACGTGGTAGAATCCCAATTATCATGCACAAAAGGAGCTCAACTTGTCACACTGGAAACAAAGGGAGGAGTGTCACCATTGGAGAAGGCTAAGGTACCTCCAAAGAATCCCAGAAGTCAACAAATGGTATGTCTGAAAGGGTGACAGGGGAGGCTATTTTGGGCACAGTAAATTACAAGTAAGTAACTCAATAACAAATTTTTTTTCCCCCCCTGAGACAGAGTTTTGCTCTTGTTGCCCAGGCTGGAGTGCAATGGCTCGATCTCGGCTCACCACAACTTCTGCCTCCCGGGTTCAAGCGATTCTCCTGCCTCAGCCTCCCGAGTAGCTGGGATTACAGGCATGCGCCACCACACCCGGCTAATTTTGTATTTTAAGTAGAGACAGGGTTTCACTATGTTGGCCAGGCTGGTCTTGAACTCCAGACCTCATGATCCATCTGTCTCAGCCTCCCAAAGTGCTAGAATTATAGGCATGACCCAATTCTTTTATTTTTTATTTTTGAGGTGGGGTCTGGCCCTGTCGCCCAGGCTGGAGCGCAGTGACATAATCGTGGCTCCCTGTAACCTCCATCTCCCAGACTCAAGCCATCCTCCCACCTCAGCCTCCCAAGTAGCTGGGATTACATGGGTGTGCCACTACACCCAGCTAATTTTTGCATTTTTTTGTAGAGATGGGTTTTTGCCATGTTGCCTAGGCTGGTCCTGAACTCCTCTGCTCAAGTGATCCACCCACCTCAGCCTCCCAAAGTGCTGAGATTACAGGCGTGAGCCACCGCACCCCACCTATCCCCCAATTCTTGATTCTCATAGGTTTGGGAGGAGAAAATTGTATTGTATAGAAAAGAATATATTTTCCTCCTTCTTTCCCAAAAGTTATACTTTTTTTTTTCTTTTTCTTTTTCGCTGCACTGCTTAGAATTTCCAGTACAAGGTTAAAGAGTAACGGGTTAAATTTTGCTATTATTATAGCAAAAATGTCATGTTTGTGATGTTAATAAACATCAGCTAAGTTTTCATTGATACACCTGCTAGACTAACACTAAAAAGTAATTGCAAATTAGACATTTAAGGATCTATAAATATCTGTTCTAAGTAGAATGTACTAACTAGAATACATTTGTCAGGTATGCTCATTATGTCAATTTCATGTATAAATTTCTCTTCCTTTCTAGATGACTGACATATCCTTTTGTCATAAAATCAAATTTCAAATGCCAAAACCTATTACTTCCACTTAGCAATAAAAGCTAGCAATCACCGAGGGGAAGCCAACTTCCAAAAGTTTACTTGTAGCTGACAAAAAGAACAGACAGTTCTGAAGCGGAAAACGATGTCCCGAGAGAACACAGAGTACCACCAGAGTATCTGATTTCTCAGGGCCTTCCCAGGACAAGGGAGCTGCCACTGCCAAGTGCTCCCTAGCGGCCAGCAAGCGAGCTCGCAGGTGATGGGACCTGCAGCGACACTGCCATGTGGATAATCAGGCGTCTTGTCTGACTTCTTTTATCACCAATTATTGTTCTTTACTTCAAGAAAGAAACAAGAAATAAACAAAATAGGAAAATAACCCGGAGACAAGTCTTTTTTTTTTGGTCCTGCTCCTCAAAAACGAGAATGAGAATTTATTTTAACACATCATCTTTTCAGCAGACAGTAATAAATGAACCGTGGTGGAAGGTTTGAGTAGTGAGAGGTCTAAAGGGCCAATATAAAATTGGAAAAGATAATTAAAGACTTAGAAAAACACTTCATAAAACCCAGTGTGCAAGGCCAAATCCCACAACTCTGCAGGCAGATGCCAAAAGGTGCGGTCTGCAGGAGGCTGTTTGTTGACAGGTTAGAAGATAGAAGAGATGGAGCGGGAAACCGCTCTGCATTATAAATGGCAGGTTGTGACATCTTTAAAAGGGAGGCAGAGTGGAAAACAATCATGTATTATAGCCTAATCTGTTTGGAATTTCGTTTTCAACTTAAGGAGACATATGTTAGCCATAGAGAAATGATGCATGACTTATATCCATTTGTTAAAAATACTTTGATATCATTCCACAGGCAGTCCTAACAAATAATCTACGAGAATGAAAGGGAATACAGAATGAAGAGCTGTTAGTTTTCCAGCAGCAGCCTAGGAGGTGAAATCTGAGGTGCACTGAAACCAGGTATTACCTGCCTGGAGGTTTAGAGTGTGGGACCCAGAGTCAGACTGTGTATGGATACGGGCTGCACCAGTTACTAGGTAAGGTTAGGATGGTCACTAACTTCTCTGAGTCTTAGAATGCAGACAACCATACTTCCTACCCTCAGAGGATTGTTGAGAGTGATTGGAAAGTAAACTCCACATGAAGTTCGGAACAGTAAGTGCTCGCTAAATGTCAGCTGCATTTGTGATGACTAGAATGATAACAATAATGACTCGACCCTAGGTGCATTACATCTAACTATTCTTTTTTTTTTTTTTTTTTTTGAGACAGAGTCTTGCACTGTCACCGGGCTGGAGTGCAATGGTGCAATCTCAGCTCACTGCAAGCTCCGCCTCCCAGGTTTAAGCAATTCTCCTGCCTCAGGCTCCCAAGTAGCTGGGACTGCAGTAGCCCACCATCACAACTGGCTAATTTTTTTGTATTTTTAGTAGAGACGGGGTTTCACTATGTTGGCCAGGCTGGTCTCGAACTCCTGACCTCGTGATCCACCTGCCTCGGCCTCCCAAAGTGCTGGGATTACACACATGAGCCACCATGCCCGGCTGCATCTAACTGTTCTAATAAGGGCTCTGGGAAAGAACTTAAGATCACAGTGATGAAATCTCCTGGCCAGACTCGATTGGGTGGGGCTGTTCGTAATGCTCGATGACTGGGCTATCTTAAACGCAGATACCTTGTAACAAAGCCCTTGCAAGAGACCGTCATGCCACAACGCAGGGACAGGATGACTAATGCTCGTGCAACCAGAAATGGCTATCACAGGCCACAAGGACCGGATGATACCTTAACAGTGAGACAGCCAAATGCTTAGGCAGATAAAATGGGGTCCCCGGGGAATCTCCAATCGGTCCGAGAATGTTTACATCAGATGCTTTTGGGTCGATGACGGAACCTGCCCAGGGCTTGTCTGGGCATCCCACAGTGGACTTGGAGCCTGACATGCACACTGGGGGAAGTGGGCGGGGCCACGGGGATTTCTTCCATGGGAAAGAGAAGCCTCCTCTCTTCCGCTCCTCTAGTGACCTGGGAATCAATATGTGAGGCGGGGGCCTGTTAGCAGGAACCCCTCTCAGTTTTCTGAGAGTTTTTCTATTTTTCCTTTTTTTTTTTTTTTTTTTTTTGAGAGGGAGTCTCGCTGTCTCCCAGGCTGGAGTGCAGTGGTTTGATCTCAGTTCACTGCAAGCTCCGCCTCCCGGATTCACGCCATTCTCCTGCCTCAGCCTCCCGAGTAGCTGGGACTACAGGCGCCCGCCACCACGCCCGGCTAATTTTTTGTATTTTTAGTAGAGACAGGGTTTCACCGTGTTGGCCAGGATGGTCTCGATCTCCTGACCTCGTGACCTCCCAAAGTGCTGGGATTACAGGCGTGAGCCACTGCGCCCGGCCGTTTTCCTTTCACCTAATAAAACCCTGCTCTACTCACCCTTCAACGTGTCTGTGTGCCTAAGTTTTCTTGATCGTGTGACAAGACCCCGGGTTTTAGCTGAACCAAGGAGCAAAATTCTGCAACAGTCACCTGGGCCAATGGCTGGCAGATTTGTTTTTAGCTACAGAATTTGTTTTTCAAAGAAATCTTACTTGTAAGCCACAAAATGGAGGATCTGGGGGTTCCAGAGGGAAGCCCATGATTTGGGGGGGTTTTGCGGGGATGGAAGATGCACTTTCTGAACACACTGTCCCAAGTAAACCACCCATCTGCCCTGAAGGACACACTGCTCACTCATCTTTTAAGGAAAGAAGAGTCCTCTCAAATTCCTTTCAGCCTGGAACTTAGAACAAGAAGGAAATACCTATTCTCACCCACTGGTCCAAATGTAATTACTTCTATTTCTATTTTTAAAAATATTTGGAAACAGAAAATGAAATCTGTCACTCTTAATAGGGTATCTGATACCTTTTTTTTTTTTTTTTTTTTGACACAGTCTTGCTCTGTCACCCAGGCTGGAGTGAAGTGGCACGATCTCCGCCCACTGCAAGCTCCACCTCCTGGGTTCACACCATTCTCCTGCCTCAGCCTCCCCAGTAGCTGGGACTACAGGCGCCCGCCACCTGGCCCAGCTAGTTTTTTTGTATTTTTAGTAGAGACGGGGTTTCACCGTGTTAGCCAGGATGGTCTCGATCTCCTGACCTCATGATCCGCCCGCCTCGGCCTCCCAAGGTGCTGGGATTACAGCCACTGCACCCAGCCAGTATCTAATATCTTAATAGGGAAAAAATTCAAAAGTAACTTACAATAACTTCCCTAAAGGATTCCTGGTCACTGATTGTCTTGTCTTCTACACATCCAGACTGATTCAAGTAGTGGTAGTTTTCCGGCGTAGATAAATAAAATTCTTCTACAGGAAGACAAAGAAAAACATGACATCACAGTTGTCCAGGACAAGACGAAATTCAGAGTTTTCACTCTGATTTTTTTAAGCATCTATATAATTCTCTGCTCATAACAGTCTCCTATAAAGATAATAAAGTTCCCTCTTAGTTATCATCTAGGGAAAACAGAAAACAATTAGTGAAACAAAATGAGATGATTAAAAACAGTTACTGAAAAACAGTGATGAGGATCCTGTTTTACTGTTTTCTCTTTAAAAATCTTTTTTTTTTTTTGAGATGGAGTCTAGCTCTGTTACCCAGGCTGGAGTGCAGTGGTATAATCTCAGCTCAATGCAACTTCTGTCTCTCAGGTTCAAGTGATTCTCCTGCCTCAGCCTCCTGAGTAGCTGGGATTACTGGCGCGAACCACCATGCCTGGCTAATTTTAGTGTTTTTCGTAGAGACGGGGATTCACCATGTTGGCCAGGTTGGTCTGGAACTCCTGATCTCCAGTGATCCGTCTGTCTCGGCCTCCCAAAGTGCTGGGATTACAAGAATGAGTCACTGCACCCGGCCAAAAATCAAATATTTAGAAATTAACTTTATTCAGGGTGGTTGAAAAGTGAAACCGGCTGTAATATGTTATATATTTTCCATAAACATCCTTTACATTAAAAATGTACCAAGACTCAAAAAAAAAAATCCAAGGTTTCTCTATTGATAATTTTCTCCCTCTATTATTTCTCCCTACTATAAATTCAGCATCTTTTTGGTGTTCGCATAATGTACATTTCATTGCTATCTGTGGAATGTCAACATTAAAACAGATGTCCTCTCATATACTGACATCTATTTAAATGGAAAATGAGTTGCTAGTCCGCATTACCCAGCTGTCATCCCACTCACTCACCTCTTTCTTCATGTTCCAGCCCTGCCAGCAGTGCATAAAATATGTGATAATTCCTTTCCCCGGGATTTTGCCTTACTACTCGGTTCTGGGAAGATAAATCAGATTTATATTCAGAGATGTTTCCTGTGCTTAATTCACACAAACCAATAATTTCTGAAAATTGTTATTATGGAAGAAAATGTGGATTAAATCACGTTTACTTACTTTTTCTAATAAATCTTCATGTGAAAAGCAATGGCAAGTCAAGGAAAAAAACAAAGCTATGCCATGCTCAACTAGTCTTTCATTTTCTATTCTTCGCTGCCCAAATAATTACAGCTCCCTGTTCCTTTGACGTAGAAGCTTCCAGTGCCAACAGACAAGCAAACAAAGCTTAGACTATTTCATCTAAATCCAATTCCAGGCTTGACACATGGTACCCTGTCAGGTATCTAACTGACACAGCTGATTTCAAACCAATACCTGAGGTTTAATGATGAATTCAATGTTTCAGATTATGGAAATTATATCAGAGATTTACAAAACAAATACGGTTCTTTATTTCACAGAAGAATTTTTGTTTTATTGTATTTATTTATTTTTTTGACAGTGTCTTGCTCTGTCACCCAGGCTGGAGTGCAGTGGCGCGATCTCGGCTCACTGCAACCTCTGCTACCCGGGTTCAGGTGATTCTCCTGCCTCAGCCTCCCCAGTAGCTGGGATTACAGGCACACGCCACCATGCCTGGCTAATTTTTGTATTTTTAGTAGCGGTGGGGTTTCACCTTGTTGGCCAGGCTGATCTCCTGACCTCAAGTGATCTGACTGCCTCGGCCTCCCACAGTGCTGGGATTACAGGCATGAGCCACCGCCCCCGGCCACACAGAATAATCTTTAAAAATTATTTTACTTTTTTAAGAGACAGGGTCTTGCTATGTTGCTCAGGCTGGCCTCTAACTCCTGGGCTCAAGCAATCCTCCTGCCTCAGCCTCCCAAGTAGTTGTAAGTAGAGGCACATACACCATGTCCAGCTCATAGAAAAATTAACAGGTAAAGTATACTAACATTAGAGCAATAACTAACTGCTCTAATTCGTTAAAGAACCAGAGAAAGACACGTTTCACATTCTTTTTCAATCCTTATAATTAGTGAGAACAGTTTCTAATACTATAGATAAAAAATAAATGAAAGAGGATACAATCTACAATTCTCCCGCCCTGAATATTTCCTTTCTGACAGATGTTCAGCTGAACAAACTTCCCAAAGCGACTAGAGTTGTTGTTGTACACGGTCTTCGCATTGCCGAAAGCTTCCATGATGGGGCTGTGAAGACAACGAGGGCAGCAGACAGCGTTAATAAGGGCGGGTCTGAAGATAGCAACAGCACTTCTCACAAATGTCAAAATATACAACTGCGAGAAAAATCTGAAACCAAAAGGACTGAGGGTGACAATGTTTATTTCCAGAAGAGCCAGATTTTCCTTTTTTTTTTTTTTTTGAGACGGAGTCTTGCTCTGTCGCCCAGGCTGGAGTGCAGTGGCCGGATCTCAGCTCACTGCAAGCTCCGCCTCCCAGGTTTACGCCATTCTCCTGCCTCAGCCTCCCGAGTAGTTGGGACTACAGGCGCCCGCCACCTCGCCCGGCTAGTTTTTTGTATTTTTTAGTAGAGACGGGGTTTCACCGTGTTCGCCAGGATGGTCTCGATCTCCTGACCTCGTGATCCGCCCGTCTCGGCCTCCCAAAGTGCTGGGATTACAGGCTTGAGCCACCGCGCCCGGCCTAGATTTTCAAAATGCTTGTTGAAATGGGTTTATCCGCATACCCATCTTAGCGAGTACAGCTGTGCTGCCAATGGATGCCACAGAGCTAAGGGGACCGCAATGGCTCCTTCCTGCACAAGTGAGTGTGGCCTTACATGCACAATCCAGGCACTGCACAGAAAAAGCCCCCACCCCAATTATAGAAACTGAAGAAGTTCCAGTCCTGGAAATTTCACCTATTTGTTGTATGTCCCCGGGGGCAACTCATTTAATTTATTTGGGTCTTTTCCAAGTGTAAGATGGAGTCTGACTAGATCGGGGCCGGCAAACTTTTTCTGGAAAGGACCAGACAGTAAGTGTTTTAGGCTTTGCAGACCATGGGGTCTCGGTTGCAACTACTCAGCTCTGCCACTATAGCCTAAAAGCAGCTGTAAACACTCCTCATGAGTGTGGCTGGGTTCCAATAAAACTTTATTTATAAAAACAGATTACAGGAGGAAGATGAAGTTCTGGAGACAGATGGCAGCAATGGTTGCATAACAACGTGAATGTACTTAATGCCAACGCCACTGCTCCGTACGCTGAAAAATAGTTAACACACATTTAGCGCTAGGTATAGTTTACCACGGTTTTTAAATGGAGTGTATACATGCTAAAAAACAAAAACAGGCTGCAGGATACAGGCACGAGGCTGTGGTTTGCCGACCCCTGGACAAATCTCTAAATAATAGGATGTATAAAGTCCCTACTGGTTCTAAAGTCTTACAAGGCACAAACCATCTATCAGGCAATGACATATTTTATACAACAACTTGGGTGACACCTAGCCCTCTTTCTAAGTTCTGCGGCTCCCTGTTATAGAATGCATCACTGATCTTCTGCACACGAGAGGTCCGTTCTGCTCATGTTAAGCCTCCAAACAGTGGATGCTGAAGTGAACCCTGCTTGTCTCCACAGTAAACCCCCTTTTACACAGTGGCTAGGGGGTGACATTTCTGCTGCTGACAAGGCCTCCAGAAAGCTAGTCAAGTTTATTCTTCTCCGTAAACTCCAATACAAGTGCCTTATCTGATCCAGGTGCTTCACACATGAAGCTGGAGTCAAAGGCTCTCGGGTAGGAAGGAGGCTGCAGATGGTCATTGGGTGCCACTCAGTCCCCATTTCAGACCTGGCCTGACGATGAAGGGGCAGGAGGCAGAAGGAGCTTCTGCTGGGCTCATTAGATATTACTATGTGCATGGCAAGACCTTTTCTTCAGGAATTGTAAAAGAGAAGTCAAGAAAAAGAGAAACGCGACTAACTAATTTTAACTCTTCCTTAAATAAGCCATACCATAAGGAAAGTGAATCCTATTAGTTGGAAACAAGAAAATCGATAAACAAATACCTGCTTTCAAGAATGGCTCGTTCAACACAGGATGTCTTCTCCTTTAAGGACAGTTCCAAAGACTGTTGACTGATGACTGACAGAAACTTGAGGATCAATTTAGTGCTTTCGGTTTTACCTGCCCCACTTTCACCACTGAAAGATAAAATGCAAAAGTTTGTGCTTCTGACTATAATTAAAAACAAACAAACAAAAACAGCTTTGGTCAATGGCACCGTAGTTACTCAACGGAACAATGGTAGAAAGGTGGGAAAAGGGAGATCAAAATGCCTGTTTCCAAAGAGCTGAGTTAAAAGAAAGCAAAAGTCCTTTCTCCTGCTGGCCACACTGTGTCTGGCCTTACTCGCCTCTTTCAGCAAATGAGGCAAACAGAACTACCTTTTCCTAAGGAAAGGTCGTAAGATGGATGGTGCTTTACAGGGAAGGTAAGCTCTGGGGCAGAGAGATCTTTATCTCGTTCATCCCAAACACCTCCACCGTGTAAACATTTGGTTAAATGCATGAGCTCACTAACATGATCTGTCTGGGAAACTTAAAGCAGGTACACGTGCGTAAAAATGCAATCACTCATGAATATCATTGAGGGGACAAGGCAATGAACCTGCGGGTACACAACCCACACTAAATCATGTTATTCTCACAGTAATCCATGAGGGAAGCATGGCTGAGTGTCCGAGTCGGACTCTTCACGCCAGGTCTGCCTGATCCAAAGTCCTGCTGAGGTCACATGTTAGTGATAGTTAAGGACAAGTGAACAAAAAATCCAAAAGGAAAGGAGGCAAAGGACCGATGTAAATAAGGGATGAGTTATGACTTAAGAGACTGGCAAACATTAGTCAGGCCAAGAAAGCACAAAAGCCACAGAAGCAGGGAAAGATTCTTATGGGAGAATGAGATCCAGGGCTGATTAGGTCAGCTGGGCTGTGATGAAAGGCGGCAGCAGACACGAGCTAAGGTTGAGCTGGATGCTTCAGGGGCAAGTGCAGGAGCCAGAGGGTGGTGATGACCTCATCAAGGTCACCTGTAAAAAACACAGCTTTGGAGGAAAAGCTCTAGAAGGACCGAAGGATCCCTCGAGAGACCAGCTGCTGCTGTTGTCTAGGCCTGCAGTGGCCAGGTCCCAAACACGGTTAATCAGGCTGGAGATGGAGAGGAAGACACGGACATGAGAGAGACTTGAAAGGAGAAATCCTGGTCACGCGCGTTGGCTCACGCCTGTAATCCCAGCACTTTGGGAGGCTGAGGTGGGTGGATCATGAGGTCAGGAGATCGAGACCATCCTGGCTAACATGGTGAAACCCTGTCTCTACTAAATATACAAAAAATTAGCTGGGCATAGTGGCGGGTGCCTGTATTCCCAGCTACTCAGGGGGCTGAGGCAGGAGAATGGCGTGAACCCGGGAGGCGGAGCTTGCAGTGAGCCAAGACTGCGCCACTGCGCTCTAGCCTGCCTGCCTGGGTGACAGAGTGAGACTCCATCTCAAAAAAAAAAAGAAAGGAAAGGAAAGGAGAAATCCCATCCATTGGGCATATGGCACCATGCTTGGTGCTGTGCAGAGAAGAGAAGCAGCAAAGAGCCTGGAAACTTATGAGAAAGGTAAACCAAAGGGATAAGCAAGAGCACAGCCATACAAACGCCACCACGAGGCAGCACGCTGACAACTGCTGAATGCTGGGATAGGCAGATGAGCCCCTTTTGCATTCTAAAGAGAAGTCCTGTGGAGTACCAAGAGCTGGGATGTTATCAGGAAAGAGGAATTTTGCTAAAAATGTGAATTAATTGCATGTAATAAGAGAGGAAATGATTCAGAGATGACGCCAACATGCCAGGCTGGGTGCAGGGGTCCCAGGGATCTCCACTGGTCTAGACAACCGCAGTCCTTTCACCCACTCTACTAGCGACAGTCCTGGGCAGGGGCCAGCGTCACGGTTCCACGAAGACGTAATGTCGTAATGTCAAGGGTACTGTGGGCTCCTAGGGGAGGTTTGCGCACACACACGACACCAGACAGAAATGTCCCCTTTGTGGCAGACAACAAAGATGTGAGAATCTAAACCTGTCTTGAAATCATAAAGCAAAAGTCAAGAAAATCAGAGGCAAGCCCAGTGGGAGTGGAGGCTGAATCCACATCCCTGAAACTGCCCTGCCTCGTGTGGTCTGAAATAGTAAAAGGCAGCATAGATTAGGCCACCTTTAGTTGGGGTTTCCCTTACTAGTCACCAGGATCTTCCCAGTACAGAGCTCGGCATACACTGAATAACTGGCATCTGCTCGGCCCAGTGCCTGGCACGTGGGAGGCATCCAACAACAGTGCATGGAATGACTCACAGAAACCAAGAGAGATAGTTTCAAGGAATGATTTAAATGAGTTAAATCATCTTCCATATTTAAAACATATCTATATTGATGTGGCAGCTGTTGGTGGCTGAGTTATTAAAGTAAAAACTAGAGGGATAAGTTGTCTAGTGAAAATGGTGAGGCAGAAACAATGTTATGTGTTCCTCAACCTACTTCTTTATCCTCGGGCACACAGAAGCCCAAAACGTTTAGACTCCCTTGTAGTAAAAACGGCAGGCAGAGGCCAGGCACAGTGGCTCGCGCCTGTAATCCCAGCACTTTGGGAGGCTCAGGCGGGTGGATTACTTGAGGTCAGAAGTTTGAGTCCAGCCTGGCTAACACGGTGAAACCCTGTCTCTACTCAAAATACAAAAATTAGCAGGGCATGGTGGCGCACATCTGTAATCCCAGCTACACGGGGGGCTGAGGCAGAAGAATCACTTAAACCTGGGAGGTGGAGGTTGCAGTGAATGGAGATCGTGCCACTGTATTCCAGCCTGGGCGACACAGCCAGACTCCATCTCAAAAAAATAATTTAAAAAACAAAAAACAAAAAAACAAAAAAAAAACGGCAGGCAGTCAGTAACAAGGGGACCAAGTGTAGCCAGTTGAACAACTGAGCCAAGGGGCTATCAGCCACTTCTATGCCTGGTAGCTAAAAACCCCCTTCACGGTTCTCTGGGTTCCATCTTCCATTTGCCACCTAAGTGTCCTCAGAGACGGCACATCTTCCAAGCAAAGAAGCCTACAGAGTAGACTCGAGGCCCTTGCCTACCCACCAGGGGCTGTGAGAGGAGCAAGAAATAGACCATCCCTGTGCTACACCCCTAAGATTTGAGGGCTGTCTGTTATAGCAGTCAGCCTACCTTGGCTCACTGAACATGGCAAAAATACAATCATGGAGAAGTTACGATCCTCTTCAAACTCTACAGCAGAGGCTTGGTCAAAGAAAACCCAGGACTCTCGTCGTCGTAAAGATGCCTGAAGAGTGTACGACACATTGAGAAAAAACATGGCTGGAGATGGACCCAGTCATGGATATCAGTCTCTGTCAGTCTCTTATACAGGTGGAAGATCTCTTATCTGAAATGCTTGGGACAAGAAGTGTTTCTGATTTCAGATTCTGGATTTTGAGAATATCTGCACTATACCAATTGGGTAACCCTAAATCTGAAAATATGAAATCTGAAATGGTCAAGAATCTGAAACTTTTTTTAGTGCCAACATGATGTTCAATGGAAATGCTCTTTTGGGTTCTTTGGGGCAGATTTTCAGATGAGGGATGCTCGACCAGTATAATGCAAATATTCCAAAATCCAAAAACATTGGAAAAAACCTGAAAGCTGAAATATGCCTAGCCCAAAGCATTTCGGATAAGGGGTACTCAAGCTGTGTAAGTAAAATGTGGAAAAACCCTCAGATTTGCACAGAGCTCTGCGATGGTGGCTCTCAACCCTGGCTGCACATTAGAACCACCTAATAGGCCCAATAGGTCCCTCGTCCAAACCTGTGGGCGTAGAACTCTGTCATCTGTATTATCTGTATTTAAAAATATATATTTTTTTTGGCCAGGGGCAGTAGCTCACATCTGTAATCCCATCACTTTGGGAGGCCAAGACGGGGAGATCACTTGAGGTCAGGAGTTCGAGACCAGCCTGGCAAACATGGTGAAACCCCGTCTCTACTAAAAATACAAAAATTAGCCGGGCATGGTAGTGGGTGCCTGTAGTTCCAGCTACTTGGCAGGCTGAGGCAGGAGAATCGCTTGAATCCAGGAGGTGGAGGTTGCAGAGAGCAGAGATTGCACCACTGCACTCTAGCCCGGGTGACACAGCTAGACCCTGTCTTTTTTCTTTCTTTCTTTTTTTTGAATGATTCCACGACGAAGCCAGGTTGAAGAACTGCGACTGCGGAAAGCAGCCCCACACATAATTCAGCTAGGACTCTACCAGGAGATAAGTGCTGACGACTCAGATATTGGGCTGTGGAAGTGTTTTACAAACAACAGGGCAAAGAAGAAATATAAGTAAATAACCCGCAAACTGCGAAAACCCAGAAATATGCCGGATGTCCCGGGATACTAATGTCAAGGTCACAGACCCTGCAGGTAGAACACTTCTGTCTAACCCGTCTCCTCCTCCTCCCGCCTGCAGCTCCACCTGCTCCTCATTAGCCCAAGGCAATGACAGTTCTATGCCTCGTGCCAACAGGCTGGCCGACACGAACTCAGGCTTTGGCAAAAATGTGTTCATTCAGATTAACCAAAAGGAGCTTCTATATATATATATATATATATATATTTTTTTTTTTTTTTTTTTTTTTTTGAGGCGGAGTCTTGCTCTGTCGCCCAGGCTGGAGTGCAGTGGCACTATCTCGGCTCACTGCAAGCTCCGCCTCCTGGGTTCACGCCATTCTCCTGCCTCAGCCTCCCGAGTAGCTGGGACTACAGGCGCCTGCCACCACGCCCGGCTAATTTTTTTGTATTTTTTTTTTTAGTAGAGATGGGGTTTTCCTGCCTCAGCCTCCCGAGTAGCTGGGACTACAGGCGCCTGCCACCACGCCCGGCTAATTTTTTTGTATTTTTTTTTTTAGTAGAGATGGGGTTTCACCGTGTTAGCCAGGATGGTCTCGATCTCCTGACCTCGTGATCCACCCATCTCGGCCTCCCAAAGTGCTGGGATTACAGGCTTGAGCCACCACGCCCGGCCATATATATATTTTTTAATTCTAACTATAATAATGAAAATGTGAAAACGAACCCAAAGTATTCATGTGGGGCCATAGGCTGTCTTAAAAATTGTGAGAATTTTTTGTAGGCACAATGGAACGTCATAGGACAGTTCCTAAGCAGGAGAGTGTCATGATCAGATTTAAGGTTCTAAAGAATTGTTCTTTTGTTTGTGTGTGTGTGAGTTTTGCTCTGTCGCCCAGGCTGGAGTGCAGTGGCGCAATCTTGGCTCACTGCAACCTCCACCTCTCTGGGTTCAAGCGATTCTCCTGCTTCAGCCTCCCGAGTAGCTGGGATTACAGGCGCCTGCCACCACGCCCAGCTAATTTTTGTATTTTTAGTAGAGGCGGAGTTTCACTATGTTGGCCAGGCTGGTCTTGAACTTCTGACCTCAGGTGATCCACCTGCCTTGACCTCCCAAAGTGCTGGGATTACAGGCATGAGCCACCAGGCCCCAAAGAATCATTCTGACTGTTGCGTGGAGAATGGACAGAAAGGAGGCAAGGAAGGAGTCAGGGAGACCAAAAGGGTGATGCGGGAAGGGTCGAGGGGGCAGCAGAGATGAAATAAGAGGCCCAAGAAAGACTGGAGGGCAAGTGACAGGATTGCTGAGGGTGGCCAGGCGGTGGGCAGCAAGTGATGGATGGGGAGGCATCAGGGATGACTCCTGGGGCCCCTGAGAGTTTGCTACTATGATGATCCATGAATTGGTAGCACCAGGTTTGTGCATGTGCCAAAACTCATCAAACTGGATACTTAAGACTGGCATACTTTACCATGTGTATGTTTACCTTAATTTAGGGTGGGAAAAAGAATGACTTCCAGATCTCAGGCTTGGGACAGGGTAGGATGGAGAGGCTACTGGCTGAGATTGGGAAGCACAAGGGGAGGGATAAGTTTCTGGGAGAAAATGACACGGACTTTAGAACATGCCACCCCTGAGACAACTCAGTGATGACACCTAAGGGGCACTAGGACTTAAGCCTGGGACTCGAATGAGAAGTTGAGGGTGTATAAACTTCAGGAGTCCTGCAGACTCAGAGAAGAAAACGCAGGTGGCTGAGAAGACAGGAGGTGAAAAATGACTGAGGAGCTGAGGAGTGGCCACGGAGAGCTAGGAAGAAATACAGGACGGGGCGCCATGGTAGCGGGCAGCTTGCTGAGATAAAGGAGTAGTTGAATGAGGGTGTGGAACCAAACGAGCATCTTTTATATTTTTTTCCAAGATGGAACACACTAAAAGTTTTTGAATAATGTCAACAATCCAGTAGAGAGAGAGGTCAAAGAATCCAGGGCAAGGAGGCTCAGAGATGCAGCAATGTCCTCAGGCAAGCAGAGAGAAGGGATCCAGGACACATCTGAAGGAAAAGCAACCTGATACGAGTAGGGCCTTTTGTGCATAGGACACGCTAGCCTCCCAGCAGCACACATCAAGGCTGGCAGTTTTCTAGATCCAGCCCATGTGTCAGCAAACAATGGTCCTCATCTCTGACCTGCTGCCTGTGTTTATAAGTAAAGTTTTATTGGAACACAGTGCAGCCTATGTATCTGCATACTATCTGAGTGCTTTCACACTACAAGGGCAGAGTTCATTAGTTGCAACAGAGGTGCTTTCGCCCACAAAGCCTAAAATATACACTCTTTGGCTCTTTACACAAAACTTTTTGCTGGCACTTATAACACTACTTACAAATCAATTCCCTTGATCCACACGATTTTCTCAAAATATAAATTGGATCACTCCTTCAATTGTTCAATGAACTTAGGAAACTACTGCCTAAAGGATTAAGTGCAAAGGTCTTAGGAAGCCAAACAGAGCCCTTATGTTATGAAGCTGTAACAGAAAGTAAGATTCTGTTCTGGAAATACAGACTTCACTCATGCCTGTAATCCTAGCACTTTGGGAGGCAGGCAGATCACCTGAGGTCAGGAGTTCGAGACCAGCCTGATCAACATAGTGAAACCTCATCTCTACTAAAAACACGATAAAAAACTTAGCCAGCCATGATGTTGCATGCCTGTAATCCCAGCTACTTGGGAGGCTGAGGCAGGATAATTGCTTAAACTTGGGAGAAGGAGCCAAGACTGTGCCACCACACTCCAGCCTGGGCAACAGAGCAAGACTCCATCTCAAAAAACAAAACAAAACGAAACAGAAATATAGACTTCACAGGCAGAGAGACTGAAGTTCAAATCCTGTTTGTGGCTAATAGCTGAAGTTTCTTCAGTAAGTCCACCAAACAGTTGAGCCTCAGCTTCCCTACAGAAAATGCCTCTTGGACCCCTCTGAGGAATACACAAGAATAAGTCTCTCGATGAATTTCAGTTCCTTTTTCTTTGCGTTTCCCACTCTACCTCTTTCATCTGCTGTATCACAAGAGCCATATCCCCATGCCTTATTCTGCTTGGTGCCTTTCTAATTGAGGATGCAAGTTTTGTTCAGCATTCCAACACTATCACCTCTAAATGGAGAAGTAGAAAAAAAACCAAACCCTCAGTTATCAATCCAGGACATGGTTAAGTAGAAATCACTCAAGTTTTGAAAAAACAAAACACACAAAGCAAGCAAAGATCCTGAACCAACAGTCATTCCATATATTCATCCTTTGACTGACAGCTGTTGAATGCTGGTCCTCTCCCAGACACTGTCCTGGGTACCAGGCTGCAAAGATGAATTAGCCACAGGCCTTGTCTATATTATTCACCGTAAGAAGTCATACATACTGCGAAGACCACATGGTATGGTTTGGCTGTGTCCCACCCAGATCTCATCTTGAATTGTACTCCCATGAGTCCCACATGTTGTCGGAGGGACGCGGTGGGAGATGACTGTATCACAGGGGTGGCCTCCCCCATGCTGTTCTTGTGGTCATGAGTGGGTCTCATGAGATCTAATGGTTTCATCAGGAGTTTCTGCCTTTGCATCTTCTTCACTCTCTCTGCCTGCTTCCATCCATGTAAGACGTAACTTGCTCCTCCTTGCCTGCCACCATGATTGTGAGGCTTCCCCAGCCACCTGGAACTATAAGTCCGATTAAACCTTTCTTTTGTAAATTGCCCAGTCCTGAGTATATCTTTATCAACAGTGTGAAAACAGACTAACACACCATAATAAACTAAACCCTGCCTGGTGTACACTGTGTATGAAAAACTAGAGTCAGTGTCAATTGTACTAGAGATCAACCAAAGTCAAACACTGACCTTATGAGATGGAAAATTCAAGTAAGTTTTACATATATGTATACACACACACACACACACATTCAAAACCGTAATAGCATGAGCATTCATTTAAATGTACACAAAAAATGGCAAAATTGAAACTAGACATTAAGAGAGGCAACAATCTTGAAAATGAGATCAAAGAAAGAGGCTTTAACTAGAAGCCTAGGGACCTGGCATTGCCACCAAGCAGCAGAGGAGCCTGTCCAATCGATGTTCACTTATAAAGCGAGAGAAAAACTGATCTATGAAGTTCTGTATAATTCAAACAGGCTTATTTTCTTAAGCATGAGAAGTTTTTAAAGTAGTAAAACACATTTTAGCCAGCAGGGGGCAGATCATGCCCAAGGAAATCTAAACAGGGCACCTGTGTCCAGCAACTCCTATTTTTATATTCCATTTTCTCTCAATTCCCACAGCTTCAACCCCCACTTTAAAAAACTGCTGAAGAGAGCTATTAAAATCAAAACACATTTTAATGAGAAATCTATTCTTAAAGTCTCTGTTTCCTGAATTAATTTAGATAAATACAGTTACCCTGTTCACATCAGCATTGCATAATTGGAGCTTTCTGTTTAGGATCCACCCCCCCTCCTCCTTATTTTTAAATACCATGAAAATGCCAACCTCCTTCCGTTTTAATACATACACACACACACACATATATATATGCGCACAATGATCTCATTTGATGTTTCGCTTTCTTCTTTAGCAGCTCTGTCTAGCAAGTAATGTATTAGTCATGCTCTCATTTTTTCCACTGAATGTAATAAATACAAGCAATTATCAATGGCAATTATTTAAGGATCTAAGTGTGGACACCAATTTGATCTTTTAAAATAGATTGTTCTCTTCCCTTCTGTTAATCTTAAATGATATTCTGTATGCTGAAATAATGATCTTTAAATTCTAACTCTGGAACTTTTATGAAGTTATTTAGAAGAGTCCACAAATAGTGGTTCTAGTCACAGATCAGATTGTTTTATTGGGTATGTGAATCTTAAATGCTCTGTTTCTATATTAAGCAGCCGCTTCATTTCAATTAACTGCAAGCCGTCATGATCCCTATCTGTTTAACTGAATACACAGACAGTCCCTCTATCCAAGCTGTTTCTACGGCCCAGCACATTATTAGTCCTGTTAGAATTTAGGTAACGGGAAGACAGTACATCCGCCCATGTGCTCCCTCCCGTTAGACAAACACACACACACACACACACACACACAGAGTGAGAGAGAGAATTCAGCTGTTCATATACATGTAATCCCATTTGTTAAAAAAAAAACAAAGAACTACAAAAAAGATAACGGGTACAAACTGCCAGTGAGAAGAACACACTCCCCGCAAATGGCTTTGTGTGTGTGGCACCTGCAGATATCATCATAGAGCACCCACATCAAAGGGCTGTCAGGGGTTTCAATGTGCTGATGCCTGGCAAGCTCTTGGCACAGAGTCCAACACACAGAACCCGTCAGAAACCGTGAGCCATTATTTCGTACCCATCCTCAATCAGCTCTCACATGGGATACTGTGAACACTCTCCATCCATTTCCCTGCCCCAGGGTTTCAGAGGGGCCTCCTCGGGCACCTCTGTCCTCCCCCGACCCCGGTCCCTCCCCACAGGAGCGGGGGGCTGCTCTAAGCGCTCTGGGGTGAAAGGAGAAAGGCAGAGCCTATTTGCTTTTCTCCACCATCTGGGAATCAGTTTCCCACAGTCATCATGTTCACCAGTTACCTGGCTGTAGCCATGACCAGGTGGGTCTGTCTGTGCGATTCGGGGCTGCAGTGCTCACAGGCCCACTTGGCTGGGAGTCTTAGGCTGACATATGGCTCTCCATATGTCTCCTGTGGTCTTACATCCACTGAATCGGAAATCCAGAGAGAGGGGTCTTTTTAGTGTCCCCCGCCCCCCACATCCCCCGCCAAATCCAAACCACCCTTTCCTTTCCCTTTCCCATTTCTCTTGAAATAATAGAATAACTATCTTGCCACAAGTTGGGACTAGAAAGCCATCTGAGGCAGATGTCAGAATCCTCTTTCACACTAGCAGCTTTACAAGACTGTGGCTCCTCAGTAACAGCTATGTCCCATGAGTGAACTCCTGGAAGGAGAAATGAATGAAGAAATGCGTGGCGCCTCCATGGAAACCTCACTAGAAGAGACTGACATTCATCACGTCTGCTTTGAGTATCACCCGGGCTGTGGTGAAGATCAGTAGAGCACAGTTCCATAGAAATAATTAACAAGATCCAACAGGATGGCACTAGCATACATGCAATGAGGTCAATTTGAATGTTAATAAAAATTAAGAAAATTTATTTATGTATGTATGTATTTATTTATTTATTGAGACGGAGTCTTGCTCTGTCACCCAGGCTGGAGTGCAGTGGTGTGATCTTGATCTTGGCTCACTGCAACCTCCACCTCTGGGTTAAAGTGATCCTCCTACCTCAGCCTCCCAAGTAGTTGGGACTACAGGCATGCACCACCATGCCTGGCTGATTTTGTATTTTTAGTAGAAATGGGGTTTCATCATGTTGGCCAGGCTGGTCTCCAACTCCTGACCTCAAGTGAACCACCCACCTCGGCCTCCTAAAGTGCTGGGATTACAAGTGTGAGCCATTGCACTCGGCCAATAAATATTTATTTAAAAAATATTCTACTACTTTTTAAGACAGTTCCTAGTAATGAAAGAACTGATATTGGGGCTCCTAACAGTTTCTTCGTAAAAGTAAGTACGACTCAGCTAAAACAGACATGCCAAGTGCCTTCTCGCCCACTAAAAAAAAAAACTGAGGCCAGGCGCGGTGGCTCAAGCCTGTAATCCCAGCACTCTGGGAGGCCAAGACGGGCGGATCACGAGGTCAAGAGATCGAGACCGTCCTGGCTAACATGGTGAAACCACGTCTCTACTTTAAAAAAAAAAAAAAAAAAAACTAGCCGGGCGAGGTGGCGGGTGCCTGTAGTCCCAGCTACTTGGGAGGCTGAGGGAGGAGATTGGCGTGAACCCGGGAGGCAGAGCTTGCAGTGAGCTGAGATCAGGCCACTGCACTCCAGCCTGGGTGACAGAGCAAGACTCCGACTCAAAAAAAAAAATGGAAATAAATACACCCTTAACACACACACAGTGAGCCCCTCTTCTGTGGCTAATTCAAAGGTAAACTTTAAGAGCACCCCATTATTAAAATTGCCTAAATCTGGGAGATTCTATCTAGAGTTATTTTATTGCAGTAGAGAAAAAAGAAACCTTGTTCACACATATAAGCCTTGTGAGTGGCACTGTAGGCTACACAAAACGTTTAAATTTGAAAGAACTATGCAAGATTTCCTTGAACAGATAGAAGGATCATGCCTCACCATTGAAATAAATCAAAGAATAATTAAGGGAAATAAATTTTTTTTTTTTTTTTAAAGGAACAGAATGGAATAATTATTCTGAGGATAAGAGCCAAGCAACATGGTCCATCTGCTTTGCTAAGTGAGCTCCTTCTGAAAGCTGAAGTTACCATGCCATTCAAAACAGAAAACTCTGCCGGAGAAACTCAGGCAGTTGTAAAAGCTTTCTCTGGTTCATGCCCTAAGGAGGCTGGGGCGCGGGGTACGCGGAGGGACTCCTCGGCCGTGGGAAAGCCCGACTGGCTGTGAGCTCCGTTACCTGATGAGGATGCACTGGTTGTCGTGGCGCTTCCACAGGCAGCGGTAGCACTCGTTGGCGATGGCGAAGATGTGCGGGGGCAGCTCGCCCAGGTGGCGCCGGCTGTACTGCTCCATGGTGGCATGCTCGTACAGCCCGGCGATGGGCTGGTAGGGGTTCACAGAGGCCAGGATGGAGCCGATGTAGGTCTGCAAGCACAGGGTGAGACACGGATGCGTCACTTCTAATCCAGGCCACTGGATGAGCTCCAACAAAACCCACTCAGTGTGCGCCAGGGGGAAAGACGGCTTCTGCTCCCGGGCGCACACTGTCCCTGCACCTTCTGGAAACCAAATCTTGATGTTCTGGACAAATGAATGAAGTCATTTCAAAGGGAGATGGCAGTGAGAGGGAAACAAGAGAAGGAAGATGGTGATGCGACCCAGGCCCAGATCCCTATTCCACGCTCACCTCGCCAATCTTAATCCCTTCCCACAGACAAAGAACTGGCCAGATCCAGTCTCCTGTCTCATCAAATGGCTACTGTGAAACAGCATGGTTAAAAAGTGATGAGACAGAAAGGAGAAGAGAGGTAGCCAGAGGCTGCGGGAGAAGGAAAGTTACAGTTTAATGGGTGCAGAGTTTCTGTTTAGGGTGATGGGAAAGTTCTGGAAGTGACGCGGGCCTTGTGGCTCACATCTGTAATCCCAGCACTTCGAGAGGCTGAGGCGGGTGGATCACCTGAGGTCAGGAGTTCGAGGCTAGCCTGGCCAACATGGGGAAACCCCATCTCTACTAAAAATACAAAAATTAGCCAAGCATGGTGGTGCGTGCCTGTAATCCCAGCTACACAAGAGGCTGGGACAGGAGAATCACTTGAACCCAGGAACTGGAGGTTGCAGTGACCTGAGATAGTGCCACTGTACTCCAGCCTGGGCGACAGAGTGAGATTCCATCTCAAAAAAAGTTCTGGAAGTGGTTAGTACCTGTGGATGCAGAACATTGTGAATGTCCTTATTATTATTATTATTTTAAATTTTTAAATTTTTTTGTCTGGTTTGTTACCAGACACGGTCTTGCTTTGTTACCCAGACTAGTCTCGAACTCCTGGCTTTGAGTGATCCACCCTCCTCAGCTGTCCAAAGTGCTAGGTCTGTGAATGTACCTAATATTACTGAATTGTACGCTTCAAAATAGTCAAAATGGCAAATTTTATGCTATGCAGAGTTAGCTACAGCTTTTAAAAGATAACGTGACTATTTCAAAAATGATAGGTATTAGGCTGAGCGCAGTAGCTCACACCTGTAATCCCAGCACTTTGGGAGGCCGAGGCAAGAGGATCACGAGGTCAGGAGACCAAGACCATCCTGGCTAACACAGTGAAATCCTGTCTCTACTTAAAATACATAAAATTAGCCAGGCCTGGTGGCACACACCTGTAATCCCAGCTACTCGGGAGGTTGAGGCAGGAGAATTGCTTGAACCTGGGAGGCGGAGGTTACAGTGAGCTGAGATTGCACCACTGCACTCCAGCCTGGGCGACAGAGCAAGACTCTGTCAAAAAAAAAAGAAAGAAAAAAGAAAGACAAAGAACGAGAGCAAGAAGAGAGAGCGAGAGAAAGAGAGAGAGCGTGCAAGAGAGAAAGAAAGGAAAGGAATGAAAGAAAGGAAGAAAAGAACAGAAAAGAAAAGAAAGAAGGAAAATAAATGGAGGCTACAGAGTTACCAAAGCTTAATGCCTTAGGCCTCTCCATGTGGACACAACTATTCACTTGTACTTTTTTTTTTTTTTTTTTTTTTTTGAGACGGAGTCTTGCTCTGTCGCCCAGGCTGGAGGGCAGTGGCCGGATCTCGGCTCACTGCAAGCTCCGCCTCCCGGGTTCACGCCATTCTCCTGCCTCAGCCTCCCGAGTAGCTGGGACTACAGGCGCCCGCCACCTCGCCCGGCTAGTTTTTTTTTTTTATGTATGTTTTAGTAGAGACAGGGTTTGACCGTGTTAGCTAGGATGGTCTTGATCTCCCGACCTCGTGATCCGCCTGTCTCGGCCTCCCAAAGTGCTGGGATTACAGGCTTGAGCCACCGCGCCCGGCCTTCACTTGTACTTTTGCAGGAAATACTAACTCTGTTTGGTTACCTGGTTTCCAGGCTCAGACACAGCTGGGGAGGTAAGTCAGACAGGGGTGGGAGCAGAGAGTCCTGCAACCACCACCAACCACCAATCAACTTTTATAAAGCTCATGCAGTGTGTCTAGGGCTTTATGGGGTGTTATGGGCTGATCCATGCCTTCTCCCCAAATTCACATGCTGAAGCCCCAGTCCCCAGTACTTAAGAATGTTACTGTGCTTGGAGATAGTCACTTAAATGAGGCCATTAGGGTGGGCCCTAATCCAATCTGACTGGTGTCTTTGTTAGAAGAGGAAATTTGGACACACAAAAAGACACCCAGGGATGCCTACACCCGGGGGGGGGGGTTGCAAGGGGCAACAAAAAACAACAAGCAAAACTAGACAGAAAGTCCAAACATCCTGAGAGCATCTGCACCATATTATAACAATTTGTAATATTTCATATTCATAATATCTGCCAGGAACATCAAGCAAAGTATTGTTATGTTCAGTATAACTTTTCAAATGTAAATAAGTCTATACAGGTTGAGTATCGCTAATCCGAAAACCAAAATCTGAAATGCTCTAAAATCTGAAGCTTTTACAGCAACAACATGATGGCTCAAAGGAAATGTTCATGGGGGCATTTCAGATTTCAGATTTTCTGATGAGGGATGCCCAACTGGTAGGTATAATGCAAATATTTCAAAATCGAAGAAAATATCAGAAATCCAAAACACTTCAGGTCCCAAGCATTTTGGATAAGAGTTACTCAACCTGGAATGTGTTTTGGAAATCATATGAAGCAAAAAATTTTAAAAAGGTTAAAAACATAAAAGATATTACCTATGACCCAGCAATTCCACTCCTAGATACATATCAAAAAGAAGCGAAAGCAAATACTCAAACATTTGTACACACATATTCACAGAAGCACCATTTACAACAGCCAAAAGGTGGAAACAATGCCAAGGCCCATCATCAGACGAATGGATGTGACATACCCATACCATGTAATATTACTCAGCCACAAAAAACAATAAAGTGCTGATCCATGCTACAATGTGAATGAGCCTTGAAGACATATGAAGCCAGACACAAAAGTTCACATATTCAGAGTAGGTTAAATCCATAGAAACAGAAAGATCGGTGGTTGCTAAGAGCAGATGGTGGCAGGAAAGGGAAGTGACTGCTTCACTGGTACAGGTTTTCCACCTGAGGTGATAAAAATATTGTAGAACTAAGATACAGGTTGTATGGTTTGAATGTTTGTCCCCTCCTAAACTTGTGTTGAAATTTAATTGCCATTGTAACAGTATTAGGAAGGTAATTACAAAGGTGATTAAGAGGTGATTAGGTTAGGCCCAGTGTGGTGGCTCACGCCTGTAATCCCAGCATTCTGAGAGGCCGAGGCGGGCGGATCACGAGGGTCAGGAGATTGAGACCATCCTGGCTAACACAGTGAAACCCCGTCTCTACTAAAAAATACAAAAAATTAGCCGGGCGTGGTGGCGGGCACCTGTAGTCCCAGCTAATCGGGAGGCTGAGGCAGGAGAATGGCGTGAACCCGGGAGGCGGAGCTTGCAGTGAGCCGAGATCGTGCCATTGCACTCCAGCCTGGGCGACAGAGCGAGACTCCGTCTCAAAAAAAAAAAAAAGTGATTAGGTCATGGGGCTCTGCTCTCATAATGGATTGATGCCATTATTGTGGGATTGTGGGAGTGAATCAGTTATTGCAGAGTTGGGCTCCTAATAAAAGAGTAAGTTGACATGCATTCTTTCTATCTCACACTCAAGCTTTCTCGCCATGTGATGCCTTAGGCCATGACACAGCAAAAGGGTCCCACCAGATGCCAGTGCCATGCTCTTGGACTTGCCAGTCTCCAGAACCATAAGCCAAGTAAACTTCTGCTCCTTATAAATTACCCAGTGTGTGGTATCCTGTTACAGCAGCAGAAAGCCTACTGAAACAGAGGTATTGGCTGCACAGCATTGCGAATGTACTAAATGCCACTAAGTTGTATACTTTAAAATGGTTACTTTTATGTGAAATGAATTTCACCTTAATTAGAAAAAAAGATCTGGTGCTTTTATGAGTAAACTCTCAGGTCCTTGGAAACATTAACTCTCTAGAAAGCCCATTTTGTCCTGTCGGAGCACTATGAGTAAGATGTGGCCAGAAAAAAAAAAAAATATGGAAGTGGGAAAAAAATAAGTGTCCTACTCCTTGAGATGCCTCCATCCTCTATCAGTGCCTGGACCACAGACACTCCAGTGCCTCCTTCTACACAACATCTGCAGAGGTAAGGGGGCAGGCAGACAATACTTGAGGCTGTGAGTGCCTGGCCCCTTCCACTACTTTGTTTAAAATGCCATGTTTGTTTTCTACCTTTTTGATAGTTGTTTATATTATTGTTGTTTTTTTCTGCTAAGTATCAAAAATGTTCATTTTTACTGTGAAATACATTGTTATTTTTTTCTCTACTTTGACAGGACTGTCACTCTTTATGCAGTCAGGTAGGTCAGAGGAAGCTGACAAGCAACAGTCAACACTCAGTCAAACAATCAACATGGCGGGCTCAATTAAGCACACGCCAATCCTCTTCCTCAGTTACAAGCAGAGGGTGAAAGCCACAGTCATGGGCATTAAGCTTATTATTAAATTTAATTTATTTATTATTAGGATATTCACCCATCATTAATACACCTCTTAAAAAACGATATGCCAATATCATTTTGCATGCCCCTTTTATGACATGTTTGTATGGTTGCTGTAAAATTCTAAGATGAGCCCTTTTTTCTTAAGGTACTGATTTACTCATGAAACCATCACTAAAACGTCTTACACAGCTTCCTTTGAAAGAATGATCATTTCTTTTAAACCATATTCCTCCTCCTGGTTGGGGAACCTCACTAGCCATAGAGCATCCTTTTAAGATACCGCTTGTTCTGACAGTGTGGATGACATGGGCTTTGAATGAGGGTAGAAGACAAAAAGTGGCATGAAGCCTGTTAGCAAAGGTGAAGACACAACATCCAAAATGGTCTCATGCTGGACTTTTTACAGTAATTCACACCACATCTTGTCCAGCGAAATCGTTTTTAAATGTTTCAGGATGTCAATGTGGTAGCTGTGGCAACTAGAGACAACACACACAACCCAGAAATCAATGTCCACAGGTCCTCTCCACCAGCATCAGCAGTGCTTTAGAAGATAAATAACTTTTTTTTTTTTTTTTGAGACTGAGTCTCACTCTGTCATCCAGGCTGGAGTACAGTGGTGCGATCTCGGCTCACTGCAACCTCTGCCTCCCGTGTTCAAGAGATTCTCCTGTCTCAGCTTCCCAAGTAGCTGGGATAACAGGTGTGCACCACTTTGCCCAGCTAATTTTTGCATTTCTAGTAGAGACAGGATTTCACTATATTTTGGCCAGGCTGGTCTCAAACTCCTGACCTCAGGTGATCCACCCACCTCAGCCTCCCAAAATGCTGGGATTACAGACGTGAACCACTGCGCTCGGCTGAGAAAGGACTCTTAACAGCAGATGCTTCCTGTGGAGGCAGCCCACAGACTCTGCAGAATTATGTGGCATCCCTGCTGATGGTCATGCAGCTCACAAAAGGCATCGGGACACTCTCCTCTCCTAAGCCGAGTCCCTGCCACCCCACACTACTGCCACCCATCGATTGCTGGGTCACCATCTTTCAAGAGAAAAGATAATCGGGCATGCTGTGAAACAGAACACTTTACCAGATGGCTTCAAAAAGCACACAGTTTGAGAGTGAAAGACCAAAACCATCCAGTTGGTTTAGTCATAGATGTTAATCATGGCCAATGACCAACACAGCTCTGGTGGTTGCACACTTTTCCTGTAATAATATTGATCTTCGTATCTGACTCTCACAATAAAATGCATGCTTCATCTGTCATTCAGCCAAGTGAGTTACCATGAAAAAAATATGGTCCCTCATTGCTACACATTGTCAATACATTTAAAATTCCAGCCAGCTACAGTGGGTCATGATTATAATCCCGGCACTTTGGGAGGCCAAGGTGGGAGAACTGGCTGGGCCCAGGAGTTCAAGACCAGCCTGGGCAATAGAGCAAGACCCCCATCTCTACATAAAAATATATTTTTAAAATTCTGCATAAATATTAATATACAAAATTTTGCTGCTTTATCAAGAAAGCCTTGATGGTTCCCATTTTGTGAAGGGCACAGCACATGGTCTTGCGTTCTTTATCCGGGTTAGGAACCTGATTTCATCTTTTCTTGAGGATTTTGGGACTCATTCAGGCTCTCAGCCCATAAAAGCGATGCCCACAGCAACTGAGGAAGACACTATCTTCTAATCTACACTGAAACCACCCCAGGCTCCTAGGCTTCCGCTGTTCTCCCATCTGCTTGGCCGCACTACACTGGTTCCTTCTAAGCCTTGCCATGCGCCACCCCCGTGGCTATGTTGGAAGGAAGTGCCAAATCTCCTGTGGAATGAAAGGCTTTTCCCTCCAAGAGCCACTATGTCGGGGCGGGGGGCGGTACTGAAACATGTTTTCAGGTAAAAGGTCGTTTGAATGCATGGTTAACATTGACAGAAGATACCAAACCAGGCTTTTATTTTGCTTTTCATTTTACACACCACGTATTGCATCAAGTGAAAAAAAAAATTCTTTTCCAAAAAGATTTGTATTACAGTACGTTTAAAACCTTTCACCTTTTGAGGTAAGTAATAAATAAAAGTTATGTGCACCCTAGAAGCTGCCTGCCTCGGACGTGTGACGATCCTTCGTGCCTCATGATCTACTTTATAGCTTTAAACTGGACCATGGGTTGAACTCCCCAAATTCCTCAAAAAATGTCCAGGACCCTTTCTGCTTGTTGAGTAGAGAAAGAGCACTTAAATATAAACAGCTGCTCCTGATTTTTAAAGATCAATCACACATTTATTTATTTTTGAGACAGAGTTTCACTCTGTTGCCCAGGCTGCCGTGCAGTGGCGCAATCTCGGCTCACTGCAGCCTCTGCTTCCTCGGCTCAAGCGATTCTCCTGCCTCAGCCTCCCAAGTAGCTAGGATTACAGGTGCCCGCCACCACACCTGGCTAATTTTTGTAGTTTTAGTAGAGATGGATGGGGTTTCACCACATTAGCCAGGCTGCTCTCAAACTCCTGGCCTCAACCGAACCACTCACATTGGCCTCCCAAAGTGCTGGTATTACAGGCATGAGCCACAGTGCCCAGCTAAGATCACACATTTAATGGTACATGGCTATATTCCAACATTACTCTTTCCAAGTATGTAGGCGCTACTGCTGTGGTCCTTCTCGTTTTATGATTCATATTCTAAAAAGAAAAAATTTGTACTCTATAAAAATTTCTAAACCTAAGGTTTAGGCCATATTTAGTCCTCTAAACAAAAGAAAACTAACATTCATTCATAACATGTCCTGCATCTGCTGTGTTCAAGATTTTCCTTAAACCCACATCCTCCAAGCACTTTCTTATTCTTTTTTGCATATTTACACTGACTCAAGGATGCTTTTTCAAACTTTCTATATACCATGTATAAAAAATATTCAGTAAACAACAGCCAAAAGGTAGAAGCAACGTATGTGTCCATCAATAAATGAACAGATACAAAAAATGTGGTATATCCATACAAAGAAATTATTCAGCCCTAAAAGGGATGGAAATTCAGACTCTTGCTACAATATGGATGAACCCTTAAGACATTATGCTAAGTGAAATATGACAGTCACAAAAAGATAAATACTGTACGATTCCACTTGTATGAGGTATCCAGAATACTCAAATTGATAGAGAAAGTGGAAATGTACAATTCCACTTATATGAGGATCCAGAATAATCGAATTGATAGAAACAGAAAATGGAAGGGTGGTTGCCCGGGGCTGGAGAGGGGGAAAATGGGGAGCTGTTGTGTAATGAGTATGGATTCAGTTCTGCAAGAGGAGAAGGGTTCTGGAGATTGCTGCATCGTAATGTAAATATACTTAACACTACTGAACTGCGCATTAAAAACAGATGTGATAAGTTTTGTTCATGCATTTTACCAGAATTAAATTTTTTTTAGTTTAATAAAGAAAAAAAATAGGGGCCGGGTGCAGTGGCTCACGCCTGTAATCCCAGCACTTTGGGAGGCCGAGGCAGGCGGATCACGAGGTCAGGAGATCGAGACCATCCTGGCTAACATGGTGAAACCCTGTCTCTACTAAAAATACAAAAACTAGCCAGGCGTGGTGGGGGGCGGCTGTAGTCCCAGCTACTCGGGAGGCTGAGGCAGGAGAATGGTGTGAACTTGGGAGGTGGAGCTTGCAGTGAGCCGAGATCATGCAACTGCACTCCAGCCTGGGTGACACAGCGAGACTCCATCTCTAAAAACAAAAACAAAAAGAAAGAAAAAAGAAAAAAAAAATAGTAATACTGGGAATTCTGGTGTTGGACAGAATACATTAACCTCTTTTTCTCAGCATAAAGAGAGATTAGAAACAAGCACAGACGTGAGAGGAAATAACAAGAAACATCATGCTCCTTAACTTTAAATAAAAAGTTTTAGAAGATGGGTGTGGTGGCTCACGCCTGTTATCCCAACACTTTCGGAGGCCGAGATGGGAGGATCACTTGAGCCCAGGAGTTCGAGACCAGCCTGGGCAACACAGTGAGATCCTGTCTCTCAAAAAAAAAAAAAAAAAAAAAAAAAAAAAAAAAAAAAAATGTACCCGTGTGTGGTAGCATATGCCTGTAATCCCAGCCACTAGGGAGGCTGAGGTGGGAGGATGGCTTGAGCCCAGGAGGTCAAGGTTTCAGTGAGCTGTGATTGCATCACTACACTCCAGCCTTGGTAACAAAGTGAAACCTTATCTCTTTAAAAAAAAAAAAAGGGGGGGGGGGCCAAGCCTGATGGCTCATGCCCGTAATCCCAGCAGTTTAGGAGGCCAAGGCGGGAGGATCAGTTGAGTCCAGGAGTTAACCAGACTGAGCACCAATGTCGAAACCCCGTCTCTATGAAAAATACATTAAAAAGTTAGCCGGGTATGGTGGTACCCACCTGTGGTCTCAGCTACTCAGGAGGCTGAGGTGGGAGGATCACCTCAGCCCAGGAGGCAGAGGTTGCAGTGAACCAAGATTGCACCACTGCACTCCAGCCTGACAGAGTGAGACCCTATCTCAAAAGAAAAATAAAAGTTTTAGCATACACACCTTCAAATTTGAAACCAAATTAAATAAAAATGTTCTGGTAACAAGCTATAGACTATTCAGGAAGAGAGAACAAAAGGCATCCAGATTTTCAGGGAGACAGAGTTCCCTGAAATCTCAAAGTTCAAATAATTAATAAATATGTTATGTTGTGGCTGGCAATAAATTCAGCAAATGTAACTCCCACAAACCAACAAAGCCATCAAACGACCAGACTTAATTGGAACCAAAACTCAATAATCTGAAATGTCTTCCTTAAAAAGCAAAAAAGGAAAGAATATATAAAACGTGTGTCTGGCTGGTACAAAGAAAGAACCTGATTTCTTTTCTTAAGATTATAGAAAATTTTGCCTCAGTGTATAAAAATTACCCAGTAGACAACAGCCCAGTATTAATTACTCATTAATAATTCAAAGGCCTCCCTTAGACTACCGACCTCCATTGAGTACCAGGGGCAGAACAACGAAGTGACGTTTCATAATTCTATGGCCAAAAGGACTGTTTACACATTCACACGCCCACTCATTTGCCCCTCCATAACCCTGTGATGGGCAGCAGAGGTCACTGCTCCTGCCTCTTCTGACAGGTAATGGAACCGGCCAGGGGACAGCAATATATTGTCCCTAAGGTCACAGAGCCAGTGAGTCAGAGCGAGGGTGGAAACCCTGCATTTTTGAGAATGTGCCACACTGTGGATCTACAGCGAATGCCTTCTCCATCACCCATCCATCCACAAGGCTCTGTCAGCCTCATCACCACGGCTGACGTCTCCATGCCCTGTGTGTTCCACTTTCAATTAACTCCAGAGCAACCCACCCACCCACTTCGTCTGTGCTGTCCTGGTCTGCTCAGGGCCTCACCTCGCATTGACTACATTTCCACAAAGGCTCCTTCCTCTGAGATGTCCCTCACGGTCTTACCCCCTTAATCCAATCACCAAAAGGTGATGCAACAGGCCAGGCCCTAACGAATCATTTTGTAACAGGTCACCGAAGGGGGTGGGGTTAGGGACTTCAGCTCACAGAAAGACTTCACTTACTATTGGGTTTTTACTGTTTGTGTCATGCGCATGACAAATGGCACTTCTGAACCTGCTAAAACAGGGATGTAAAATAACATTGGCAATCATAGTTATAGTTCCCAATCGTTTATTTCAAGAAAGACAAATTATGGCCATGCACAGAGGCTCAGGCCTATAATCCCAGAACTTTGGGAGGCCAAGGCAGGAGGATGGCTTGAGCCCAGGAGTTTGAGACCAGCCTGGGCAACGTGGCAAAACCCCATCTCTACTAAAAATACGAAAATTAGCTGGGTGTGGTAGTGCATGCCTATAGTCCCAGCTACTTGGGAGGCTGAGGTGGGAGGATCACCTGAGCCTGGGGAGGTTAAGGCTGTAGTGAGCCATGACTACTGCGCTCCAGCCTGGGCAATACAGTGAGACCCCACCTCAAAAAAAATTATTTGAAATGTCAAGGGTTCGTTGGCAAAAAATAATTACAGTCAAGAACATCTTATCCCGCCCATCTTAAACGTACCACCTCACTCTTCACTTTGCACGGATGACATTGTCACTAAAGTATAGGCTGCATGTGTAAAAGGTTCACTGAGTAATAAGAAAAGTACAACATGTAATGTGAGTAAAAATGGCAGTTGGAGGTGGGGAAAGAGCTAGTTTGTTAAGTGTCCAGTGAAGCAAAGATAAAGTGTGGTAAGAAATCTTGGCTGGGTGCAGCGGCTCACACCTGTAATCCCAGCACTTTGCGAGGCCAAGGCCAGCAGATTACTTGAAGTCAGGAGTTTGAGACCAGTCTGGCCAACATGGTAAAACCCCATCTCTACTAAAAATACAAAATTAGCCAGGCATGGTGGTGGGTGCCTGTAATCCCAGCTACTTGGGAGGCTGAGGCAGGAGAATCGCTTGAACCCGGGAGGCAGAGATTGCAGTGAGCCGAGATCATGCCACTGTACTCTAACCCTGGCAACAGAGTGAGACGCCATCTCAAAAAAAAAAAAAAAAAAAAGAAAGAAATCCTAAGGTCCATGAGACAACATTTGCCACGGGCTCATGTCATTTCTCACTCTATGAAAAGGTACTGTTACCACTCCACAAATGGCCATGATGATGTCATGCAGTTTAAGACCGTGGACACATGCAGCCCCCAAACACGAGGCGGGGCCAGGTACCGGTTTCCTCATGTTGGATTTCAAATTCCACAAGAATAAATAAGCTGGTCGGTTTAATGGCTTTTCAGAAATAGAAAGTACATTCTATTTTGAAGCACATAAAAACATTTTCTTGTCAGAAAAGTTCCACATAACTCACCCCCAAAATACATTCCCTTGCCCATTTTAATAATTTGGAACAGCTGCAGCACAAATTGCTTAAAAATGTTGGGAGAAGCTCACTTCATTTCTTCAATCCAAAATCTACCAAGTCAAGGTTTTCAAAAGGCCTAAGGGTATATAACACCTAGTATCAAATTTCACACCCCAAAAAATCAAGTATCATTTGACTTTAGCATGCATATGTATATCAAAATATCATGTTGTATATCTTAAATACAGCCAATACTTTTTTTTTTTAATCAAGTATAACTGGCCAGATGCAATGGGTCACACCTATAATCCCAGCACTTTGGGAGGCTGAGGAGGGTGGATCATTTGAGGTCAGGAGTTCAAGACCAGCCTGGCCAAAATGGCAAAACCCCATCTCTACTACAATTTAAAAAAAAAAAAAAAAAGCCAGGCATGGTGGTGGGCACCTGTAACCCCAGCTACTGGGGAGGCTGAGGCAGGAGAATCACTTGAACTCAGGATGTGGAGGTTGCAGGGAGCCAGAGGTTGCAGTGAGCTGAGATCACGCCACTGCACTCCAGCCTGGGCCACAGAGTGAGATTCTACCTCCAAAAAAATAAAAAAGGCTGGGCTGTTTGCCATGTTGGCCAGGCTGGTCTCGAACTCCTGACCTCAAATGATCCACCCTCCTCAGCCTCCCACAGTGCTGGGATTATAGGCGTGATCCCAGCACTTTGGGAGGCCAAGACGGGTGGATCACGGGGTCAGGAGATCGAGACCATCCTGGCTAACATGGTGAAACCCTGCCTCTACCAAAAATACAAAAAAAAATTAACTGGGCGTGGTGACAGGAGCCTGTAGTCCCAGCTACTCAGGAGGCTGAGGCAGGAGAATGGCATGAACCCGGGAGGAGGATCTTGAAGTGAGCCGAGATTGCGCCACTGCACTCCAGCCTGGGCAGCCTGGGCAACAGAGCCAGACTCCATCTCAAAAAAAAATCAAGTAGAACTAAGAAAACTTACAGTGACTCAGTGGCCTCATACAGGGTGCTCATAGAGACCAAGGGACCCAGGTTGGATGTCACAATCCCAATGCAGAAATAACTCATCTAAACAGCATGGTTTGGTCAAGTCAGAAGATACCAAGTCCACAGCCCTGAAGCACCTCCCCTGGCAATGCTTCACTCCCCCTGGACTGTAAGATTCTGATCAGTAACAACAAGGGATCCTCTGTTACCCCACATGACCACTATGTGCTGCATAAATCAGAGGTATGTATCATCGCTATTGTTAACGAAAATAAAACTACAGTGCTTTTCGTCATGTAGTCCTGAAAAGCTGGATGTAGAAGATACAATTTGAAATACACTGGGGAAATGGGTTATTTAAAGTCCATGCTATTGCAGCTAAAGGGAAGAATTGTTAAGAAGTGAGATCCATTATCCAGATTTATTTCATACTCACCATCCCCCCTCCCCTTTCCTTCTCTCTCAAACACCTCGGCTAAATATGGCAGTGACTTACTTCCTAAATTTTTATCTTGAGTGCAACTTCAGCTGTAAGTTATAGATCCATATGTTCAGTGGTCCACTGGCTCAAACTCAACAGACATGGCTAATCTCCCCCAAACACCTGTTACTTCACACAGTTACAACTTGACAAATGGCACCACAGCCTACCCAAATGAGTAATCCAGTAATCCTACAGAAATTCAGCTTACTTGCCCCCTAAACCCAGTTAAATACTTAGCATCTACCTCTTGGTATCTCACACACTAACCCCTCCTGACTGGAAGCCCCTCCTTTCTCCTCCACCACCTTGTGGCCAAGTGACACTTCCCCAAAATGCATGGTTAAAGTTGTCCCCGACAGCTTTCATGAGTCCGTTCAAGCTCACTGAGTTGCACAGAGCCGTTCCTTCCTCCATTGCTCTCGACCGCCCTGCCAGCCAGCAGCATGCAACCTTTGTTCTGGCATCTAGAATGTCCTGCATTGGATATTAAACAACAACGCATCACGCTATTTCCCGTCTTTCCACATGATGATCTGCCGCCAGGACAGGCACCCTCCTTCTTGGCCGAATTTCTCTACATATGCTCAAAACTCAGGCCAACTATTAATAGTACCTCAGGGAGGAATCATTTTCTGACCCTCTCACCCCTTCCTCATTATGACCCTCCTTCTTTGTGTTCCCATGTAAGTATTTTTATCACACCCATTGTCACCCTGAGCTATTGTTCATGGTTTGCCTGTGTCTGTCTTCACGAATCAATCAGGTGCCTTTCATTTACTCAATCTTCAACAAGCCATTCCTGTAAGCCAGAGTCACTCTGCATCCTTGGAGTCTAACACAGAGCCTGGTACCCAGGCAGGGCGGCATCAGCATCAATATGCTGAGGACACGTGATTCCACCACCAATTCACCAAATAAAATTCATGTTTTCACTGTCTTCTAGTGCTTTCTGCCCACTACCTTCTATATAACCAAATTGTTTGATGTTGTCCAATTAAACAATTAGAAACATTTCAGCCAGGCATAGTGACTCATGCCTGTAATCCCAGTACTTTTAGGAAGCCCAGGTGGGAGGATCGCTTGAGGCCAGAAATTTGAGACCAGACTGAGCAACACTACAAGCCTCCATCTCTACAAAAAATTTTAAAAATACAAAAAATTAGCTGGGTGTGGTGGTGTGCACTCATAGTCCCAACTACTTGGGAAGTTGAGGTAGGAGGACTGCTTGAGCCCAGGAGTTGGAGGCTGTGGTGAGCTATGATCGCATCACTACACTCCAACCTGGGCGAAAGAGTGAGGTCTAAATAATAATAAATAAAAATAAAAAATAAACACTTAGAAACGATTTTTTCAAAATCATGAAGCATTCAAGTTTGTTGAAAAGAAAACCATCACAAGACACAAGTTGTTAAATGAAGTCAAGGTCTTCAATGTAGAGGCTGACATTTCCATTTCACTTGAGTGAATTTCTGAATGAAATTCTCTCCTGATTGAAAGGAATCTATCTTTTTTTTAATTATTATTTTTGAGACAGTCTCATTCTATTGCATAGGCTGGAATGCAGTGGCACAATCTCGGCTCACTGCAACCTCCTCCTCCCAGGTTCAAGCGAGTCTCCTGACTCAGCCTCCTGAGTAGCTGGGATTACGGGCACGTGCCACCACGCCCAGCTAATTTTTGTATTTTTAGTAGAGATGGGGTTTCACCATGTTGGCCAGGCTGCTCTCAAACTCCTGACCTTGTGATCCACTTGCCTCGGCCTCCCAAAGTGCTGGGATTACAGGCATGAGCCACCGCGCCTGTGCAATCTTTTGACAGGAATCTAAACCCAAAGAGAGAGAAGGAAGAAAAAAAAAATCCACAAAAAAACAAGTTCCAAATTGCCACTCTCATGTGCTGATGTGGAAGTGGCCACTCCAGAGCATAAATGTTTGGTAAAGTTTTAAAATACATATAGTCAGACAGATGGTTACAATCATCTTTTGGCTACGAGTCTTGATTTCATGTGAAAAAAAAAAAAAGCCAAAAAAAAAAAAAACCAGAAAGTCCCGACAAACTGCACTGTGTTCATCTGTCCCAAGAGCACTCAATGCCAAGACAGTGCTAATCAACCAACCACGCGGCCTTCAGGCCACGCTGCCTCCGTGACAGGCGCGCTATTACTTGACTCGAGCCTTGGAAAGGGATGGAAACAAGCCAACCAAGTCTACCTTGGAAAGACTCAACTGAAGAAAATGAAACAGATTTCGGCCGGGCACGGTGGCTCAAGCCTGTAATCCCAGCACTTTGGGAGGCCAAGATGGGCGGATCATGAGGTCAGGAGATCGAGACCATCCTGGCTAACACGGTGAAACCCCGTCTCTACTAAAAAATACAAAAAACTAGCACGGGCGAGGTGGCGGGCGCCTGTAGTCCCAGCTACTCGGGAGGCTAAGGCAGGAGAATGGTGTGAACCCGGGAGGCGGAGCTTACAGTGAGCTGAGATCCGGCCACTGCACTCCAGCCTGGGTGACAGAGCGAGACTCCGTCTCAAAAAAAAAAGAAACACAGATTTCAATTTGCAAGATTCCCAAATAGTCCACTCCACGGCAGGGTATGCCCAGCCTTCCCATGGCAAGCAGGCTGTGACTTCCCTGCAGGTGAACTCGGTTCAACCGGCTGCTAAAATCAATCAGTCTTTCACTGGCTGATGCCTGCTAACACATTTTGCCTGACAGATGCAGGCTTCAAGTTAATTCAGAAGCAACATCAAACACATTTGCAGATTCGGGCTGGAATGCCACCTAACCAAAGGAGGATATTTCTGAAACACCTAAAAATACATCAGCTGTGAAGCACAGTTCGTGCTTACAGAAGCATTTATCTTTAGAAAGAGCCCCACTTCTTAAAATTGGCTCCGTTGATTCTGATCTCTGTGCTGTTTGTTCGGCAAGACCAACAAACTAACCGAAAGGCTGGGTGGAACAGGGAAGAGCTTCCTCTGGAGCCAGCCTCAACACCATAATTGCAGGCGAGCGCTGAAGTTCCCTGCAGCTCTCCCCGTGATGTGGTTTTGAGCCATTCCTTAGAGACTGGGAGAGGAGTCTCCTCCGCGCAACTGACCCGGAGCTCCACGATCCCTATAATGAAGAAAATGTGCTTCTCTTCCATTCAGCAGGAAACAACAGGCCACACCTCGGAACCTGGCAGCCCTTCCACTCTGGGCACTGAGCTTGCCTTCCGTACAACAGAAACCTCTCCTGCTCTTGTCAACGTTGTGCTTAGATGCTGGGTACCTAGCAATTTGAGATGATCCGGGGCCAGAGAGCACAGAAGACAGAAGACAGGCACCTAAAAAACACTTGTTCTCACTCTGCTCAGGAGCTTCCAAGATGGTAAGCGCCACGTTTTCAGAGCCACAGCACTTGACAAGACCGGGAGACAGTGACATGCAGCCTCTTCCTTCACCTCCCTCCCCACAGTCCCCACGACTTTTCTCCCATCTCTACCCTGGTCTAAAACCCTCAGCCCTCCCCCACTGAATTACTGCAACACGCTCTCAGCCCATCTGTCCTTTCTCGTCTCAGCCATATCACTTCCCTCTTAAATCTTCTGAAATGTTTCTTAGAGAAATTCTCCTTTCAGAAACCTTTAAACAGGCTGGGTGCAGTGGCTCTTGCCTATAAATCCCAGCACTCTGGGAGGTCAAGGTGGGAGGATGGCTTGCAGTCAAGAGTTCGACATCAGCCTGGACAACATAGCAAGATCCCACTCTTCACAAAAATTTAAAAATTAGCTGGGCGTGGTGGTGCATGCCTGTAGTCCCAGCTGCTCTAGAGGCTGAGGTGAAAGGTTCACATGAGCCTGGGAGGTCAAGGCCGCAAAGAACTAGGATCACACCATTGCACTCCAGCCTGGGTGACAAAGTAGGATCCTGTCTCTAAAACAAAATGAAGGCCAGGCGCAGTGGCTCACGTCTGTAATCCCAACACTTTGGGAGGCCAAGGCAGGCGGATCTCCTGAGGTCAGTTCGAGACCAGCCTGGCCAACATGGTGAAACCGTGTCTCTACCAAAAATACAAAAATTAGCCGGGTGTGATGGCGGATGCCTATAATCCCAGCTACTCAGGAGGCTGAGGCAGAAGAATTGCTTGAACCCGAGAGGCGGAGGTTGCAGTGAGCAGACATCGCGCCACTGCACTCCAGCCTGGGTGACAGAGCAAGACTCCGTCTCAAAAAAACAAAAAGAAAAGAAAGAAAACAGGTAACTTTAACAAATATAGTGGTGTCTGTGTATCACCAACCCCAAACTTTCCAGGTGAGCTGTAAGTGGGGGAGGGACGTTCTGGCACCACTGATACCTTAGGCCAGATGACTCTGGAGCTGCCCCAGGCACTCCGGTATGCTTCTCAGCATCCCTGGCCTCTACTCGGTAGATGCCATTAGCATCCCTTGACCATAGATATGAGACCAAAAATGTCTTTTGGATATTACAAAATGTCCCCAGGGCAGAGTCATCCTAGGTGGGGAACCAATGGTTTAAGGCTTCTAACCCCAGGCTGCCCATCCCACCTAATTTCCGCACATTCCCCAGCAAGCATCTGATTCCATGAGCAAAGGCAGCCGTCTCCGCTGCAGTGAGGCCACATCAAACTCACCCTCATCTCCCATCTTCCTGTACCGTGTTCACTGGCCTTTCCTTCTCATCAATTCTTTTTTTCTCTCTCTCTTTTGTGGAGACAGGGTCTCGCTCTGTTGCCCAGGCTGGAGTATAGTGACACCATCTCAGCTCACTGTTGCCTCAACCTCCCCGGCTCAGGCGATCCTCCCATCTCAGCTTCCTGAGTAGAAGGGACTACAGGGACATGCCACCACGGCTGGCTAATTTTTGCAATCTTTTGTAGAGACGGGACTTTGCCAAATTGCCCAGGCTTGTCTTGAACTCATGGGCTCAAGCGATCCTCCCACCTCAGCCTCCCAAAGGACTGGGATTACAGGCGTGAGCCATCATGCCAGCCTTTCTACCCAACCCTGATTGATCTCATTCCTTTGTAGTATCACCACCACCACCACCTCCACAGGGCTTCCTGAGCCACGCATAGGTTATGTCTCTGTACCACAAGCACACACCCTGCTCCTCCTCTCCTTAGCGGGTGTGTATTTGTCCTCGCCAGGTCTTAGCAGGCGGTGGCAGGAGACGAAGAAGTCTAGGCCCTCATCAGACCCTTTCTAAGGAAGGGAGCAATCAGGAGAGAGTCAACCCCCTACCCTCCAGGCGGCAAACCCATAGCCAAGAGGTTTAGGGTAGAAACCTGGGGCCCCTGGCTGGGAACTGGGAGCTGAGCAGGGCTCTAGTCTTGAAGTGGCCAGAGGAAGGATAAGGTTGGCGAGCGGAAGTCTCAGCCAGAGGAAGGATAAGGTTGGCGAGGGGAAGTCTCAGGCAGGAAGAGCCTGGGAGTTCCAGGAAAAGAATCTAGCAGGGCACAGAAGGCGGGGCTTCTGCACAGGCAGTTACAGCTAGCGCAGAGTGGCTCCAATCCAGGTACTACAGCTTAAACCATGCAGTCCAGACCTAGGGACACTGGCATCAAACTCAGTACGGCCTCTGTCCCCTCAAGGACAAGCGTGGGAGAGGGATGCATCCACAGGAATAGCTAAAGGGCCCAGCGGTAAGGTTCAGGGGCTTCATAAGCACAGTTAAACCCAAGCCTGTGTCATCCTCACATAACCCTCAATGACAGGCCTTCAGCTATCCAAGGCCATGTGCTGTGAGCTGGCCTTGGTGTTATCTCCCCACTCAATTGCAAGCTTTGAGGCTAGGGATGATGTTGTAAACTTCTTCCAAATCCCTCTTAAAATGGAGCCAAGTTCAAGGCAGGAACTTTCTAATTAAACACTTGTTGCTATGGGATGGCTAAGATGGAGAGACAGGTACAAAGGTTAAAGTTCCCAGAGCTTTCACTTTTTTTACTTTAAAACATCCCTGGTAGAAGGATTATGGTATCTGATCTTTGAAAACACGTTAATTTTAAAAACTGGTGTTCAGAAAGATTCAGTCATCAATATAAAGCCAAAGAGGAGGTTAGTGAAGAAAAGGGGCAGTCAACTCTAACTTGACTATTCTGGGTGCTTTTATTTTTTGTTTAATCACTTTCTACCCCATTTCAATCGAAGATGCCAAAAGCTACAAGAAAAAATATTTTCCTGGTTTCTGACAAAGTTCTCAGATAAAAAGACCAGTCCCCAAGGAGCAAAAGCTAACGGAACTCCTTAGCAAAGAATGGCAGCCTCTCTACCTGGCGATGAGCCACTAGCCAGCAACCCATGGAACCTGCCAGCTCAGAACAGAAAGTCAACAAATAATGGAACATCCAGATGCCAGCAGGGGGAAAATGCCACAGGAGTCCCTCCTCAATGATGTGACTCAAAGGAGACTACCTGGCTGGATGCGGAGGCTCATGCCTGTCATCCCGACACATTTGAATGCCCAGGCGGGAGGATCACTTGAGTCCAGGAGTTCAAGACCAGCCTGTGCAACACAGCAATGTTTTATAAATTTAAAAAAAAAAAAAAAAAAGGAGGACACCTATGGTGGGCAAAATAATGGCTCCTCCCACAAAGACATCCATCCACACTCATCCCAGAGCCTGTGACTAGATAATGTCACATGGCGAAGGGGTTCTGCACAGGTGATTACGAAGCCTGAGATGGGGAGATCATCCAGGGAGGCCCAATCTAAGGGACAGCCTTTCTTTTTTTTTGAGACGGAGTCTCGCTCTGTCGCCCAGGCTGGAGTGCGGTGGCCGGATCTCGGCTCAGTGCAAGCTCCGCCTCCCGGGTTTACGCCATTCTCCTGCCTCAGCCTCGGGAGTAGCTGGGACTACAGGTGCCCGCTACCTCGCCTGGCTAGTTTTTTTTGTATTTTTTAGTAGAGACGGGGTTTCACCGCGTTAGCCAGGATGGTCTCGATCTCCTGACCTCGTGATCCGCCCGCCTCGGCCTCCCAAAGTGCTGGGATTACAGGCGTGAGCCACCGCGCCCGGCCTGGGGCAGCCTTTCTTGGCTGCAGTCAGAGAGAGAGAAAGAAGACAGTGGAGGAGAAAGAGGAAAGATCTGAAGTCACGAGAGGGAAGCAACACATGGTTACTGGCACTGAAGCCGAAGAAAGGGAGCCACAGATCAGGAAACCAGGGAATGTGGGCAGCCTCTAGAAGCTGGGAACAGTCCTCAGGAGACAGTCAGCAAGAAAACAAGGAACTCAGTCCTACAACTGCACGTAACTGAATTCAGCCAACAGCCACAATGAACAGGAAATGGATCTTCCCCTAGAGCTTCTGGAAAGAGATGCGGCCCTGCTGACACCTTGATTTCTGCTGTAAGACCTATGGGACTTTCGACCTACAGAACCATAAGAGGGCAAGTAGCTTTGTTCTTTTAAGTTAGTATACTTATGGTAATCGGTTATCCAGCAATGGAAAACTAATGCAACATCTCCGGAACAATTCAAGTCGTTTTATTTTTTTTTTCTCTTTTAAAGATATAGACAGGCATTGCTCCAAGCCAGGATCCCATGTGGAGAAGCGGTGGCTATTCTGACAGGTGGCAGTCTTGTCTCGATATAAGCAGAGTCCAACAGATGCTGGCATCACCAGTAAATGGCTTCAATGATAATTTTTAAAAATCATGGTGGCTGCTTTATGAATAATACACAATTTTGCAAGCCTCAAATGGAAGGTCTACAATGGCATAATTAACTGAACTCAACTGCAAACCGGATGCACAAAAATCCTGCGGCTTTCCCCTTAGAAAGGAAGAAAATGACCTTATTCCAAGACCAAGATCTTATTTATAGTATTTATTGGGCAATTTAGCTATCAGGTTTAACATCATTATCATGAAAAGAGGAAAACAAATAAAAAACTTTTTAAAAGGGTCTGCCTTGTAAACCCCTTGTGTAGTTTTTTTTTTTTTCCTTCTAATTTACTTACTTTTTCTTGACTATTGAAAATGTACAATAACAACTTGTGTCCAGGTGGGCATGCTGGCACGTGCCTGTAATCCTAGGTACTCAGGAGGCTAAGGCAGGAGGATCACTTTAGCTCAGGAGTTTGTGTCTAGCCTGGGCAACATAGCAAGACACCATTACAAAAAAAAACTTATGTTTTTTCTCTAACGACAGCAAAGTATGAGTTTGAAAATATAGATTGAGCATCCCTTGTGTGAAATGCCTGGGACAAAAAGTGTTCTGGATTTCAATATTTTTTGGATTTGGGAATATTTGCATACTATGCACTGGTTAAGCATAATTTAAGTTAAATTCAAAATCCCAAATATTCCCAATGAGCATTTCCTTTCAGCATCACATCAGCATGCAAAATGTCTTAGATTTTGAAACATTTTTTGGATTTGGGGTTTTTGGATTAGGTATAGTCAACCTATCTGCACCTACAAGAGACATACACCAATAAAAAATTTTAAAATCCAGGTTCACATTTTATCAACTACAAGACTATTTGTAAAACGAATGGCATTTATTTTATAAACATTTATTGCACAACTACCAGGTGCCTGGCAGTGTCCTTGGCTCAAGGAAGACAAAATAAGTCCTTGACAAACCTAGCAAAGAAACTGCTATGTAAACAAATAGTTACGCGACAGTGTCAAATATTTAATACTGACAACAATGCACGCATAGTGCAGTGGTCATGTGGATACCTATGCAGTGGTATTCCATGGGAAAGAGGTAGTTCCCTGGTCGTCAACAAGGAGATTTTTGAGATGGGAAGAGACAAATAAATGTGCATTATGTCAGCTCATGCAAAACACAGAATGCATCGCCACTTTCACACCAACATGTATAAACATTACCTTTTCTGAACATATGGAAAATATTTTAATCTAAAGACTGAGGACAAGCTAGCTCAGCAAGTCAGAGGACTACAGCATGATTGAATTTCTCTGGACAGGGCTGTTCGAAAACATTTGGCAAACATTAGGTTGATCTGACCAAAAAAAAACACTTTCACAGTGTAAAAAAAAAAGAAAGGCAAATACACTCTTTTTTTTTTTTTAAACTGAGGAAGATTTAGCAGTGTAAACCCATAAATATCTAATTCTTTCTCTTTCCCAGCTCCTTTGTCAGTCTAAGGTTAGATAAATTGGAAGAACCTGAATATTAAGCATGCCTTGAGCTTCAGTTAGCATGTACTATCCATTTGAAGGCTGATTTTTAAAATTTATTTATTTATTTATTTATTTATTTATTTATTTATTTGGAGATAGAGTTTCGTTCTGTTGCCCAGGCTGGAGTGCAGTGGCGTGATCTTGGCTCATTGCAACCTCTGCCTCCCAGGTTCAAGCGATTCTCCTGCCTCAGCCTGCTGAGTAGCTGGGATTACAGGCAAGCGCCACCATGACCAGTTAGTTTTTGTATTTTTAGTAGAGATGGGATTTCACCATGTTAGTCAGGCTTGTCACAAACTCCTGACCTCGTGATCCACCCACCTTGGCCTCCTAAGGTGGTAGGATTACAGGTGTGAGCCACCGCACCTGGCAAACGCTAATTTATTATTAATCATAATCACCACCATACTGGCAAAGAGAAATGTAACTCCTAAAGAATAAAATTTACTAAAAGATCAAGAGTTTTTAAAGTATTATTATTTGGCTCAAAAATTATATAACTTTGAGCTGGACAAGAGAAATAAACACATATAACCAGTTGCCTTTAGTTTCCTATGAAGACTTACAAACAGGCAGATGGAAAAGGGGAGAAAACCTGCAGGTCAACTGATCCTGACAGATAATGCAGTACCTGTACTTTAATGTCAAAAATTTATTACAGAAGTGATTTTTAAATATCACTTCATAATAGAGGTAGAGTCACATTTCATAGAAGTTGAGAGAAAAGTGTGCATGACCACTTTTTATGTATTTCTCCATTCAAAATAGCAAACAGGAATCCCACAACTTAGAAAGATGGGTTGGGTTCCCTTGAATGCAAGTATCACCCTAGGGTGGGCTCCAGAGCCAGAAAAATAATTGAAAATCTACAGAAAGAGAAAAATCCAGAAAAGACAGCTTGAGTTCAAGTACTGATGTCTACAAGTTAACATTTTCCGTCAGTCAGTCTAACAATTCCGTGACTTCTTTCCGTAGCAGAACACTTAGAAACTGAATACAACAGAGCGTATTCACAAGAAGCAAGGTCAAACTACCTCGATGTGCAGAAGACCCTTCCACAGAAAGTAAATCCCACTAATAAAATCTAGGCAATAAACTCTAGGAAAACATGATTTATTGACCCAAGTTTCTAATTTGGCAAATCCCTTAAAAACATAGTTTTACGGCCGGGTGCGGTGGCTCACGCCTGTAATCCCAGCACTTTGGGAGGCTGAGGAGGGCGGATCACGAGGTCAGGAGATCGAGACCATCCTGGCTAACACGGTGAAACCCCGTCTCTACTAAAAAATACAAAAAATTAGCCAGGCATGGTGGCGGGCGCCTGTAGTCCCAGCTACTTGGGAGGCTGAGGCAGGAGAATGGTGTGAACCCGGGAGGCGGAGCTTGCAGTGAGCCGAGATCCGGCCACTGCACTCCAGCCTGGGCGACAGAGCGAGACTCCGTCTCAAAAACAAACAAACAAACATAGTTTTACTAAGATTAACAAGAGTTCTCAAAAGGCAGGAAATACTCCCTGAAAAGAAAAATAAGCATTCACTCAAATGTGAGAATCTTTTTAAAGGAATTACAATAGGAACTTACATATATTTGATTTCTCTTATACCGCTGGAATAAGTTATACATGATGGAGCCACCGTGGAGCTCTGTCAAGGACGCCATGTCATCCACGCCCTCCTCGTTCGTGGGGTGCATGGCAGTCACCTTCTGGTGGGTAATTGTGCTCT